>NW_027176472.1:947148-972148 GCF_023349555.1 Cebidichthys violaceus
AGTAGTTAATGACTACTGTCAACACATCTCAGACCTTCTTGAACCACAGTTTTGATTAAACAAACTGTGGGGGAAAAAAAAAAAAAAAAAAAAAACTGACACAAAATGCAAAATCAAGAAACTAGTCTCTGTTGTTCAACAAGTTGTCCACATTAATACATGACTACAAGTCGTCTTCAGAAGCAGCAGTGTTCTCGCTAACAGTGTCAGATCATGTTGGAGGCGGAGTGAGCAGCAGCCACTTCAAATAAAACAGGTTTTTATTATTAACCGTCAGGGACAACAAAAAAAAAAAAGGAAAAGAAATAATTGATCTGATTCTCGTTAGTCACCACTTTAAAAACTGTGATGTCATCGTGTGACCTCAGCTCCTACACATGTTCTGCTTCACCGGGTGCGGTGCGTTGTTTTTGGGGGAAACACAACGTCGACCAGATTATGTTATTAATGGACATAAATAACAGTCATGGCGGCAGGTAGTCCATTCATTTAAAAAAAAAAAAAAAAAAAGTGGTGATATTGTTTCTTACTGTCAACAAATACCATGAAAACACATCAATGAGCGTCACTGCTGCAATGAGTTCTTTCATTAACATGAACACACACCCACATGTTTACTTTGACACACACACACACACACACACACACACACTAGAGCACCACATGTGGATTAATCCGCCAATGAAAATAGTTCCAAACAAAAGCACTATTTCCTCCTTGTTCGAGTGACGTTTGACTCAAAATGTAGTGACCAGCTGCTTTAGGACGTTACTCAATAACTGCATTTTTGTGAGGTGAGACTGACACATTGTCGGTTTTGGTCTTTTCATGGGATTTGTTGACAATAAGTAAAATATAGAATAATAATAATAATAATAATACAAGTTGCAGACGTGACAGAAAGCCGAGTGACAAAATAAGCGTTAAAAAATGTCGAATTTTGTACCAATCGACTGCAAAACGGTGGTAAAATGCGACCTGAACCTTCGTACCTGCTGGCTGCACAGCTCTGACCACTCGTGAGCTGAACTCTGAGGTTTTGTTAAGATGTGTGAAAGAAATGTGACCAAGACTGTCGAGTCTTTCCCTCTAGTGCATGACGTGTCGATTTACAATAAAAAAAATAAAATAATAATAAAGTGTAGAAGAAGCATAACTCCATGAAGCATTAACCAAACTATCATGAGTATATTAGAACATAACATTAGACGCGACAGTAAACAAACAAAATCCCTACGTGGAGAAAAGTGCCAAAAAAAAACAAACAAGTGGTTTCATTTGACAGGTGAAAAACATTGGCAGTGAACATTTCGCAGGTTTGTTCAATAACAGCGTTTTTGTCGACAGTGAGTTTCCTCCAAAACCATTTTTTTTTTTTTGCTGAACAGTTGCACAGTTTCGTATTAATGTGCAGGAGATAAAGTTGTGTTATAAAATCAGATACATGAAGGTTTATAAATGTGTCAAAGCAGGATTCGTTTGTTTTTTGTAACTTAAAAGAGAAGCATAGACATCTGTAACAGTTTGGTATTTACAATAGCAAAAAGGTAAAGTTATGCAAATATTACAAAAATTATATTCATGAAAAGCAAAGAGCTTTGATTCGCTTCCTTTTTTTTTTTCTTCTACATTTTCTTTGCACACAAACAGTTTTGAACACATTGACGTTTTGTCTCCTTGAACATAGCGAGTAGCACCTGTCCTCTCCTCAAATACTCGTTGGTGAGTTTGTCAGAAGGAGAATTCTTATTACTTGAAGCTGGTACAAATTTAAAATTCTGCACCGGTGAAAAAGAAACGACGACAGTAATACTCCGGTTTCTCAATATATATTATTTGTCCACACATTCAGTTGGCAGAAGCACATACTTTTTTTTTTCTTTTCTTTTTTTAACATTACGTCATCCCCTGAATCTCTACGTGGAAAACAGAGCGGAGAAAAGATGAGTGCGATTAAAGAGGGGGGGGGGGGGGGGGGGCAGAGTCAGTCGTGGCCGGCGTGTCCTCAGTGAGGAGCTGAACTGAGCAATGAGCAAGGCTTGATTTTGAAAACAAAGATGTGAAGATGGCAGGCAATCTGGTTGCAAACACTGACGCAGTAACGCACCAAGTCGAAGAAAGAAATGATCTGCGGGAGGAAGAAGGGAAACGGTCGTCAAACAGGAGCTCTGCACACGCCAATCATTCACCATGTCACCCATAACATTCACCATGTCACCCATAACATTCACCATGTCACCTATAACATTCACCATGTCACCTATAACATTCACCATGTCACCTATAACATTCACCATGTCACCCATAACATTCACCATGTCACCATGTCACCCATAACATTCACCATGTCACCCATAACATTCACCATGTCACCAATAACATTCACCATGTCACCCATAACATTCACCATGTCACCATGTCACCAATAACATTCACCATGTCACCTATAACATTCACCATGTCACCCATAACATTCACCATGTCACCCATAACATTCACCATGTCTCCTATAACATTCACCATGTCACCCATAACATTCACCATGTCACCTATAACATTCACCATGTCTCCTATAACATTCACCATGTCACCCATAACATTCACCATGTCACCTATAACATTCACCATGTCACCCATAACATTCACCATGTCACCCATAACATTCACCATGTCTCCTATAACATTCACCATGTCACCCATAACATTCACCATGTCTCCTATAACATTCACCATGTCACCCATAACATTCACCATGTCTCCTATAACATTCACCATGTCACCTATAACATTCACCATGTCACCTATAACATCTACAACGCAGGATTTACTACTCAGTATCTCAGAGTTCAGTGTCATAATATCTCTCAACTATATATTTCAGAATTTGGACTAAAGGCCTTTTTTTTCCATATTTGTGACTGTTGTTTTTGTCCTTAATACTTTCACACAGGAGGAGATTATAACTACATGACTTCACAGTAATGGCTCCAATGCGAGCGTCATCCGTGTACTTACCAACGCAATCCACAGCACCAGGTACTCGTCAATAAAACTATTGAAATACTGATCCAGGAACAGGAGCCCTGGTCCCAGGAAGGCTAAATCGTGGAGATGCATCTCACTTTTTGTCATATGTGCTACCTGAGGACAGACAGAAGCAAAGAAACACACAACAGCTTCAATGTCTGCTGACTCTGGAGGTGGAAAAACTACGGGAAGAAGAGAAGTCGTGTTCCACTTTTACTCGTACTTTAAACCTGTGAGGCTCTAAAAGACGTACGTTCTGTGAGGCTGTTTTGACTCATAAAAGACAAACCTTCACTACTGCAAAGTACATTTTGTTTTTTAGCTTATCTCTGATGTTTATGGTGTAATATGGAATATGATGGCTTTATCTGTCTCTCTGTACAAACACATGAAAAGCCATTATTAAAGCTTTCTACGGTGACTACTTGCCCTTCTTATATAAAGTCTTTGCATTAAACACAACCTGGACCTCAACGCGTTCATATTTTACTCAAGAACATCCGTCCTTTTCCAGGATCAAGCATCCAGGATTTTTAAGATGATTCCATCAGTGACATCAGCATCACGTCTGACTTCTCTTTGACACGGAGGAGGAAAAAAGTAGGTTTGACTTACAACTAATTTATTGGTGATTTTGGCGGAGACGCAGCCAAACGCCAGGATATACAGACACGGATGTTTCTCGAAGAGCTGGACAGCAGACTTCTTGTATATCATCATCGCCAAAATTATTACTGAACCAATATGTAAGACCGGAGAGAGGACGCTGGTTCCCTGAGGACGGAGACACAAAGACACAGATGGTTGATGGACAGCAGTATAGCTAGTATAATACACAGTAGAGTACAAGATAACCTGTAACCTTTGAACTGCTGGTATTTGATCCATAAGCATTAGAATGAAACTGTGACGCTGCTCATAGATCGACATAACTCAATTATAAACTACAGAACTATTCACTCTGATCATAGAGGTTTCCCTCTTTGGTTATAGAATATTTCACACCCATTACTTTTGCAATGTGTGCATAAAAATCGATCTCTGTCATCCTGGTTAGTTTTCTACCCGCCTGGATGTGCACACGTCTCACGATGACTCAATTGTTTTTGTTTTTTCTAACAGCAAGTTGTGTCATTTTGAGCAACAGTGGGCTCTGTGCGTTGTAAACTCGTTAAACACGAACCAACCAGCCAACTGTTTGTAGAGATGAATGCCCAAAAGAAAACTACTTTAAACCACAGCAAAGATTTGGATATCAAGAGGTTTTCTGGGTACGCACTCATATCTCAACGCCCACGTTTTTAAGAGGGCGGTAGAAGGAATGAAATAGGGACGGTGTGTTCTCACGGTTCCACTGAAATATTTGTATTTTTATTAGCTTTTTTACCATGGCTACTTGGAATATTGTCTTTTTTGGAATGAGGGAATATTTTGAGCACGTAAACGTAGTTAGAGAAGTTGCTTGAAAGCATTACTTTTCTGATTTATCATGTAAAAACACCATCTCCACCCCCTCCGACATGCTCTGATGAACATGTTCTGTTCTTCGATCACTAATTCTGCAGGAGAAGCGCTGACGTTTCCAGACTTACTGCTATTGTGGATCCGTTTTTGCCCACTCCTCCCGTAAAAATAACTCTGAAGTAGTTGGTGCAGGAGAAGATGGCTCCCAAGAAAGTGCAGATGGCCGGAACCATTTTCATCTGGATATTAAGGATCGGAATCTACCAATCAAGACATTAAGTAAAAAAACAAAAACAACACTCAAATTAAGCAATAACACAACTGAAGCATTTCCATTAAAAGATGTGATCAAACTTCCAGCTGTGAGTACATTCACACTGAAACCATTAGAGAACGCTAAAAGCCTTCTGAGAGACACTCTTTGTCTTCCTGATAACAATTACAGCGACACGAGACCGTTAGAGCGACATAACACAAACATCATTACATAATTCATCATCAATCTCATCAATGTAAATCTGTAGGAAGTAGAAACCGATCACAATTACCAGTGACTGCCAAAAAGCAGATCCTCCCACGGCGGCCAGCAAATACATGATTATAATGAAGATTTGCACCTCAGTCACATCAATGCTGAGCGGGAGGAGAAAGCAGAGAGTGGACAGTGAGGATTAGAGACGTCTACCGGCGGCAGCAGCAGAACACACCGTGGGCCTGCGGGCCTTCTTCCACAACACGCCGCCGCACCTGGAGCTCAGGGGAAGTCCGATTACGAGGATTCAACAGTCGGTTATGTTTCACCGGCTCGTCTCTTTAATAACCAGAGGAGTCGCCGACGTTTTCTATTGAGACACAGCGTGTTGTGCTAAGCTAGGCTAGGCTAGGCTAGGCTAGGCTAGGCTAGCCACCTGAACACAGAGGCGTGAGATTTAAAACACCTCACTCTCAGACAGACAGAGAAGACTGTCTGGATGTGTGTTTATTACGGCTGCAACTTCCAAATATTTACATTATCAATTCAGCTTTTGAAGCTTTTTTTTGTTTCATTAAAGCGTCTCCATAAAACATCAGAATTTTGTAAAAATAAATAAATAAATAAATCCAGACAAGATCTCCCAGAGCAGAAGATAAATTGTATATTTTGTCCAGATGTAAAAATGTTACATTTCCACAGCTTCTTATTCCCTAACATCTTAGAAATACTCTTTTGGTGGCGTTTGGAATTAATACAATTTTCTGCTCACATTGTAAGAATTAAGGAAGTATTTAATGTCACTAATCAGGGCTTGGATCTGGTTTATTGAGTAGTTAAGAAGTTAAGTTTAGGAATAAAACATCTCTCAGGTATAATTTGTTCGTTTGATTCCTACTAAGAGAGGCTGAATTTAAATATACATATTCCTACTTTAGCGTTTCTTTGGTCTGTGCTGAGTTAAATGGATGTTTGTCCAACTTAGTAAAGTCAATTAAAATTAGATCCCATTTTAGAATTTTGCAGGAAAACATCGGGAGTTTTGAGATGGAGCAGTTTTGCCGACAGTTGGTTCCCTCCAACGTGTTTTTAAGAGGTCGGCGGCGGCCATTGTGGAAGCAGACGGCAGGCGGCCCATGCAGCAGCAGCCAGGAAGGTTTACCATCATGTTCCACAGACAGGGGCCCACAGTGGCTGTGAGCATCTGTAATCCTGCTAGACAGATCTGCACCTCTGTTATGTCAAATCTACACACAGAATAACATCAACTTTTAGAAACCGCTAATGAAATCACTGACGCTGAAGTGTAACTAGCTCATCCACTCTTTAATAAATCAAGTGAACACAATGTCTCAGAGCCAATAATGAAAACCTCTGAAACATTTACGCAGCAGGTCTGTTTGTTGAGGTGATTAACGACCATTGTTCTCTACACTCAGAACTTAATATTGGCTGGAAATGATGTTCTTGCTTTAAACGAATGAAAAAAAAAAACCCCATCAAACAACAAAAAGGAGCAGCTTGGTTGACTCACATGCCGAAGCGCAGCGTTCCTGACACGTATGTCTGCCAGTGAGCGCAGTAGAACATGAACATCCCAGCGAAGCAGCAGAAGAACATCCAGTCAGGGTTGGTGCCCATCTGCACTGCTATACTGGTTCCCAACACCACAAACACTGCAGAGGCAAACACAAAAAAAAAAAGAAGAAGGGCTTTAGATTCACTGAGGAACAGGTGGAGCAAAGTCAAACGTGAGGAAACTGACCCGTGGAGAGGGAGTCGCAGCCGTGGTCAAACAGCTCGCCCAGCGGAGAGCTGCTATTGGTGCGCCTGGCCTGCTTCCCGTCGATGGCGTCCAGCGACTGGTAGATGAACAGACCCACGGCGCACAGCAGGTACGCCCAGAGAGGAGCCTGAAATAACACGGTCGTATGCAACTGCTGAATCGGATCTCTTCAGGGGTCAGGTGGCCCAGAAAAGGCCTTCGGCAACACAAAAGAGATCGCGGTCGTATCACGGGTCACTACCAGATAATTAACAGCGGCGATGTGAAGCGCCTCGACGAGACAGAAGCACAAATCTCTTGACGAAACGCACCCACTAAAGTCCAAAATGAAGACACGGGAAATAAAGGATCTTATGATCAGAATCCTAACACTGACATGATGTTAACAGAGAGGAGAATAGAGCTGAAACAAGAGGTTTAACAACAACAACACACACTGTAAAGTCCCTGCTCTCTCTTGGTAGAAGATGAGAATTACATTACGGTCATTTAGCAGACGCTTTTATCCAAAGCGACTTACAATTCAGTATCTATCTACACGCAGCTACGGGAGCAATGTTGGGGTTAAGTGTCTTGCTCAAGGACACATTGACGTGAGACTAGTTGAGCAGGAGCCGGGGATTGAACCTCTGACCCTCTGATTGAAAGGCGGCCCTGCTCTCCACTTAGCCACGGTCACCCGTTAATTTACCCGTTAATTTAAAGCTGCGGAACAGTTATTTATTACTAGATTATGTATTATTTACAATTCATCCAGTTCAATGTACAACGGAACTAAGTCATAGTGCGACTCAAGACATAATTGTGACCTTTGCATGAGAACGTTTCTCTCTAACTGGACCTCTTTGACTATTAATTGAAGACCCCTGGTCTATATAATCAGGGGGTCTCTTGCTGTGATCCAGATCTGTTTCCCAGAGCTGCTCCATTATTAATCAGACGTCCCCGTAATCCGATACGCCCCCGAGCGAACTGCTGAGCCGTACGGAAAGAAGCTCAGAGCAACCAACTTTTTTTTTTTTTTATATTCAAAGCAAATCCAAACGTTGTGTTTAACCAGGACTTCATCTCCTTCGTAATGTCCTGAACTCTAGCGCGTTCGATGCGTTTCAACATGAAGGCCGTGCGCCAGAACGTTGGTTTCAGAGTGAGGACTGACCTGCTCGGTGGCGGTTGGACAATAATAAATGAGCACGAGGGTGGTGAAGACGTTGGTGGCCAGGCCGATGATGGTGATGAGGTTGGGGGCGATCCAGGAAGGGACTCGTCCCACCAACCATTCCCAGTAGCGCTGCATCAGAGGCTCCAGCAGGGAGCGTCCAGCACTGCTGTACCTGCAGGGGACGGACAACAGCCAGGTGAGGGTCTGCTGACTTCACTCTGGAGGCTTTACTGCCCCCCCAAAAAATAACGATGGGGATGGCACGATAAGGGAGTCACGACCAGGTGGTGATTAATGTGACTGTTGTTGACTTTCATTGGGGCCGAAAAATTCCAGTTTAAAATGGAAATCGAAAGAGCAAGCTGAGAACTTTGTCTTAACAAGTTGTAGCAAGTGACAGTGAAGTTTGCATGAGAACAGAAAGTGAATCCTGGTTGTTGTTTTGTTAACGCGCTCCCAGCAAGTCGAAGCCTGTACATTTACACTTGAGCAAAAAAGGCACACAGGAGAACAGCGCTCTGAGTCATTTGTGTGACTCGGAGCGCTCAGGAGTGCGCTTTGTCTTTTTTTTTCTGTTCAAAAAGTGAATCTTTTTCACCTCACATTAATGTCAGACAGGTAGCTCAGCAGACAGCTGGAATCTCCAGTTTAAACTTCTAACCATGTAATCACATGGTTGTTTAAAATAGCTCACTCTAAAAGGCTCTGACCTGAGACCTCACAGTCTGTCCCGTCAGTCTACTTACTGCACATAACATTAAACAACTCTCGTCAGCGCGTCTCAGAGGAGCGTTACCTGTGCTCCTCCAGTCTCTTGAGCTGGTGTCGGGACAGCGGGGGTGCGGGCAGCTCGATCAGCCTGCGCAGCACTCCGGGGGCCAGCCAGCAGGCCGCCTCCATGCCCATGCCCTGCCCGGGGTCCTTGTCCCGGACGAGGCTTCGGCGAGAACGCAGGCCCCCACCTTGCTGCTGCTGCTGCCCCGTCGCACTCATGGAGCCCTGCTGCCTGCTGCTCTGGTCCCCGATGGCTCTGCCTCTGCCTCTGCCACTGTCCTGCCGGAGGGGCTAAAGATCCACAGTGGGGCCGGGTGAGGCTGGACGAAACCTAGGAGACAAGAGCCCAATATCACAATACTGTCGTGTGGAAATATCACAATATACTGCATTTAAACATCTTCACAAAGCATTTTACTGAAGCTGGAACCAATTATTATGTTATTATTATTATGACAGAGTTGAAGGTGATGTCTTCAAATGTCTTGTTTTGTAGGAATTCACTTGAAAATGGCTAAAAAGCAGCAAATCCTCAATGGGAGAAAATGTGCATCAAAATGTACTTTAAGTACAAAAGTACACAATATACAGAATGTCCAATTTCAAATTAATGTATATCATATTACTGAATAATAATAATTGATATATTATGATGTATATTTAACGTACTTTTGTTTACGATACATACTGATCAATACAAAAATGTACTTTTCAAAGAGAAATGCACATAGAAATAAATAAATAAATAGTAATAAAACATGAAATCAAAGATGTAGACTGAAGATTAAACATATTATAACTTCCCTTTATACATAGCATAACTACTCAGTCAATGTTATACAAAAACAAAACAAAGCAGAGCTAAACACAATGTTTGCATACAATAATAATCACACCTCATATATTTCATGTTTACCACCTTACTTTAAAACATTATTTTTAAACTGATCTACATATTTTGAGTTATTAATCTGAATCTACAAAGCAACTAAAGTTATAAAATAAATGTAGCAAAGTAAAACGTTCAATATTCCTCAAATACCTCTTCAATATTAGTGTAGAAGTCAAAACAAAATGGAAATACTCCAGTAAAGTATCTTAAACTATACTTAAGTACAGTACTTGAGTAAATGTACTTGTTACATTCCAACTCTGTCAAGACCAAAACCAAACGGGTCATAAAATGCCTTGAACTGTTGTCACACGTGTGTTATTGATGGTACCCTTCATTATATCAGCAGAGTACCAACCACGTGACTACAAAACATCTGTGAACACATGAATACCAAACACACCGTTACATGCAGACATTAACAGGGTTTAAATCAGCTAACTGCTGCTAAACAAATCAAAGACAGTGTGAACGACTCACTCCCTGGAATCCCGTCTGTGTCACTAACGTATTTCTTGAGACTGTCAGCAAGAACATGAGCTACTGACGACAGCAAAACAACAACCTG
Source organism: Cebidichthys violaceus (assembly GCF_023349555.1). Lineage (NCBI taxonomy): Eukaryota > Metazoa > Chordata > Actinopteri > Perciformes > Stichaeidae > Cebidichthys > Cebidichthys violaceus. Next base: position 957,294 of record NW_027176472.1, read on the forward strand.
CCTCGGCGGTCTGCTAATGCTACCTAGCATACTCGCAAGCTACCTAGCATGCTAGCTATGCTAGTTCCACATCAGTACCGTTGCTGCTGAGGATTAGCATTAGCTGCTAGGTGGTAGCTACGGAAGACTTGTGTCAAGAGTGGAAGTTTCCAGTCACTCGCTTGCTGTTAGGCTTGCTATCACTTATTCATATTCGCATGACTGAATATCAACGCCCATTGAAATACATTGATGAAGTCCGAGCGTAGTATTAACACCTCACCTGGTGATTGCGGCTATTTTAAGTTAGCTTGATTAGCTAACCCTGAAGACAGCTAACTGACGGATGTAACACCGACTGACCTGGCCGATTAAAGGACAAGAGCCGCGGACACTCCGAGGGGGCGGGTGAGAGGGCGCTTCGAGCCGGAAGACAGGACCCCTCTGTGGGCGGTTAGTGTCGCTCTCTATGACAGTTAGACCACCGCAGGGACGTTCGCAGCTGGAGGTGGATCACCGCGACCCGGTGACTGTCACTGTGGTTGTCACAGCAAGCTAGTTCACGTTCGTTCACGTTAGCCATCACGGAAATCTCGCGTAGCTTCCTTATGTTTTGTTTTTTTGTTTTTTTGGTGAGACGACGAAAAAAAAAATTACAAAAAAAAGATGAAAAGTTAGACTTGAAAATAAAAATATGAGATAGAAAGTCAGAAAAAATAAATTACCAAAAAATAAATAAAATGACAAAAAAATAAAATATTAAAAAGATGAAAAGTTAGACATGATAATAAAAATATCCCCATGGTAAATCAAAATTATGAGATAATTAGTCAGAATAAAAAAATAATAGTAATAATGAAAATATTCCCATGGTAAATCGAAATTATGAGATAGAAAATTGAAATGATAAGATACTTAATTAAACACAACAGTCATAGAAGCAGCTATTATTACATAGATTACTCACAATACATAGAAATGTATTGTGAGTACATTGAAGACCACTTTAAACGTGGCTTTACAACAGATGAAATACTTCACATGGATTGTGCTGAGCAAACGCACCATTGAAAGGATTTCAAGCAAGAAGCAGCTCTGGCGTAGAAAGAATAGCACCGATGTGGCTGAGGTGGCAACCTTCATTGAACAGCAACTGGAAACATCTGGTCAGTGTCATGGTTACAGATGGATGCAGCAAAAGTGCCATGGGGATATTTTTATTATCAAGTCTAACTTTTGGGCTTCCATGGAGTCAAGTCTCCCAGAATGGAAAAGGCTGAAGAGTGAAGGCGAGGACACGAGCTGCGTTTCAAACTGCATACTTTTTATTTTGTACTTTTAGTACACACTGCTTCTGTTCTTACGTGATACTTACGGTTACTGTCTCATAAGTAACGGTGAATGTACTTGACCTCTCAAAGCGCTTTACACTTCATGTCAACATTCACCCTTTCACACACACATTCAAGGCTGCCACGCAAAGTGACAACATGCCAATTTAATGTGAATAATAATTCACACACATGAAAGCAAAATGGGTTATATTTGCATGGTTGTATTTATATTTCCTTTTGAAGTAACATTAGATATTTACACAGTTAAAAGAAAATGAAGTAGCTCGGGTATTTGTGAACGCAAGAATCGTGTGTTGCTGAGATAGAGAATACCTGTAATGTTATTTTGTACTTTTTGAATCAAGGTGAAAGCTGGTTTCACATTGATTGAATGTTTTTGTCATCAGTGTGCCATATTAACATTGAGCTTAACACCGAACAATTATGACACCACATCGAACTCAAAGATTTCTCTTCATAACTGATCGGATTTTAAACTCTTGGAGACATTTGGACCCGTCTGCAGCTCACAGGTTGTCTAAAGACAAACGATGGACACCAACAATTATTTTCATTATACTTATGTGTACAGAGGCTTCATGTGTGTGCATTAAAGGGGTGTTAGGCCTCTCTGTCTTGCTGTTGAGTCAGGTAGGGATTATTAAAGAAGTCTCTCAGGAGGCTCTGCACCCGGGTGGGCTGGGGGTTCCCAGCAGCAGGGACCAGCGCTGGATTCAGAGCCAGGTTCAGGACCTTTGTCGGGTTGAACTCAGAAGACCGAGCCTGGGCCGTGTGGAGACCCTCGATGGCGCTGGACAGCCAGATGAGTCTCTTGAGACTCTGGATGTTCCGGCCGCGGTCGTGCATCAGCTGGTGTTCGGTCACAGCTCGGCGACTGCAGGGAGGAGAGAGACCCGCAATACAGGTCAGACATCACACTTTGATGTTCTCAATGTAGTTAAATAGAAATTAAAAGCTAAAAACAAGAACCCCCAAAAAAAGGACAAATAAAGGTAAAGAATAGGCAGGTGTGCTTCTTTTTGGGAGCAGGAAATAGCTTTTTCTTTGTGGACATTTTGTTGTTTTGCTGTGATTCTGTGTCTCCATATATTTCAAAGTATTCCTTTAAGCCACAGCTGATGCACATCAAACATTTTTCCCCCCACTGCCACTTTTATTACGTTACTTCACATTTTGTGGTTCTGTGCATCACTTAAACATTCTAAAATGAGGCGGGAACGGGCGTCTCACCTCTCGTTTTGTTGACACTGGCTGGTCGTGAAGACAACGAGAAGCATGACAGCGAGCCACTGCACCGGCCGGAGAGACGTCTGCATCTTCTGGAAGAAACGACGGCAAGAAACACGTTAAAAACTCTTCATGTGAGGGAAAAGATTGAATATCTACTGGCGGCTTCTCGCCATTGGTTGGACAAGTCTACCGCTTGTGAAGAAAAGACATCCTCTGTCCTTTGACCCTCGCATCTGAAAAGAAAAAAGTATCCCACCAAAACACAAGTTCTGAAAAATGAAATCACCAAAAAGAAAAGAGCAAAAAAAATTGAGAAAAGTCAGGAAAATAAATATTCGTTCATAAATAAGTGGCTGTAAAGAGAAGCTCCTTACTAGTTTCTTGGCCCAAATTGACTGTTTAGCGCCTAATAAAGGATGAATATCCTCCTCCATTGAATGTAAATATACTAAATATGCACACAAAAAAAAAAGCTACGCATGTGTTTTTAAATGTTTAAACTTCCTCCAGAGCGCTAAAGCTCCCAGATGTTTAACAGTCAATGTGTGTTGTTTTCTGCATGTTTCTGTGAACATGTTCCTTAACGCCGGAGGACCTGGAGGGTTGTAGTGTACGGTTTGGTCATTGTTAGGATGTAATCAACTCTTTACAGCCTCATCCTCAGTCATTTGACGACGACACTGTAAAGTTAAACATTTTAGGGTCTTTAATCCACTGTTCAGATGCTTTTCTTCCTTCTTGAATTCACACACTTGTGTTTTCTACCTTTGCTCTGTAAGAAAAAGAAGAAGTTAAATGTAAAAAGGTCACGATTCTTCTACGCAGGCGTGACGGTGGACGACCAATCAGAGGCTCGGTTACGGCTTCCCAAAGATAAGAGTCTCTGCGGGTCAAACACAGAAAGGTATTGTGGGTAAATCTCAACAAATCAAGTGGATTAAGTGAAATGATCAATTGATCGGTTATTAAAACAAACATGTAAACGTCTCAGAATGAACTCTGCTTGTGTCGTTCAACTAAATCCACAGATAAAAATAAAAAACTGCTCTTCACTCTTTTCTGTTCCTCGATTTTCCTGTTCTTTTTAAGTTTCCTGTTAAAGGCGCAATGAGTAGGATTTCCCATCAAAACAATACATGAATTCCTACAGAAAATACATCACACAGAGTACAAAGGTCAGACATTTTTAACTTCAACGTGAAAAATGTTGTCGGACAGAATCGCGAAGCAGCTTGTTCCTCACAGACAAACACGCTGAACATTAGTCACCACATGTATAACTCTTAACAGAATAGAAGGAAACACGGATTACAGAAATGTAACTAAAAAAAAAATAATAATAATACACAAATCTGAAAATGCTTGAGCTTCGTTAAGTTATGATCTCTCTACTTACATTGACCTTGTAGGTGACAGCAGCTCCTCTAATGATCAGACACTAAACTGACTTCAGGCTCGACCTCCAGACCTTTTTATAAAGCCCCCTGACACACACACACACACACACACACACACACACACACACACACACCTCCCACAGGCTTAAGACTCACACCAGACTCAAAGTGGGGCGTTTGATTTGCTCGTGAAACAAACGTCAGCAGCGCCATCGTCTCTCTGACTCGTGGTTCTTGTGTCTGTAGCTGAAGTCAAACATTTTTGGGGTAATTTGTGAGGATAGAATCCCGAGCAGCTTCCTGCACCTCGGCGTGACAGGGGAGCAGGTTCACACACTCGCAGATAACTCTTTACATAATCAGGTGCTTTTGAAAAGGAGGATGAAATTCAATTGAGGGATTATCATTTTTCTATTTTCTGGTCTAATCCATCCGGTTCCTCTCGGAGAGATTCAGGAGTCTGACAAAGAGGAATTCATCAGAACGGGTTTTTATTGACGGTTGAGGGTGCTGACACAAAATAAACTGAACGTCAGCAAACTGTCAGCTCAGGTTTAAACTTTAGAGAGCACTTTGTATGACGCCAATGTCTATAAACATACTTATAATGCACACATACATACTGTATACCATACTTATAATTAATGCATTATAATCTGCCTATAGCACTGGATGATTATAGCTGTAAGCAATCCTAAATATCCATAATGCTTTATAAAAAATAGTCATTATAAAACATTTTAGACTTATACGGTCTAATCATAATAATTTACAATTGCTGGTCATAGTTATAATACATTATAATCAATCATCAATTCATTATGATCACTGTTATAATGCATTATAATGTGGTTATAACTTACTCAATAAGTGGTCAATGGTCGCTTTTAAATAAACATTCATTTGATTTTTGTTACTTTTAATCTTTTCACAATACATTATCATGCCGTTATGATGCATTCAAATGTGATTACAAGTTACTGTAAGTGATTATTGTTTGTTTTAAGTGAAATAAACATTCATTTTATAATTCTTTGTGTTTTTGTTCTTGCATAGACTTAATTATATCTTTTTTACCTGACTTAAAGCAAACAATGACCACTTAAAGTAACTTATACTCACATTATAATGCATCATAACGTGATTATTATGCATTATACAAATATTATTAAAAAACTATGGAAATGGTGATGAACTATGATCCTTGATGACACAGAGTGACCAGCAATTATGAAGAATTATAATTCTTATAAAATACGTCACAATGAGTTATGATCACATTTTAGAGCGTATAGCTATGATAATACAGTATAAGTTAACTTATATAATAAACTATATTATAAGGCGGTTTATGTTCATAATGCGTTGACGTTGACGTCACAGAAGCGGATAAACTTTAGTGGACACGCAGTTCTTTCTGTGCTTGAGATGCTTGCTGCCTGGAGCTCGTCCACATCGAAACCACCGCCTCCACCACTAATGAACCGCCGGTAAACCGACGCCTCTGGTTGCCGCGGTGTCTTCACAGTCACCGTTAGAAACTCAGTCGTCTTGACAACACCTTTCCAGGACTCAATTCCCTCCGTGACAAACGGCGGGCTGCCACCGGAGGCTCGTGGGCGGAGAGAAGCAGCGAGGACACGTGATTGAATCCATTAGCGAGAGAGTGAAGAAAGTCAAAGACAAACGACGGTGGACAGAGAAGAAAGAGAGGGAGAGAGAGAGAGAGAGAGAGAGAGAGAGAGAGAGAGAGAGAGAGAGAGAGAGAGAGAAAAAGAAAAAGAGAAGAAACTAATCAGCAGATGGAGGGAGATATGTCTCACAGCATGAAAGCACAAAGCCGATACAGAGCCTGTATTAATACTACTTCTACTTGCAAATTCAGGAAAAACAGCGATTTATCACATTTCTTAAATCTCTGAAGTCAAGTCAAATTACATCCAAGATGGCGGCAGTGCAGAAACACCTTCAGACACGTTTTAGAGAAAATGTGTAAAACCTTACAGGTCGTGATTAAAAAAACGATATTATGTGAATTTAAATCGAGCATTTCACAGGATGTTACACTACTTTTCTTTATTTTTTTATCAAATGAAGCTGCTTTGATTTAGTTTCAAATCACGTGTCTGCACTACTCAGATCTTTTAGTACATCAAAATATATACTTAAAGTATCAAAAGATTTCAGAATACTATATATAGTATATAACTATAATAATATATCATGATTTATTAGCAAATTAACCTGCAAAGTTACTACAAACTAAAGTTATAAAATAAATGTGGAGTAAAAAAGTATCATAAAATTCTCAAGTAAAGCACTGGTGCCTCCAAATTGTATTGAACTACAGTACTTGAGTAAATGTACTTAGTTACATTCCATCACGATTTCTCTGAAGTACTTTGTCTGAAGCTGCGAAATGTATTTTTCCGCTTCAGTTGACGTTTCTCTTATTTCCAGATCTGATGAATTTTCTGATGAATTTTGGTTCTGTAAAACTTGAGCATCAATGTCTCACATCCTGCGAGATATTTGTGGGAAATTGTCATAATTACAATATGAATTCTTGGAGTCATGGCAAATTTAAGAAATTCCCTCCAGGCATTCCTAAGATTTGACCTTTGACCACCTAAATCTAATCAGTTCATCTACGAGTCAAAGTGTGACGTTTGTTTCAATTTGAAGAAGTTCCCTCCAGGCGTTCCTGAGGTCACAAGGATGGAGCGGACAGACGGACGACGACCTGAAAACATCCTAAAAATCTGTGTGAACGTGAACAACCAGCTTCTATTCATATTTTATATTAATGTGTTTTGCAGTTTCATTATTCAGCTTACTGTCCGGTGTTTGTTTGATTAAACACAAAGCAGAAGTGATGATAGCTTTACAGCTCGTCCAGCTGCAGCTCGCTTTACATCTAGGGGGTGAGAAGTTAAAATGTGTTTTGATGACAACAATAAAATGATTTATCATGTATATATATAGAACTAGTATTGTCAGTGAGTAAATTGCTGTACTTGAGGTCCTACAGGAGACCCGTCTGGTGTAAAGCAGCCAGTGTCCACGTGGTGGCAGTGTTGCACTGAGCCGCTGAGGAAGAAGGTTTCACCAGAGCTGCAGGAGACTGAAGACATATTTTGACTGATAATGTATAAAAATACTGACGGACAGCGCCCCTAGAGGTGGAGCTGTTCATTACAGCCACTATATTCTAAGAGCCTGACCAGTTCCAGAGCTAAAGATGACCCGTTTGCCCTGACAATGGCTCCAAAGGAAAGGTCACGGGGTCATTAACATCTGAAGGAGGTACATATACACTGTATATATGTATATCTACAGCAGATTCAAATGTCCAGTTCCCCTCATTAGCAGCTCTTTTGTCCCGGAGGAGCGGTCCAATTGGTGCCTTGACACCGAGACCTGACCCAGAACCAGGGTCAGGCCAGGTCCTCATGATATTCAGTCTAATCAGGTCTGTTAGCGTCCCATTGTGTTGCTGCAGGTCTCAGATATGTGGGTCAGTTTACCAGATCTCTCTCTCTCTCTCTCTCTCTCTCTCTTTCAGTCTGTTAAGATCCACTGCTTTTAGAATCTATCTATTCCTCCTCAAGGTCCGTTTTGATCAAATCTATGTAATAATTAATACACATGTATTAATCTTGCCATGAAAAGCACCAAGTGTGGCCGAAACGTCGAGCTCAGCGCGCGGCCATCTTCTTCTTAATACGCGACCGACCCCCTTTTCTTCGGGGTGCGTTCACCAGACAACCTGTACAGCTAATATCACCTCATGACCTTTGATCAAAGGTTTCACATGTCGTCTGTGATGCACATATACTGTACCTTTTACAGTCATAAAGAGGTAAACATCTTTATAAGAAAAAGCTCAAATTTGGGAAAATCTGTTAGATTAGAACTCACATTATCACTGCTTTTTGTTAATCTCTATAGAGGAAGGACCTGTGGACATTGAGAATATCTATATCTGGCATTTAATGGCATACACAGGAATATGATCCTATTATTGCTCATGATCACATGAATGTGATTTCTGCACAGAAAGATCTCTGCTGGTAGTCGTGGCCTTCAAACCATCTCTCTGTGAAAATAACATCTCTACTTTCTGAACTCTTGACAAAAAGATTCCTGAAAACAGGCAGTAAGAGGGATCACCATGGCGACACTTTAGACTTTTCACAACCTTCATAGACGGTTTCTGGGCACGTCCAACTGGTAAGAGCCCCCCCCGGGTTAAACCCGGTACACACTGGAGAGATCTTATGTTTTGGCTGGCCTGGAGGTATCATATCAGACTTTTGAAAAACACACACACACATATATATATATGTGTGTGTGTGTGTGTGTGTGTGTGTGTAACTGTAGTCACTGTTGGTTTTGGTCTTTTTATAGGATTGCTTGAGAATAAAGAATATCACTAGGTATATACAGACTCACACCTAAAGGTGGACATATGAAGAACTCTTGTGCTTGTTTACATTTGGGTTCCTGGAGTTTCTACTAATCCACAAACTGTGACTTAAGACATTTTGTGTTTTGCCTAAATCATAGAACACTGATCGGCTCAGCAAGCCAAGTAGATCTGGCTCCTCTTCATTCGGCACATGGAGGCTCACTAAAATATTCTGCCACAGTATCGGTGGATTCTCCTCCCATGGCTTGAGATTCATCTGTCAAAGGTGTGGAACATACTATCAGAGCAGACTGACAGAGAGGGTGAACACAGGTGTATTCAGACAGACAGTATGAGAACAAGTCAGTGATTTAAAACATGAACGCGTGTAAACATGATCTGGTAGAAACCCAGAACACAAGCATAACGTCCTTTAATACTTCATCATAAGCTTCTCTCTTTATGGACAAGAAGTCTAAAAGTATTTAAACTCCTGCTCTTGACTAAAGCATTCTGGGATTTCCAGTTCAAAGTGCAATGTTGATATTAATTTATGAGACGTTATGGTCATTCCTCTCCCAGAAGAAGCCATTCATTCAGTTCATATAGGAAATAAAAAATAATCTAAATAATAAGTAAATAAAAAATCTGTAAAAAGAAATCTTTCCAAAAAAAAAAAAAATCACAAATTGACACTGATGTATTTCAAATTCCAATGGCTTTATTTTATGTATATAGATTTGTATATATTTATATATATTTATATATATTATATATATACTTATGTCACAACTTTTACTCAGTTGCTTGATTATCATCTTTTGTTCAGCTTAAGTTCAAACGACATGACACTAAGACCAAAGGCATTCCACATGATCATATCTTACAAAAGAGTAAAGAAAACAACATGACACACACGCGCATACACACACACACACGCACACGCACACACACACACACGCACACACGCATACATACACACATCAATGTACAGGTATCGTGGTTCTGTTTGTAGAAAGACAAAACTGAAAAATCAAAAGCAGATAAGGAGACGAGAGACGAGCGGACAGAGTGAGAGTGTGAGGGAGAGAAAACGTGAGAAACCAGATGAACCACTGGAGCCAAACTGGAGGATTCTGTTGCATAGATTGAAGCAAACAGGAGGAGGATGTTTGATCGAAACGGACAGGATGAGAGTGACACACACACACACACACACACACACGCATGCACACACACACACACACACATTTGCACATGCACACACACACGCTTAGGGAAGCACAGGAAGTTTTATTTTGTCTCCCAAACAAATCACCGTGAGGCCAGACAGGACGACTGAAGGCATGGAGGTCGAGTCACTTTGAGCTAAATGCTAACGCCAGTATGCTAACATGCTGATGTTTAGCGGGGAGAATATTTACCGCCTTAGTTTACAGAAGACACAGCGCTAACTAGCTAGCTAGCAGGCTGATGGCTGATGGGAAATACAATTAAGAATTTGACCTGATGATGGCGTTAAATTAGGAGTCAGAGAAAATATTTATGAACCTCATGATGGCGCTAGAGGAAAAGTCAGAGAATCACCAAAGTCAGACGGGTTCATCCTCTGGGGAAAAGGAATGTCTTAACGAAATTGAATGACAATCCGTCAAACATTGACGCCAAACGAGTGAATAAAGGATTCACTTTGTCCTCATCAGAAGGCTTTGAGACGACATTTAGACGTACAGAACATATAAACTATAAAACGAACCAATAGCTGAATAAATACAATAACAAAAAAACTTGGATTCATGGTCTCGGTGTTTCTTGAATACGGAAACATGTTTTCATAAAGATCACGTCCATTTGGCTATTAAAGAATTGTAATAAGCGGGATATTTTCAGTGGAGCTAAAACGAAAAGTCAAAATTTTCTGTCAATGAATTAATCTGTAACTATTTTGATAATCAATGTCAAACTTTTTGGGGATTTTAGCTTCTCTAACGTGAGGATTTGCTGCTTTTATTCATCAAATATGAAGATAAACTGAATATCTTTGGGTTTTGAACACATGGAGTCATTTGCCACATTTTAGACAAAACTATATATTGATAAATCCAAAAACAATTGGGAAGAATTATCAATATTGAAATTAATTCTTAGTTACAGCCAAACACACTAACGCGGAAAAATAAACTTGTCAGTTCACTCTGGTGGACAAACTAAACTTCTAAATGAAAATTTCCCATCAGCCGACATGTTGATCCATACACCGATTCATCTGTGACTAATACAATCAGCCGTCATATCGGTCGCGCTCCAACACGATCAGACATTTTTTTTCAGGTGAGCAACAAACTCCATTATCCCCCAGTTTTTTCTCCCAAAACGTGGACCAGCAGAGAGAAGCAGGAGGATAATGGATCATGGAAGATCAATGGATGAGATCGGTGAGATGACGACACCTGCAGAGCAGCAGCCCACCTGAATGTTTCAGGCCTGTTAACTGTCATCGCCTCCCTCCCTCCCTCCCTCCTCCTCCTCCTCCTCCTCCTCCTCCTCCTCCTCTCACGGCACAGATGAGTGGGTGATGAGTTCAGGAGAATCTGTAAATCTCTGTGTTTGTGTGTGTTTGAGGACGGGAGGATGAAACGGTGACGGATGAGCTGACAGATCTGTTACAAGTTATTCAGTTTCTGGATAAATGAGACGATGGGAACAAAAAAATAAAAAATAAAAAATAAGAATCTTCCATCTTTCATCAATCCATCCATCAGAAGTCACACAGTTTTAATTTCCTCAGTGTGTTTCACCTCACAGTGCAAATACAGGTGTGTGTGTGTGTGTGTGTGAGAGTGTGTGTGTGTCTAAGTGTGTGTGTGTAATGTTGCATGTGTTTGGGGGCGTGTATTTGAGATTCATTTGGTAAAAACAAGTCAACATTTTTGGGATGTTTCATTCCATACTAAAACATGCAGAACACAGAACATTGAACACATATACTGAACAGTTAGTTTTATCCAAATGCAGTTTCTCTTTTTGTTTTATCTATATATATATGTATATATATATATATGTATATATATATATATATACATATATATATATACATATATCTCTTTTCGCACAGAGTGGCTTTAGGCTACACAGAACACGACAGAACCAATCGCACCAGGTTGGACATATTGCTTTAAACCACCAAATTTTTGTATATATGTCATGCATGCCACATAGATGATATTATGTTTATACAAAAATAACACCAACAGCCTATTACTGTGTATCATAGTAATTACAGAAAACAAATCTTTTTCAGTCTTTTTTGCAGTGAAGTTCAACTGAGAAACCATATACATATATATACATATATATATATAAATCTATGTATTTGTATCCAATATATACACGTACACACACGTACATATATACTAGGTATAAATACATAGAGATAATATATACATATATAGATATATATATATATGTTGAGTGGTTATGACTTTTCCATCTGTGATATTCCAGTTTGTTTGAACCATTTTTTTTTTTTTATTGTTGTGATTGTTGAAGTGGATGTGAAGGTTCTCCAAAGAATCCCTTAAGATCCGACAACAGGAAGCTGTTCTGAGAGGAAAAAGGCGGCGCTCTGAGGAGGAAGCGGTCTAAAATGCAAACACTGACTGGATAAGAGGAGAGTTCCTTTTCCCCACACAGAAGTCCGGTTGGAAAAGTGAGATCTTCTGAACTCTGCGTCTCCGATGGCGGGCCTGTACTGTGCACCTGGTGTGAGATATATGAGGGCAACCAGTCCGAAAGACGACCACCACAGCCACAGAAAGGCCATGGCAAGAGCAGAGGGACAATCTTATCCAGGTGGCGGGGGGGGGGAGGGGAGGGTCATGTGACTGCAAACTTTCTAAAAACAAACTTGTGCAGAAGAAAAAAAAGAAACAACTTTGGCAGAACATCCTTAAAGCTTTGCTGGGTGATGATTGGCTGATTGCCTGCCCCCCCCCCCCCCCCCCCCCCCCCTCCCATTACCCGTCACCCGACACAGACAGTATATATGACAATATTTACATTGTACTGACTGTAGGAGCACAGCTGTTCTATATCCGTTCAGCAGTTGAACCCAAAAAGAAAAAGAGGAAGAAAAAAAAACGCGTCATTGTTTTTTTTTGGGAAAAAAAAGGTGCGTCTCGTTTAGACGTCAGGAAGAGGAAGTGATGTCACGAGCGCTTTTAACAGTCCTGCTCTCTCTCTCCCGAGAAATGTTTCTGAAGTCGGCGGTATGTGTAAAAATGGCATCCTGGATTGCGGCTGTGTCCCGTCACAGGCTGCGCCTCCTTTAACGTCCAAATGTCATGACCAAATCAACAACAACAAAAAGTGGCGTCCTCTTGTTCTTTGGCCTGAATTTAGACGACTCACCTGAGGTCCAGGGCCGCCCCGAACCTTTTTGGGTCTCTAGTCTTAATCAGACGGACCCCTCACCCCCCCTCTGTATGCAAACATGTACAGCAGCAGTTCACCATGACAGAAGACAAACATTTAAATGAACAAAAACTGTTTGGCTGTGAAATGCAAGAAAAAGACCCAAATTTAAACCTCATGGCGATCCCCAAAACGTAACAAAGGTATTACAGCTGCTGGTCACAGTATTTTAAAAGCATCTTTAAATACTGACATGACAGTGACAGAGGAACTCAAAGAGCGGCCCATGTTAGCGAAGGTTCTCGTGGGTCCAACTGGTTTCTAGCAACCGAGACCGGACCCGAGACGAAAGCTGGGTTCAGATTATATCGGGTCCTGTAGGGCCCTGCTGTGTTATAGTCTAAGGGCGCTTTCACAAGCCAAAGAACTTTTGGTCGGACCGAATCAGAGTAACATTGGTTTAACTCGTTGGTCTGTTTTCTCTTTAGTCTGGTTAAAACAATTAAAACAAATATTGCTGTTGGAGGTTTTTTCCCTTTGGGTCGGCACTGATCTCCTGTGAGCACAAATCTCCTGTTTAGCCTGAACCGGTTGTTTTGGTTTAAAAAGGACTAAATGTTGGCTTGAGAAAGCGCCCTCACTGTCCTTGAATCCCTTTTTTTTTTTTGGGGGGGGGGGGGGGGGGGGTCGGAGCCCTTAGACCCACAATGGGACCAGGATGGTCTTAAGATGCCGTTGAGAAACAGGGACCAGGCTTCTTTAAAAAAAACAACCGATAAGAATTAAGCACGTTGGGTTCAGGTTTTCTTTTCATGGGTCCACTTCAAAAGACCTCGAGGGATTTTTTTTTTTTCTTCCAATGATTCGGGCCGGCTCCGCTTCGGTCCTCAGGTTGCTCTCTCAAGTTTCGGGTCCGTAAAAGACGACACCTTCACAGGCCACGCCTCCTTTCAACAGAGGCGGGGCCTGAAGCGGGACACAGCCGCCGTCCTCTTTCAAAGCCGTCAGCTTCCGACACCAGTCAGTTGGGAAAACGGCATCAGTCCACTCATTCAAAGAAATCAGTCGCAGTTGCTTGAAAAGTACAGAAACAAAGAAACCCAGAGGTTGGATAAATAATTATACACTCCCATTTAATGTTTGATACAGTTAGCTGTATTCACGTTGCATTGGCTGCACTCTAATGGAGTCGGATAACTGCGGAATCACATAGCGTGTAGTGTGTCACAAACATGTTAGATAAAGTGAATATAGTCATGTAAAAGGGGGCTAATGAGACTAGACTGTTGAGATTCCAATTGAGCGGCCGACAGGAAGTAAACAAGTCACTGCAGGTTTCTGAGCCCTAACGTCAGGTGACCAAGACGACACACGTGGCATAAATATTAGAGAGCTGTAAAAAGACAGAGTCCACGTTAGATTCGTCTCATTCATGTACTGTACTGTCACCAAACTCTTCAGCCTATACATATATATTCATATATATCTCCAAAATATTAAAAAGTACTTAATATAAAAATACAGAAGAGTTGTAAAAAATGAGCAAAACATTGAATTTTATATGAAAACCATGCAAGAAAGATTCCCCCGTTCAGTTAAATAGTAACTCTAAGATTCAGGAAAGCAAGGGAATGAAAGGGAAGCGGTCGAATGAGAGGAGTGCAGGCGAACTGCCACCCACTTGCTTTTCATGTAAACATTGTAGAGGTCCTTTAAACTTGGTTTCGGCAGTGACGACTGAAGATTTTCTCCTTGCTTTTTGGTCGTGTTTGGAGTAAAGGGCCGGGGGAGCGGGAGGTGGGGGGGGTGAGAAAGTCCAAAGGAAACCTCGATAACAATGAGATAAAAAAACAATACAGACAACCTATAAAATATGGCTCTGAGTTACATAGAAAAAGCTCATCAGAGGGGAGAGGAAGAACCTAGTCGTGACAAAAAAGTTGGAAATATGGCAGTAGTAGCGCACGGGTTTGATGGCTGCTAGTCAGACTAAGAGGGGGGGGGGGGGGGGGGGGGGGGTTACACACATCGCTGCTTCTGATTGGAAGATGATTCCTTCCTCTTTTTAAG
>NW_027176472.1:977148-1017148 GCF_023349555.1 Cebidichthys violaceus
ATTTAACCCTGCTCGGGATTAACCCATTATATTATCTTGGTGCCCAGGCTGTCGCCTCAGAGAAGAAGAATACAAAAAAAACAAACAAAGAAAATAGAGCAGCCTTTTTTTTTTTTTTTTTAAAGCTTCTTTTTCTTGTCGTCAGGCCAACAGTCGTGATCTTTCGTCGACTCGTCGGGCAGCAAGTCACGTCAGGGTTAATCGACGCAGAGTTTAAATCTCCACAACATGCAGGAGGAGGAGGGGCAGCAGGCCGAGACGGAAGTGATGATGGATGATTAAAAAAAAAAAAGAATAAAGAGGAGAAGATTAAGATGGAGGGGTAAAGAGCCACGGCAGCAGGAGGAAGGTGAAGTAGGAAGCACAGTGTGGAGTTCAGAGATGGAAACACAGATCAGGTGATCAGGCCGTCTGCAGCTTCACTCTCAGTGGATTTAGATGGTTTTTTAGATTAAAGCTGGCCGTGTTCTATACTTTTCTTACTGCAAACAAATTCCACGAAAAGACCAAAAACCAACGATGTGTCGATACGTACTGTACTCGATACTGTACTCAATCACTTCACTGGTTCTGTTCAGATAAAACATGACACAACATGTTAATTAACGAGCTTTGAGAGCCCGGCTAGTAGTTTCCCCCTGCTTTCAGTCTTTATGCTAAGCTAGGCTAACCAAGTCCTGACTTCAGACACACACACACACACACACACACACACACACACACACACACACACACACACACACACACACACACACACACACACACACACACGTGTGAAATAAACATCCATCTCCTCATCTCACTCTCAGTCAGAGAGTGTGGATCTATTCCTTTAAATCTCTCGCCATGTGCAGCTGTCAGGACTTTAGCATCGTCAAACTGAATCTCTCTGGGTCTCATTACTGCTTCATTATTGCTTCCCTACAGCTGCTTCAGAGGTCCACTTTTATGCTGTCATTACTGCAAATGCAAACTGAGCATTTCCCGCTTCACATTAAAAGCGTTCCGCCGGAAAACCCTGTGCGAGGCTTTTATTGTGAAGCAGCTGCAGACGATGTAAATGAGCAAACCCAGAGCTCGGTGGAGCTTTAGGCTATTTTTTTCAATAAACATCACGTGACGTATTTGTTGCTACTTCATCAGCTTTGAAATATATTTCAGCCAGCTTGGTTTCCACTATAGAAAAATACTACTCGACGTCTTTTGACCTGCAAATTACCACATTAAAAGAATAAAACATGGGGTCCTAAACTGGAATTATGTAATGATAAAATACTAATACTTGTATGATGCTAGTTTTACTGCTCAGAGGTTGCTTCAGCTCTTCCCAAAGTCAAAATGTAGGTGACAGTTTTTGTCACTACACTCCCCGTTACATTAATCACCCCGAACGACTTGGACGCATCAGTCACATCGCGTTCCATCAGTTATTGATAATAATAGCGCAGGCGATCGTTCAGATGTTTCGGATTAGCTCAGGATGCGCAGACAGCGGCTGATGACAGAGACAGTGTTTTAGTGTTGGTGAGTCATGCAGCGTTCAAGCACAGGGAGAAAAAAAAAAGGAAAAGAGGAGAAGAGTCCAGCCGGGTGAAGCGAGGTGTTAGCTGGCCTCCGGTCACCGACTCACTGCCTGCAGTGGAGGAGGAAGCAGCAGCGGCGGCGGCGGCGGGGGGCGGGGCCCCGGCCGAGTTGGTGAGAGAGGAGGAGGAGCTAAGCCCCACGTGGGTGGGGCTAGAGAGAGTTTTGGCGGCGGTGGCGTCATTGTGCTGGCTGACGACGGACGGCTGGCGGCGCAGGGCACCGGGCACCGGAGCCTGGCCCGTCTGGAAGGTATAGACCACATCCATCTGAAGGAAGGACAGCCACAACACACACACCGTTAGAGAGGGACAGAGCGAGGAGACAGGGCAGAGGAGACAGGACAGAGGAAACAGGGTTAAAGAGGGTTTTTAAAGAGGCAGGACAGTTTGACAGTTTTGAAGGTCAGCAATTATATCTCATGTCTACAGGGACAGACAGAAGAAGTAGTTACCCATGTCCCCATGAAGCAACCTACGGCACACAAGAACGGAAGGAAGACACTTCTCATCGGGTTTGATGGACACAGAAGAGCGTGAGACAAAGACAGGAAGAAGTGAACGAGGGAGAGATCAGGAGCGAGGAGGAAAGTTTTAGAGGAAAAAGAGCATAAAGAGAGAGAGAGAGAGAGAAAGAAAGCTGTCATTTAGTCGGTGAAAGACAAAATGGGAAGAAGCTCAGACAGAACGAAGGGATGAAGGAAAGAGACGACGATGAATACAGAGCTTTTTGAATCCGACTGAAAGCACTCTGGGAGGAGGACGGAGCGGAGAAAGAGGAGAAAATGTGTCACTCGGAGTGACTGATAAAGTTTTCGGCGGCGAGGTGCTGCTTGTACCAATTATTCCCCCACTGTGTGTGACTGTCGAGGCGTTGAGCGGCAGAACGCTGCCCACCAGGATTAGAGAGGAGGAGGACAGGAAGAGGAGCGTGGAGGAGATAAGAACCTAATTAGCTTGCAGCCTTTCGTTGCCTCCCCTCCTCTCCATCCCCTCCCATCCCCTCCCATCCCAGGAGGATGACAGACTGATAGTACAGATACACAGACGTGGGGAGAAAAGAGAGAGCTTCCTCTCTTTTCTCTACAGCGTGTCCGACGGCGGAGAGACAGAAGAGCTTCTCCGTTTTCTCCTCGCATCGCCTCCTCCGTTCACGACGCCCTACGGCTTCTCGGAGGCCAGGTGAAGGTTACTTTCTGACATCGGAGCGTTTCCACCTCTGAGCCCCCCCCCCCCCCCCGTGTCCTTTTAGGAGCCTCTGATCGTATCACACGATCTTAATCAGCAGGCGGAGGAGTTCTCAAGGTGCCATTGAGTTGCAGATGGGTTTGGTTCTGAGCGCTTCAAGGAAATCCAGTTCCTACTAATTGTTTTATCAAGTCATGTTCTCCAGGTCAAGAAGCAATTTTAAACATCAACGATTTTCAAAAAAAGAAAGAGGTAATATTTAAGTTGATATGGAAAAATTGGACCGGAAACAGTAAAGTTAACAGCTGTTCAGATAAACAATGAGCTCAAACTCACTATGAAGCTCTCTGTAGGCTCATCGCTACGGGAGATCCATTTCATTTTGTGATTAGATATATATTGATTATATATAAACACACACATAGATATTGTATAAGATACCGTTGGTTGTTTCTGTAAAGTATACATTGTCAAGAGGACAAAGCAGAAGAAGACATCAGATATTATTCATTCAGATGCGTTTATCCTGCGGCCACAATAAGTACAAGTTAGTCCACCGTAGGGAGGAAAACACCTGGCCTCTCTGACTGTGTCTGTGTGTGTGTGTGTGTGTGTGTGTGTGTGTGTGTGTGTGTGTGAGAGAGAGCAGAGCGTTGGCTGCTGTCACTGTAGGTGGGTGTTAGCATCGAGGCTAATGAACCCCATAGGGACTGACTAGCCTGTGGACATATTAATGCTCAGTGAGTGTAGATGTATCCTGTAGGAGGAGGATATAACACACGCACACACACACGCACGCACGCACGCACACACACACGCACGCACACACACACACACACACACACACCAGAGTCCCAGACTGTGAGATGAGTCACAGGGGAAGACGGCGCTGTGAAGGTACTGCTGTTTAGCTCCAACACAGACCGAGCGAAGAATAAAAATACCCAATAAGCTTTTTGTCCCACGCTGCACGCCGTCTTTCATTTCTGCGCTGAAGCTCTGCAGCAGAGTGTGAAATGAACTGGACAACAATTGCTGCGTTTGTTAAAACATGTCCCGTTCAACCTACACTGTGTTTTAATTTAACGGTTTCCGACATTAAAGCTCCGGTCAGAGGCGCGAGCGGCCGGTCTGAACCGGATTTTAAATATGATCGCGCCGTTTATCGCCTCCGTTTCAGAGTCTGACCAGAGACAGACGTGAGCAGCAAACATACAGGGAGAACATCAACAAACAGGAAAATGTGTTCGTCAACATGACAGCAACATGAATCCACACTGAAGTAGTAACTTTAAACCAAAATACATTTACGGTTTGTTATGTTGTCATTCAGTGGAGACATTTTAACAGCAGACTATGTATTAAGATTTATACGTTATGGTTGTTATCATGTAGATTGACCCCCGAATGATGTGATAAATCCAAGCAGGATATCTTAACGTTGAGCTCGTCAGTTTTTCTTGAACATTACTGCTGGTAGATTCTGAGATTTGCATAAACTATTAAATCTGCTACTTTTTTAGTTTGTATCAACAACTAAAAACTATTTGTTATCCCTTTTTAATAACATTTATTTAAGACATTGTGTTCATCCGTTTCTGTATTTTTAGTCTCAGTTTCTCTGGATAAACAGCTCACGTTTCAATCGAATTACATAAACTACTGTTTGAATCTGCAGCTCTTAGAAATCAACTGTCTCTCCTCACCGTCCTGATGAAACAGTCCTTTACCTCCCGTTGTTTCTGGGACGTTCGTTTGATTTTGGGAAGATGAAGGCGAGGAGGAGGAGGAGGAGGGGGAGGAGGAGGGGGAGGAGGAGGGGGAGGAGGAGGGTGCAGCTGGATTTGATTTTAAGTTTCTTTCGCAGACGACAGCGCTCAGAAATTTACCCGAGCGGCTTCCCGGGTTTTGAACAACAATTCACCAGTGAGACAACTGACAGCAAACAAACAAAAAATAATAAAAGATAAGTCTAATCTCTCTTCCAGAGCCTCCTGCATCACCATGGCAACTGATGTTTTCCGCAGCTCTCTTGACACAACAGATATTTGAGTCACCACCTCGGAAACTCGATATCAGAAAAACCTTCAAAGGAAAGAGTAAAGTTAGAGGCGCCGCGCTGGGCGTACCTGCGTCTGGATGCGGTTCAGGCCTCTGAACCAGAGGATCTGGCCTCTCCTCAGCTCCATCTCGGCGTGGTCGATCTCGTCGGCGCCCTCCGTCAGCTCCTCCTCGTGCATCTCCTCCTTCGTGGTGCCGTGACCGGCCTCCATCAGGAACTTCAGGTGGTGGGTGGGGATGGCCGAGATCAGCTGAGATTGAAAAAAAGGAAGGAAGAAAGAAGAAGAAAGTTCAGTTGACTGGTCATAGTTAACTCCAGACAACCATAGATGACTTACAAACTGGAGTGGAGTTAGAAAGACCAGGCAGGGTTTAACAAAAAGATGCCATCCAGTTGCATTATGGGAAATGTAGGATCCAGTGTTTCTGGAGCTTCAATACATTTGGACTTTGCAACGCTCTGGAGTTATTGGGAATGTTTGCATCAAACATGTGTGAACCGATCCTATACAGAGCAACCACTGGAGTCTATTTACACAAATAGAATAATACTAATTGCTAGGGAGCCGGTTTTTAACCGACTACGTTATCTCATCTAGTGTGGAGAGGCTGAGCCCCGCACTCAGGGAAACACCAGAGCAGATGATATTAATGGTCGCGTGACGCGCCGCTGCACAATGATTAAAGGCAAACACTGATTAGTGAAGCCTAATCTTTATCTGCAACTTAGCAGGAATACCGGGTTTAATAGACATAGAATGAACAGACATGCAGAAGAAAATTGAAAAAAAGCTTGCGCAGGATTCGAATGTTGATTTAGAATTTGAACGTTATGAATTAAGCTTCCAGCTGAGCCCTAATAAAGTCTCTTTTAAGTCTCATATCACTGGTGAGTCCCTTTAATTACTTTTATAAACATAAGAGGAAGTTCTTCCTGAATTTCAGGGAAAGTTTGACAACTTCGATTTTGTATCAAACTCATGAAAGCTTTTCTTTTACTAGAGAAATCCTGTAAAATCAAGTTATTTTTCTGTACGTATTTATTTCCATTGCTCTTATTATGTCATCCTATAAGTTACATTTTATTTCATCATTAATCACACGCCCAGCCTACAGTTGTGTCACCGTCTCTCTCTGTTAGAAACTAAATAAATCACAGACCTCAGATCAGTCTGTTTCTGCCCTCTAACTGAACCCAGCAGGCTTCCTGTGACTGAACTTTTCTTTTCTATAAAATGTATGCTTTCTAAGCCTCTGTGTGTGTGTGTGTGTGTGTGTGTGTGTGTGCGTGTGTGCGTGTGTGCGTGCGTGTGTGCGTGCGCGCTGGGTTTGTTTTCCCTCGGCGCTCGTAAACAGGAGTCGCGCTGCTTTCATGTGCCGCGCTCATTACCATGGCGATGGTCGTGATGGCAACGCTGCAGCAGCAGCAGCAGCAGCAGCGCGAGTGTGACAGTTTGCCGCCTCAGACCTCAACGTACCCACCTCTTCATCTTCTCCTCAGTACATGATGTTTATTCACAGAGATCAAGACGCCGTGCGTTCAGAGCAGAACACCTGTGGTTCTGGTTCTGTGTTCTGGTCTCACCTGTCCCCACAGCAGCTCTCCCACGCCGATGAAGACGCACCACAGCCACTGGTCGATGGTCAGAGCCGTGCAGGAGAACGGCTTCCCTCCGAACTGAACGATGACGATCTGAGGAGGAACGGAACCATATGGGACGTGTTAGCCGAGCGGCGCCGCAGTCTTAAAAAGGATCAGACGTCTAGATTTGTTTCGTTGTAAACAAATCCTCATGCATAAACCAAAACAAACGACGTATTGATCCACTAACAAGCATTATATGTGCATCCAAAGCCTTCTTACTCTGCGCCACAGAGCTCCATTGCTGTCCAGAAACTATTAAAAACCCATCAATGAGTCTCACTGTTGCACTGGGTGACCATGAACACACACACACACTGTAGTTTATTTCAATCTATGCATCTTTAAAAAGGAGGGTATGAGAAGAAAAAGGTTGGTGGTGATGGTGATGATGATGATGATGGAGTTACCTGCAGGGCGAAGGTCCCCAGCACGACGCTGCAGAAGATGGGGTTCCTGTAGATGCCCTCGAACACGTTCCTCTCTCCGTGGATCTTCCTGGCGTTGATCTCGTTGAAGAGCTGCATCATGACGAACACGTTGAACACGATGGTGTAGTGCTCCGACGGCGGCGAGTGCAGGGGAGTGTTGCGTCCGTTATCGATGTCGAAGAACTTCTCGCCTGAGAAACAAACCAGTAAAAATCTCAACATCCGTGAACCTCCTCTGAGGTCACAAAGTGATTCCTCCACCGAGGGAAACCCGTCTGGTTTCTCCGGTCTGAAGTGTGTTTGACTCACCGGCGAAGAGCAGCGTGAAGATGATGACGAGCTGGTACACGGCGTGACCCAGGATGTTCTTCATCATGGTCCTGGAGATGAGGGGCTTGTTGCGGCCGTACGGTCTGCGGAGCAGCAGGGACTCGGTGGGCGGCTCGGTGGCCAGAGCGAGAGACGCCAGAGTGTCCATGATGAGGTTGACCCAGAGCATCTGGACGGCCTTCAGAGGGGAGTCCTGCAGGAGGAGGAGGGGTCAGGAGTTCAATGTACAGGAAAGAATGGAAATCTGAGTGAGCAAACAGATTATAGGAAGATATGAGAGACAACCAATAAGTCTAGAGACAGTGTTTGGTTTGTCCACTCTGGGCTTCAGTAGATGGTGCAACATCTAGACTCCGTAAAGAGGACCTGCTGCTTATGTAGACGTAAACGGATCATTTCAGGGGAACAAAAACACAACAATTCGATGATACGCAAAAGAAAACATACTTATTAATATCATATTCCATCTCTGCCAATAAATCCCCTTAAAGGCTTCACACTGGCGCCTCAGTTCACCTCGAGTCCTTTGACGCATTTTTCGCCGCCGCCTTTAAAAACCATTTCACGTTCAGCCCGAACACACTTTGAGAAAGTCACCTCAGGACCACGTGTCTGCAGACTGCAGCGCTTGGCGGCGGAGTCCGCCTCTGGACTCCAGCCAGGACAACACAGAGAGCGATTCAATGTCACTACATACTGTTTGCTGCTCCGCCCATTAAAGAGCACAACGTCCACTGGGACATGTACTGATGGACGTTAATGCTTACACCTTGTCTGCATGTTTTTCAGGTAAAAAAATTTAATTCATATTTCCATTTACAGGAGATATTCTCCTCAAAAGATGCTGAATTGAACATCAGTTGAAAATAAAGTCTTGTCAAACCCTGGCACCTACATTACCCACGATGCACCTGGGTGTGTTATGCTAATAGCAGCTACTGGTAATGGTAAGCTCACTCCTTTCTCACGTCACACCTCCATATATATTTTGTCGTCTTCAGCACCAATGGACGCCGACTCAAGTGACATCACTCGAGGCAAGTAATCAGACTTTGCCGCTCCTTCTGGACACACAAAAATCTTTAAACTGAACCTGAATCAACTCAAAAAAAACAACTAAAATATGATTTGACAATTTTATCACTGGGCTTTTCCCAGACATGTAAAGGACAAAGAACCTTTTTTAATAACAAAAAAAAAAAAAAAAAAAAGAGTAAAAATAGATCTCCCATAGTTCACAATATGTTATGTACCATAATAATAAGCAATTATTTCATAGTGTGTTGTCCGCCAGACTGACTTAAATGCATATAAAAGCATTTACACACATTTCCTTGGACCCCCTCCACTTGTGACACCAAACCTACGCTCCTGAGACGTTCCTCTGTTCACACAATAAAAGACACGCGTCGGTTTACCATCTTTTAATGATCTGTGCCAACGTGTCGGTGGCCGAGCAGAGAGCCAAGCGCTGGATGATCAGTGAGTATAAACACAGCGCGGAGACCACAGACCTGCTGAGCCCCGGTTACATTACAGGATTATGATGGTGACGTGTTGCCATGGATTCAGGCTGTATCTTAGCCTACTTTGTGCTCCGTGCTCCGTCGCAGAGTTAGTTATCTGTCCTGCCAGCTGTGAGCCTTTCAATTAATGCACAGCCGCAAGTTGCTTTTTTCTTTTCTTTTTTTGTATTGTGTCAGGAGTTTAGTTTCCTGATTAGAGGCACATTATGAAACACACACACACACAAAAAAAAAAAAAGTGACACGGCTTCTTCGCCTCCGCACAGCGCTCAGACGGTCACATCAGAAAATGACTCACTTTTTTTTTTTACATGTTTCTGTGGAGATTTGATCAATAAGAAATTTAAAGAAGCCTCAAAATTCAACACAGCCATTAATACACAAGCTTGAGCTCGTGTTCAAAAATCCACAGAGAAGGTAGAAATAGTGATTCACTAACAGCCGAGTGTCACAGCTCAGGTTCTCGTTCAAACCTGGGCCTCCTGAATGTTGAATCAGCTGACTGACGACGGGGACGCGACACATTTAAACCCGCCGATATTAAAGCTTAAAATCCGTGGAGGAGAATTTGGCTTTTTATCTCAACTGTAGAAAGTCAGCCTGAGATTTCTGTTTTCATCTGTTAGAGTAAAACTTTGAGAGGCAGTCGGGTCATATAATGTAGAATATCATAGATGGACAAGTTGTTGTTTTTTTTTCTTTTTCAATTTTAATTACATGGGATGCACACTATGGTCTTATTGTCTTGTCTGTGTTTCCAGAGTTGATATAAAAATAAAGAAAAATAGATTTAATTGTGCTTTCTTTGTTAGCTAGGTTAGTGACGTGACGACAAAGGTCAGAAGGTCACAGACCGGCGCGCCCGCGGCAAATAGGTAGCTAACGTTAGCACTGATTCACTCAGTGACGTTAGCGCTGATTCACTCAGTGACGTTAGCGCTGATTCACTCAGTGACGTTAGCGCTGATTCACTCAGTGACGTTAGCGCTGATTCACTCAGTGACGTTAGCGCTGATTCACTCAGTGACGTTAGCACTTAACACCGACCGGTCCATCGTATTCATCCTGGTGTTTAAAGCGGCGGCACCATGAGCAGTAATCCCACGTCAGCCTTCAGCCTACCTGTGTGATGCAGGCGCCGGTGAACGCCACGATCACGGCCACCACGTTGACGGTCAGCTGGAACTGCAGGAACTTTGAGATGCTGTCGTAGACGTTCCTCCCCCACATGACGGCCTTGACGATGCTGGTGAAGTTGTCGTCGGTCAGGATGATGTCGGACGCCTCCTTGGCCACGTCTGTGCCGGCGATTCCCTGACGAGAAGAAGGATGGAGAGGTTCACTATTTAAGACTGAATCTCTGGTCACCGGAGACTTTATGAGGGTCGCCAAATAAATAAATGTGCAGAATTTCTTCCACAGTCTTTTATGAATCTTAGAGCCACTTGAGAGAACCTAAATGTTCGTATTGTTGGTGTTTATATGTTTTCAATAACACATGCATGAAATAAAAATGAAAGAAGAAGTCATGATTTATAAAACAAATATCTCTTTAAAATGGCTGGTTTATCTATTCAAGATAATTGAAAAAACTGAATTAAAAAAAATTAATTTAGCATAAATTCACTCCTCTCAAGATTTATAGATGAGGTCTATTGGGAATTAGGGCGCAATGGATATACATTTTTTTTTTTTTTTAGATGTGGGTCCCCAGAAAAAAGTGTGATTTAATCCGCCGCTGAAAATCGTCTCATCTCCTACCGTTTGAGTAACGCGTGTCGGAAAATACAGTGAACAGCTGTTTTTAGGAAATTTCTGAGCCTTCTTTAAAAAATGAGCCGTTTTTAAACATTTACATCTTCACTTGGAACCAATGAGTTTGGGGCTGAGAGCCACCGAGAGAGGAACGAGAGGGAGACGGACTAAATCTAATGACATTTGTTGACTGTAATAAAAATCCAATAACAAAGCCGGACCGGTCGTCTAACTGAAGGCGTGGTTCGTGTGATGGAGGAGTGAATCTGAATGGAGGAACCAGTGCGTGAGATTCAGCATCTTTGATATCTAACAAGCGTCACTGAATCACACGGAGGTCGAACATCAAACAGCTCCTGCTGCTCCAAAGCTAAAAATAAAATAAAAAACTTTTGTGTTATTTGATTGGAGGATCATCTGTTCCACCAATCACTAACTGTAAGATGAACCTGAAGGGGCTGGGAGACGATCTTTAAGGTAGGAAAGTAGAAAACAATGGTTCTGCAACACAAATTCTTTGGTTTCACAAACAGTGAAAGTACCGACTACATGCTGGAGGCTTGTTTTTACCCAGCTGACCGGCGGCCTCTGGTTTGAAGTATAATGCAGCTAAATATTACAGAGCTTTGAGTCACGCTATTGCGAGCGTGAAGCTGCGATGAGAGTCGCCGTGTCTCTCTGCTGAGTCGGACTCTACCAGACGGCTCTCTGTTTCCCAGCCGAGCGGGCGATAATTGAACTGGGACGCTGGGGTGTGAACTGAGAATGTTCCAAACGGGACACATTAGGACCGAAAAGGTCACCGGTTTAAATCCCCCAGACTGCCCCTGTGGTGCGTTTAGGAGCAGTAGGTATCGTCACAGGGCTGTTGGACTGCTCGGCGGCGCTCTGGTGTCCGGATGACTTTCCTCACAACAACAACAACAACAACAACAACAACAACAACAACAACACAGAGGAGGCAGCTGATGTTACCGAGCTCCTCCACAGGCACTTTACTGGGCCTTTCATTTATCCTCCAGAACATCAGCTGATCCTTTGGTTCAGTGCGACTCTTTGTGCTCGGCCGTGAGAAACCAAGCACTGTGAGTGTTTGTGCATCAGCAGCAGCTGAAACATTCATTGATGATAAACAGTGATAGTGAGCGGAGCTGCTTCAGCTTTCCGTCTTCGTCTCTATTTTAACAGTTTTTCTAAAATTAAACCAAATGCTGCTGCTGGTTCACGACTGCAATTAACCCTCTGAACCAGCAGAGCCCACAAACACCTTGGTACAGGCTTAATCACAGCCGCTACGTCTCTTAGATAGGCATGCCATCGACTATTATTATTATTATTATTATTTGAAAGACTATGTTGGGCATAATTTGGCATGCGAGTACTTTATGTTCTGGGACAGTTTTTATGAGAAGAAAACCCTCCATAATGTACGGAAATTAATAGAAAGAAAAAAATACATCCAAATGTCTAAGACACACCAGAATGGTTATATGTAAATTCATGACTAAATAGAACAAAACTCACTGATATTTGAATATTTAAAGGACTGAGATCAGGGATCAGGTTTGTCTGTGACCAGGATGTAAGACTGAGATTATTCACTGTATGTGAGATGATTTGTGATCACCTCATTAAAGACCTCATCTGTTTTGTTTTTCACAAAAACAGAAACGTGTCATATCTGTGATGCAGTAAAACATGTGTTTCTGAACATAAATGTGAGCTTTTAATGCTATTTTAAGAGCTCAAAGCATATTTTGATGAATATTGGGATAATATTGTGAATATGCAAATTATTTTTGCCCTCTTGATAATCGTGACATGTCTGACAGACATGAGCCTAAATAGTAAGAGGCAGAACCAGTCTCCCTCTCTGCGAGCGGGTCTCTGGAGAAGCAGCACTCGGCGCTCACGAGCATCCAAGCTCGACATTTATTGATTCATTTTTCCATTTCACGGCTATCTTAATGAATCCACGGCATTAAAACTCCAGAGTTATTGAGGATGACGTTTAGAGATAATACCGTGTTTTCATGGCTGCGTGAGAAATGTAATTAACTCAAAAAGGTTTGTTTTTTCTTTTTCTTTTTTGGTAACGATGCGGAGCGAAGTGGAGCAGCGGATGAGTGAAGCGGTGAAGCGCTGTGGAGAGGAGGAGGCGGAGCCTACCATGGCGAAGCCAACGTCGGCTTTCTTGAGAGCGGGGCCGTCGTTGGTCCCGTCTCCCGTCACGGCCACCACCTGCCGGGTTTCAAGCACCGTGCTGTCGATGATACCTGATCAACAACAACAACAACAACAATTCTCCATTTAAAAGAGTGGAATTTCAACACTCCTCGACTATTAACCGTAGCTCAACTAGAGTTCAACGCATATGAGATCTCACCTTGTACACAAAAACAACAACATGTAATCAGCAGTAAAACATGCTAAAGAATAAACATCACGTAATACTGAACCCACCTTTGACCAGAGTGTGTTTGTCTGTCGGCGAGGAACGAGCCAGAACACGTAGTTTGGGCCAAACTTTGTCCAGACGCTCTTGTTCCACCTAGAGATGGAACACGAGAGAAGTAGAACAGCAGCTTCATGTGAAGTCACACACAGTAAAGAATGTTGACTTTACGTCAAGGTCTCAGTTGCTGTGACTTCAAATGGCTTAACGTTAAACTCACCTCTCCCTGGTCGTTTCTGATCTGCTGGTTGAACTCTTTGCCCTCCAGACACAGGAAGTCCTCTCCGGGCAGCAGGATGCCACACTTGGTGGCGATGGCGCGGGCGGTGTTGATGTTGTCCCCGGTAACCATGCGCACGGTGATGCCGGCGCGCTGGCACTTAGAAATAGCCTCGGGTACCTGGAAGAGAGAAAGACGTGTCACAGGAAAAAAAAAAAGAGCTGAAAGAGGAGCACAGATGTTCGGAGAAACTCGCCAGCTTCTCTTCCTCACCTATAAATCGGATTAAAAGGAGATTTAAAACACGCTCGTCGTCTGTCTGGTGGTGAGTTAAACAGATCCAGAACCACATTTTCAGACCTCAACATGTTGGACTAGACTCAGCCAACAACAGCAGCAGGTTTCTCCGCTGTAGCTGCTCTTTATCCAAACCGGAGACCTCATTCATCTCTGATAACAGAGTGAACAAAAAAAGAGATACAGACAGACATCTGTGAGCAATCACAGAGCTGCTGGCTCCTTCCTCTGCTCAGCAGGAGGCTCAAACTGGCATTTTGAGGGAGGCCGGCAGGAGTTCTGTGTCTGCTTACGAATACAAAAACACGCATCACGTCTTTGATCCAGTCAGAGGGGAGCCCCGACCATTGTGACGTTTCACCTGGGACCCGTTAGCTTCGGCACAATATCGCGTACATATCGTCTATAAACCTGCCGCTGGTTCAAAAGTGGTGATTTATGAGGGTAAATCGGTGAGAATTGTGTGCTGCACTAGAATGGAAAGCTGCCAGGCGTACGGCGACAGAAACAAGGGAGGGGTTTAGGAATGTTGTGCCTCAAAGCTGAAGGGTTTCGTCCGTGGCGTCACAGGCCGCGTGGCGATAACCCTGACACCTGCTGCTCTCCCAAGTTATTTCCATAAAAGCAGCAGGCCGCAACGCTTCACGACAGGCTTCATTTCACACCGAACACCTGACACTCCACTGTTCATATTGTTCCCTTATCTCACCTCCGTCACGGACCGCTGAATGTTTTCAACCCGACATTTTTCCTTGAATGTAATTATGAGCAGCCTGTCGGATCGGTCGGGTTACGCTCAGTGTTCTCCTTGTTCTTTCTGGAACAAACTGGAACAGGACATTTCAAACTTAACCGGACTCATTCTGTAGCAGCGAAAGCAGCCAGAGACTACATTACACCGATTATCAGCACAGACCTTAAACGCACCGTGGCTTTAGGTGGAGGGGTAATAGTAATATTCACACGTGCGCTGAAAACTTTTTCAACAGCTGCTTTAAACACAACGTGCCAATGTGCGCCACACAGTGAAACGATTAGAAATAAATAGAAATGATTATGTAGGAATAACCACTATTAGCCTATTATTTATTGAAGGAGCCTTAATATACAGGAAAATAAACATTTAAACAGAAAGACGATATTAGACGATATTAAATTTCTCAAATGACGTCTTCTGGGGAGCTCATGTCTCTTTCTTCTACTTTCTGTAGCTCCTCCCATATTTTTAACCCTGTTTTTTTAACCAGTTCTACATCAGTAATAACAATGAGGCTCCCTCAATGAGTGGTACTGAACCATAGATGAAGTAGGACGTATAATGACGCTCCTATAATAACACTCCAAACAGGACTACAACCCAGCATCAAGTGTTGATGACAGGAAGTGTTTTCAGGTGGATACAGGAGTGGGCGGGGTCAGATTGTCTGTGTACCTCAGGTCTGACGGGGTCCTCGATGCCGACCACGACGATGCAGGTCAGCTCGTTCAGGATGTCGTTCTCGTTTTCCCAGTTGGGCTCCCCGGCCTCGGCGGGGAAGTCCCTGTAGGCCACGCAGATGGTCCTCAGACCGTCGCACGCCATCGGCTCAATCACCTTTCGCACCATCTCGTCGCGGTCCTTCGGCTTGAAGACGCGAGGGTGACCCTGGGCGTCCAAGACACGGGAGCATCTGGAAAGAGACAATGAGAAGTGTCACCCCTCCACCCCTGCTCCCTCCGGCGGATGAACACTTTTCAGATGACTTGATGTCTTTTCTTACTTTCTGAGGACGATCTCTGACGCTCCTTTGCTGTACATGCGGTAGCCTCCGTCAGCGTTCTTCAGCACCGTGCTCATGGACTTGCGGGAGGAGTTGAAGGTGTAAACCTTGTAGAGTTTCTCTTCGGGGATCTCTTCTCTGATCGGCTGGTAGTCCCTCTTCAGCTCCAGCACCAAGCCCAGCAGAGCGCACTCGGTCTTGTTGCCCACGTGGCGAGGCAGGCCGCCCTCTTTCTCCGGAGGCTGAGGAGGGACAAAAAGGTTTTGGATGTGATGTTAACGGCTACAGAGGCATCTGATCGAGAGCACCGGGCATTCTGACTTTGAAAGTGCGAACGAGAGCTTTGGTTTAGGTTGTCGGCGGTTCTCACCAGGATCTTGGTGGTGTACGCCGAGTTGATGGAGATGCTGTTGACCATAATTTCCAGAGTCTCAGGTTTGATGGCGTCGGGTTCGGGCACGGTTCTGTAGTGCGTGTCGCCGACGTACGCCTGCACCACCGTCATGCGGTTCATGGTCAGCGTGCCCGTCTTGTCCGAGCAGATGGCCGTGGCGTTGCCCATGGTCTCACAGGCGTCCAGGTGACGCACCAGGTTGTTGTCCTTCATCATTTTCTGAAATATGGACAAGCAGGGCAGAGGTTAGGGTTTGCTTTAAGACATAGTTTAGGGAAGTTTATGACCTAACAGGCCTTAAAGTTGAAGTGTAAGGATCTTATATTTCCCACAATCCCCTTTGTTCCCCCATCCTGCTCACCTTGACGGAGTAAGCCAGAGAGATGGTGACGGCGAGCGGCAGCCCCTCAGGAACGGCCACCACCAGCACCGTCACGCCGATGATGAAGAACTTGACGAAGTACTGGATGTAGATGGGGGTGCACTCGGCCAGCCAGGAACGGCCCTGGATCCCGAAGGTGTCGACCACAAAGTAGAGGATGAGGATGACGACGGTCAAAGCCGACATGATCAGACCTGGTGAGAAGGAGCCCAGTTCAAAACACAAGCACGGGTCCGGCCGGTGTCAAGTCCGATCTATGTATTTGGAGGCCACTGGTTTCCATGGCGTCAAATATGAATTACACTACTGGAGGTATCCTATTACAGCGATCAGCCTGTGTTTTTGTTGTGGCAACACATATGGTGGTGCATTCAGGGACAATCCGATGTCCAATAACTCCAAGAAAACAAACAAACTGTAAGTAAAAATATGGTTTGGTTGAGGCTATCAAAAATAGTTTTGTACCATGTAATCACAATTGGTTCAATTTTTAATTCCAAGCCTTTTGATCTCTCTCTCGGTTTTATTTCTTTACTATCAATTATCAAATAAAGTCATAATAAACTTTCATGTTGGTGAAAGCATTCATCCTTTAATGTTTGACTTGACCGACTTCTGAATGCACTTTGAAACATTTGCATATGTAAGGCTTGTAAAAACGCACTGAAATCACAGGCGGTGTATCTGATTAAACCAGAGGCAAAAAAGTACGATTGGTTTATATTTTAGCAACGGAGGCGAGGTCTGGATGCAAAATAAAGGAAGCGATATTAGGAGAAACATTAACAGGAAGCCGCGGTACTTTAAAGGTCCGGCGTGTTGGATTTGGCGACTTCTAGCGGTGAGGTTGCAGATTGAAACCAACAGAAAGTCCAAGGCTCTCTAGAAAGGCAGTGTTTGGTTTGTCCATTCTGGGCTACTGTAGAAACACGGCCGTGCGACAAGGCGCACTCCCTGAAGAGGAACTAGTCCCTATGTAGATATAAAAGGCTCATCCTAGTCGTATTTTCAGGTGATTATTTATATCATATTCCATTTCTTCTTATAGATCCACCTAAATGCCACACACTGTTCCTTTTAATAAGACAAAAAAAAGTTTTTTGGCTCATAAATATTTGCCTCTGAGTCAGACCCCCCCCCCCCCCCTCCCCCGAGTATAACGTCAGAATCAGGGGAGACCAGGTGGAACAGAGAAAAGCAGCGCTGGTGTCTCTCTGCTTCACCTCTCCTGTCAGTCACCTTCTGTCAAAGTGTTATGGCCCAAATTCTATTTCAGTAGTTTAGAACTGAAACCTGTCCCGAAAAGCCCCTCTGTGTATTAAGGTCAATTGAAAAAGCACATAAAATACCTTCAACTCATGGGATGAGTCATGTTCCCAATAAAACTGAGTGCATTCTGACCCTCGGTCTCTCCACTGCCTGATCACTTTGTGTGCTATTAAAGGATCCGTCCCACATTTCTCCATCTTCCCCAGAGTCAGATAAGAAGACGGCCATCGGGTTCATCTGTGTGCGTCTAGTACGGAGATAGCCCGAAGAGGTGTTAGCCTAGCTTAGCTAAAAGACTGGAAGCAGGGGGAAACTGCTAGCTCCACCAAAAGAAAAAAAAAAAAAAGCTGCTTGATTTACATGTTGTATCTCGTTAGCTAACATGCTATCACCAATCAGTGCTGTAGTCAGCTGGGTTTGTGTGTTCTTCAAAGAGAAGAAAAGATCAGGTTGAGGATCAAACGGTTCATTTTGAAACACTTGTGTGTAAAAGGACGATTGAAGTAAATAAAAGCACACGAATGAAGGTGTGACCAATGACTTTACCGTGACGTCCCCCCCCCCCCCCCCCCCTCCCCTCATTTTTAAATTTCACACTCAGCAGGATGTGATTTTAAACCAGACGGTTGATTTGATCAGCGAGTAATATCCGACAACTTTGGTTTTTCTATTAATTTTCTATTCATTCTATATCAGCTTCGGGAGGCTTTGGTATTGTGACTTTAGCCTCGCTCGTAGCTGTAAAGTACGGTCAACGTCATTAAGCTGCCACAGACACGGTCACAACGTCGATTTCTTTCCTTTGATCGGAAGCAAAACACATCAACCTGCTAAAGCTGTGCTGCGTTCAGAGCTTCTCGAACCTTAGAAATTCCAGACTGAAAAGTATCGACTATTAAATGGATGAAATTAAATGCGACAACTTTGGTGATATTGTAAATGGCCAGTGTGTAGGATTTGGCGACATCTAGCGGTGAAGTTGCAAATTACGACCAACTGAAACTTTATCAGGTCAACGGTTCACTTTCTCCAATACTTGACGAAATACCTGCAAAATGATCGACAGTCGTAACGACCTCAGCTGTACTTTAAACTATGATGGTGCACACGGTAAACAGTATACCTTCTGAACATGAGCATGGTAGCATGCTGACGTTAGCATGTAGCTCAAAGCACTCACAGCGTTTTGTTTGGATGAAGTGGAGAGGAGGGTCCTTTTTATCCCGTCTGAAGACCCATTGTTTTATAACTGCGCTTGAGTCCCCTTAATTATAATTTTGACTACATGGTTGCTTGAATATTTTCCATTACACCTATTTATTTCCGTTGCCCCTCCCCTCACATTAACCCCCCCCCCCCCCCCTGCCGTGGCTGATTATTTTTAGTACATTCTGCAACCAACACCATCACTTACTTTAATGTGCATTTATTGTTAAATACTGCTGAGTATTATGCACAGTTATGACGTTTTGATGGAAATGCTAGTGGAAGAACAATCCCCTCATCCCTTTTTATTACTGCCACTTTAAGAGTTTTAGATGCATAACTGTTGTCTGTGGCGTGTGTGTGTGTGTGTGTGTGTGTGTGTGTGTGTGTGTGTGTGTGTGTGTGTGTGTGTGTGTGTGTGTGTGTGTGTGCGCGCTCCTCACCAGCCTTCCCGATCTGTACAGCCAGTTTGGTCAGTTTGCCCTGCAGCACCGACTTCTCCTTCTTCGTCACGTTGACCTTCTTCACCGGCTTGACCTCCTCTTTCTCCTCCTTCTCCTCCGACTCGGCGGCCTCCTCGCTCTTCAGCGGCTGGATCTCCAGGGCGATGCCGTCCTGGGTTTTGGCTGGGAGGGGGAGGGAGGGGGTTGATAAGGTGGTGGGTCGGGGGGGGGGGGGGGGGGGTTTGGAGAGTAAAAAGAGATGCGGAGGAGGAGGTTTAGGAGAGGTCAGGAAAAGGTTTGTGATGAAGAAGAGGCGAAGATGATGAGGGCGAGGAGGGAGAAGGTGATGAAATATTGTGAAAGAGGCAGACGGGTGTATTTTAAAGAATGACGATGGAAAAGAGAGGAAAGTTTTCAACATGATCGGGAGCAGAGGACGAGGGAAGGAAAGGAAGGAAGGAAGGAAGGAAGGACGGGTTGACAAAAGGTGAATGAATTAAATCAATAAATAATAATAAATTCCAAAACAAAAAGGAGGGAGCAGGAGTGGTTTGGGGATGAAGGGCAGAGAGGCAGAGAAAACGTTACAGATTCAGTCGGAGGGGAAAGCTGAAAACGACCGGACGAGTTTTTCTCAGAGATCAGAAGAGACCCTCCGACTCTTTATCAACTTTAACACCTTTGGTAACATGGTGACCCTTTGGCTGAATGCAAAGAGTCGCGTCTCATCAATGTATGATCACAGAACAGTCATGGAAAAAAAGGTCCAGGTAGCTTTCAGAGAGACGAGTTGGGAGCAGCAGTTCGTAATGAAGAGCAGCAGACAGAACAGAGAACAGCAGATACAACAGAGAGGATTTAACCCGAGGGGGGGGCTGTCAATCACACACACACACACACACACACACACACACACACACACACACTGTGTTTGTTTCACATCAGAGTTTGGAACGAGGCTGTTACGAAGTCTGGTTTCACGTCCTGCTCGGCGGCTTTGCTCCTCATTTGCATAAACAAACTGCGTATTTGCATTTCGCTTCATCAGCTGGGATCCTGTTTGGACTGTAGTACTGTAACGTGGAGCTTTTTTTTTTTCTTTTTTGCCTTCATCTGTTTGATCTCCGCTGAAGAGAGCTTACATTGAATTCAGCTGCACTCCCTCCATCCACGGCTGTTTGTCATATTTCCATACCAAAGAAATGTGAGCTGGTGCTGACTGCGAACAGAGCAGACCTACACTGATCTGACACGCCGGGGTTTTTGATGCGCAGTTTGTCCTCGCGAACAACTTGAGCCGACAACGCTGACTGAACCTGGGAGGATTTCTCCACTTTAAAATAGCGGAAATGTTGCGATCCATCCGCTAACCGCACAGTGTCCCCTTAGTGAACCCTGTCGGAGAGTCACTGCTGCCGACGTCAACGTCACTTCTGGAACCAACAATACCAACAGATCATGGACATAAAGCAGGTCTAGATTCCTGGATGACCAAGAAGAAGCTTCATGATAAGGAGAAGAAACTCTGGCCGTGATGTATAAAAAGATAACCAGGGAATGGAATTTAAATACAAATCAAAGTTGACTGTTGGGGAGTGTTAATAATGTCTATTGTCTAATAATAGTGTCTTTTTTTTTGTGCCGTTTCTTTTCAGCAGTAGGTTGAAGTTGAAATGAAACAAACGGAGCGACTGGACCTCATGCAAGAACAAACAAACCGAAAAGAAAAGAGAACTTTTGAAAGCGTTGAGGATTCGGCCCGTTGTTTACCTCATGTGCAGATAGACGATAGATAGATAGATCGACGTGTAAGAGGCTTCCTGTGTTTTGTTTATAGCGTGAAGGTGGGAGCGCTGTGAGGTTTTAATGGCGTTAGGGTGATATTTTTTGCATGTAGAAGTGTTATTGAGAACGTTTTTATTCTTCTAATGATGCGTTAAGGGGTTGTGGCTAAAGTGCTAATGTAGACATGGGAACCTACGCTCAGTGGCCAATTACTTAACTTTGTTTTAATCCTTTTAAATCCTTTCTGTGTGTGTGTGTGTGTCTCTTTTGATCTCGTCTTATTACATTGGCTTGTGTTTCGTCTGCATCTCGTCTTTATTTCTCATGTGAAGCTCTTTTGAATCGCCTTGTTGTTTAACGGTGCCACACAAATAGATTTGCTTTGCCTGTGCAATACAATACAACTGTTCTGGTTTATGTAAAATAATAAAGTGGTGTTGCACTGGACTACATCATATCGTGCGACAGAAAACACCCTGAACATTACAGGCATCATAAAAGTCAACTTTATGACAGAGCAGTATTATTGTAATGGCCTGCATTAAATAGCACAGGTGTACCTAATAAAGTGGCCACTGAGGGGATGCCATCGTTTCTATTGAGATTGATGGAATAAAGCTAATTATGAGCATTATGAACCGACTTCCCACTGAAGTTGTTGATTTGTGTTTTTTGTCTGCTAATTTACGTCTTGAAGCGTGAAAAGTCTTCTTTTCACTCTTGGGGGACATTTTTTTTTTTGTAAACAAATCTCCTCGTCTACAAATGCAGCAGAGCACATCGCCTCGTGAAGCACTTTTGGGGCACCGATTAAGCTAACGACCAAATCTCACAGAAGTACACCTCGTAACGAACAGGTGGTATCCATCTAGTGAAGACGAAGGATTTACAACGACGGAACCTGATGGAAAACAAAAAAAGAGGATAAGAAGACGAAAATGTTCTTGCATGGGGCTCAGCGTCTCCGACAGAAGAAATCTGCTACGATGACCAACATTTCCTCACAGCTCACTGTTCATGTTTTGTTGAAAACATCCACAGGGAGCTTGTGGAACGGGAGCAAAAGCAGGGAGTGCATCTTTAACATGAAGTTATATGTTGTTGTCTTTTTTTTTGGACACCTCTATCCCAAAAACTGCCCTCACCGAGTTTCATCAGAAGTCATTTCATGACAGCATGACCTCAGCGAGACATTTAGACAGCCTGAATGTGCGGATGAGTCGGTGTCAAACCAGGAAGCTGTGGAGCTTTATGCACATGGTCCACTCTGAAAACAAGCCACAACATAGAACTAACTGACACAGCTTCACATGAACAGGACTGAGACCCACTGACCAACCACAGAACTGTAAACAAGGCGCAGCACTGAACCATGGGAGAGAGCGCACGGCGGGCAGAGGGGAGGGAGTGTCTCGACAGTCAAAAAAAAGAAGAAAAGAAAGCAAGTCAACAAACAGAAGACGAACTCAAAGGATCACCCCAGGAAAAAAGAAAAAGGAAAAAAC
This sequence comes from Cebidichthys violaceus, assembly GCF_023349555.1. Lineage (NCBI taxonomy): Eukaryota > Metazoa > Chordata > Actinopteri > Perciformes > Stichaeidae > Cebidichthys > Cebidichthys violaceus. The sequence goes on from NW_027176472.1 coordinate 999,378, forward strand.
GACAGCGATGCAGAACCACGACAGAGATAGACAGGTGGAGGTAGAGGAGGCTGCGGAGCTGTGGAGGCTGCAGGAGACTTCAGCAAGACAGAGAAATAACAGAGAAGAGGGAGAGAGTCAAACAGTGATTACGAGACAACATGAAGTCCTGAGCAACACCCTGCAAGGAGGCAACAGTGAGAGAGCTGAGAGGAGTCAAAAAGGCGAAAAGAAAAGGAACTGAGGATACACAAAACGGAACAGACGACAGCCCACAGCCCACTAATACTGCAAGGGTGCAACTCCCACACACACACCGACAGCCTCGCTTCAGCCAAAAAAAACATCACGGCACTGTTTGGATCAGTTGGGTTTGCTCAACAGTGTCAACAGACAGTCACATTCATCAGAATATAATAAATGTGGGGAAATGTGTGATGGGGGGAAAACATTTGAAATCCTTCACTAACTCTCAAAAACAATGAGGCCTGGTTTTGTTTTTCTAAACACCTCCTGCACAGATGTTTGAAATTAAAAGCCTTCCAGCAGCTCAAAAGGACAAATACCACCTTTCCTGGAAGGCTTTTAATGTGAAACATCTGCAGAAAGTTTGGTTAATGCTAATTTAACAGTAATCGGGGGGGAAAAAAATAAAACAACAAGGCAACATAGAAGTGACTGAGGGAATGAACACAGTATTGGCGTTAAAAAGAGAAAGTGAGAGCAGCAGAGTGGTGAAATGACATGACTCTGCTGTACTTGAATTGATTTTAAGAAGCTTCCCAGTTTTCTGATTTGCTCTCCTTTAATCTGTTGTTCATACAAACACTTCAGCACAGCAGGAGTAATTTCACCACTCTGCTGCTCATTATTCTTAACACCGATATTGTTTTCATTCTGTTATTTTGTCCAGTTGCTTCTACTTCGCTGTTATTTATATCACTGTTGTGTTATTTCCTGCGCAGATGTCTCCCTTTAAAAGCTTTTCAGAAGCTCAAACGGCATCATTTCCCCGCAAACAAATAGTTGATTTTTCAACCAGCCCATTTACAGAAAATTAACTGCCAACCATTTTGATACATGATTAATTGTTTAAATCATATTTCAAGCTTGTCCCAGCTTATGTTTGTGAGGCTTTTGTTGCTTTAGTCTCATGCGATAGTAAACAGAATATCTGTGGGTTTTACTTTGTTGAATTTAGATTTTGAGACGTCAAATTGGGCTTCAGGAAAGTGTGAGGGTCGGATCAATAGTCAATGAAGTTAATCCTTAGTTAAAGCCCTAATACTCCCTTTTTTCTAGCAGGCTTTCACAGTGAAACATCTGCAGGAAGTGATAGTAGCTTAACAGTGATGGGAGAAACAGGAAAGTAGAAGCGTTTGAAGGTATTAACCAACTGTGAGGGTTTGATTTAAAGCTGCAGTCATTGTTTTTTTGGCCACGAGGGGGCAGAAAAACTCCACCGTAAACTAACGGAAACATAATTCTGACACAATATGAAGTATAAACAGCCGTCTACTTCTACAGCCAGCAGACACAAAGAAATATTAATAACTCATTGAAGCTGTGTGAAAAACAGCTGCTGGTGCAAACGTTGCTGAAACTAAAGACATACAGAAACCAAAACTAGGAGCTAAAATGAGCTAATGAGCTAAACAGACCGGTGAGAAATCTAAAGTTACCAATAGTGGAATGTGTAGTGGAATGTTTAATTGAGCATTTTGATTTTATGCAACTTTATACTTAATAATAATAATAATAATAATAATAATATTTTACCTTTTAATCCCCTTCATGTTCAGTGAAAACCTCTTCCAGTATCTCCAGATGTGGTGATTTTGAATTCAATTCCATAAGGTGTTACTTTATGGGTTGAGAAAACCCTCTTTGAACAGCTGGAAAATGCTTCATCACATAGCTGAAAACATATGATAATATTGATGTTGATGGATAAAGGTTCTAATTTTGACATTTAAGCACCAAGTATTTCAATTCTACATATTGTGTTATAAATATGCATAGTGACTGTCCTCTACAGCAAAAAACCAAACATACTATAGCAGCAATAAGCGCTAGAAATAGCGCTAACAATTAACATAAGCTAATTGAAAGGTAGATGGCTATCATGAACAGTAAGTTGAAAACAATAGTGTGGCTACACATTAAAGTAACATAGACCAAGCCCAGCAGCTCATGTGGTGCTTTTTATGTTCTGTAACTGTAGCATGATGGAATTATCAAGCTAGCTAGCTAGCTTGATAATTCCACCATAGCTAGCTAGCTAACTAGCTACTTAGCTGGATACAGCTAACTAGCTACTTAGCTGGATACAGCTAACTAGCTAGCTAGCCATCCGCTGAATGAGTCAAATTTCATGTTTCATCCACACTGTTCTCACAGCTTACCAGAGCACCATGCTATCACCAGATAATCAGTCATTAACACCGATTCACCAGTATTTGTAATGTGCTAACGGCTTAATTTCAAGTCAATAACAAGGTATAAAAAGCTTGTGTTGTGCTTTGATTGAAATGCTAAACTCTGCATGGAAAATTAGCTGATGACTAACCCTAGCGCTCCCCTCAAAGCCCTGCACATGTGGATACTGTTTTCATGCTAAAAGAGGCTTTTTTCTGTTTTACATATCCAGGGTAGAGGCACTTTTAGTTTAGGGTTAAGTTACTCTTTAAGTAAAACAACCTGAAAACTTCTTCCACGACTGGAAAAAAACCTACAAAGTCGTCATTCTGACTAAAGGTGTTTCTGCGGATTTCGTTCTCTGTGTGTTTTTACTGGAGGTCATCTGTGACTGCAGCTCTGCGAATTATTCCTGTGTGCAAAAGTGTGATGAGCGTCCAAGAGCAAGGAGTGTGTGTGTGTGTGTGTGTGTGTGTGTGTGTGTGTGTGTGTTTCTGTGTACATCAAGAAGCATTCTGTCCACAGCAGATGCTCAAGCCATGGGAGGTCGGGAAGAGGGGAGCTGTGTGTGCGTGTGTGTGTGTGTGTGTGTGTGTGTTGAGACAGCTTGCAGAGGAAGTTGGACATGTGTTGGATCACACGGGACATTGAGGACGGATGGCTGGTCCGAGTTTGGAGGTTGGAGCAATGACGTCATCGACACAAACACACAGCAGTCAAATCCCTCGAATGTGAAATATTGAGGGAAGCACCGAGGGAGCGCTTGATTTCGACACAGCGTCACCCGTGAAGGACACCTCAGAGGACAGACTGGCATGTGACGGTGCCCCTCACTGGTGGAGCTACATTTGTGTCTCAATTCTCAGAGCGCGATGGGACATTTGGGTTTATGCAAGAACATCAATTATATTTTGTGGAGAAATTATTCTCAAAAGATAATTTGTTTTTGTACTCAATAAGTGTACTTTGTGTTAGATATCAACAACCTAAGCACACAATGATGACCTCTTTCACTCTGTTGTACTTATTTACTCGATCAACCAAAGCACATACTAGTTTTCAACAACCATCATCAAATTCTGTTCTGGAAGTTAATGTGTATTTTATTAGCTTGTAACCTAGTTATCTCGGTAGCTAGCTAGCTAACTAGCCAGATAAGATATAGCAGAATTAAGCTAGTCGGCTAACATGACAAAAAGAAGGCCTTAAGTTTCATTAAAGTAGTTAAAAATAACTGAATTGAGTGTAATACTTATATAACTAGGATAACACTAGGGTGCCAAGTAATGATTATTTTCATTGTCAATATATTTGTATATTTATTTTAGCCATTAATGTAAAATATAAAATCAGAAAATAGAAATTACAATTTCCAAAAACCCAACATGATATATTAACAATATGTATGTAAACATTGCTTGTTTTTAGTTGGCGTCATAAAAGACCAAGAAAGACAGCAAAACATTCACATTTCAGAAACTGACCAGCTAAGTTTTGGCATATTTTTGGCATATTAGCTTGAAACAATGACTACTGACAGTTAACTGGAGAGTTACTTTTGTGCGCCAACATGAATAATATTAAACTCATGCACTTATTGATCAAAACATACTTTTTAGTTCCCTCAAATTAAATTATTCTCGGGTAATTTCTCCACAAAATAAATGTAGTTTTAAAAACTAGTGTCTTTTGCTCAAAACGTCCCGACACGCTCTGAGAACGAAAAGCACAAATATGAATCCCATAATCACCCCTATGACAGTATGAACGCTGTGATTGGCTGTCAAAGACTTGAAGGTTGAGAGTTGCACCCTTTTACAGGTAAAGCAAGGCGAGAGAACGTCCCCCTTTATACAGCAGAGAGAGAGAGGAGAGAGAGAGAGAGAGAGAGAGAGAGATGGACTGGACACTCCCCTCCTGCCGCTGAGTGGAGGGTGAGGAGGGGGTGAGTAACAGGGAGGATGGAGAGACAGAGAGGGGCAGATGGATGAATGGAGGGGTTACCTTTGTTGCGATTTTCGGGGGGTCCTTGTTTTTTACCTGTTCGGACAGAGAGAGAGGGCGGAATGCTGATAAGATGGCTCAAAAGAAAAATAAGATCAAATCAAACTGAGGGAGAACACAAAGTTCAAACTGATAGAAACCCACAAGTGTGTGTGCGTGTGTGTGTGTGTGTGTGTGTGTGTGTGTGTGTGTGTGTGTGTGTGTCGTGTGTGTGTGTGTCTCGTGTGTGTGTGTGTGTGTGTGTGTGTGTGTGTGTGTGTGTGTGTGTGTGTGTGTTGTGGGCAGGAATGGACCAATCAGAGGAGAGAGACACGCCACTTCCTGCTGCGGAGAACCAACAGCGTTTGACGGCAGAGCTAATCAGTTCATCAATATATCAGTGATCAACACACATACAAGTTTGATTCAGGAATTTGATTGAATGTCAAAGAATAACATATGAAACAATTACACATTATTATCTTCAATTCAATTGATCAATAATCCAATTCGACATGTTTCTAAATGTGGTTTGTTGTGATCGTCTCAGCACAAAAACGGTTTAGCCGGTTTCAGTTTTTTTTTAAATAATCCGTGTCTTGCCAGTATGTTTGTCCACCACTTCAGTTTGGACCGAAATATCTCGACAACTATTGGATGGATTGTCATGACATTTGTAACAGATGTTCATGGTGCCCAGAGGATGACTTGTAATAACTTTTTGGACAATTTGAACTTGCTTAGTACTTTGGTTTATGGCTAAATAGATTCCAACATGAAGTCCTGTGACCTTGGTGTAGCTCCTTTATAGCCTAATGTTGGCTTTTTACTTCTGCCGATTGCACTCGCACTTCAAAAATCATCAAAGTGTAAGCATCATAAATGTTTGTTTGTTTGTCACAGAGCAGATTTTTCTGCAATAATCCAAAATCCAATGGAAAAATCGCATTCATGTGACTTTTGGCAGAGGAAACCAGGGCGACGCTAACCTCTGGGTTGGCCTAAAAGAACTAGGTTGTCCCTGTAGAAGGACATTCTCTACAGCCATTGGTTGGACTGGTTTGAGCAGATGGTCAGTCTGAAGGGTTAACATTCGTGGTGGTTGTGTCACCCTGGTGGCTAAAGGTTAAAGGAATAGTTCACTCAAAAATAATATTAATTGTATATAGTACTCACCTCCCAAGGCTCTCTATGGCCCCAAAAAAGTTCTCTTTCAAATAGTGTTCAAGAGGGCGGAGCACGCGGAAAATGATGTATAGGGAGGTGAGTGGTATGTAGAACCTTTTATTATTACTTGTGGGTGAACTATTCCTTTAAGGTGCTGGTTGAGGTCTGGCAGGGGCAGCAGTCTCTCTCTCATTTAACGTCCTGTCGTCTCTCTACCGTCGACCTTTGTCAACATAATGATTGGTCAGCACTTATTCCTCCAACTTACACACTTGCTGTGGAAAGCTTCCGACAAAGCTGCACGTTTTCTCTAACAATGTGTGGACCGGTTCAGGTTGTGTGTATGTGTTGAAGTGACTTTGATGGATTCTGTTTACTTCCTTCTCTGCATATATCTGAACTGTGATCGTTGTCACCGTCAGCTGTCATGTATTGATCAGATAAAATGACAGGTGGAGGTCAAGGGGGACTTTCCTCTGCAGGGGCATTAACTTCTTGTTGCCCTAATATGGAGCGCTCTGCTTTTATTGTGAAAGGAGGTTTGGCAAGGTCAAAGCCAACATGAACACACACGCACACGCACACACACACACACACACACACACACACACACACACACACACACACACACACACAGCTCTTTGTTATTCAGCTCGTGGTTTGTGATTGATGACAAAGACTGAACTGCTGCAAGTGTGTTTGTGTGTGTGTTTGCACACACACACACACACACACACACACACACACACACACACACACACACACACACACACACACACACACACACACACATCTGTGACTTCACATGAATACATGAATGTGTGTGTGGGTGTTTCAATGTGTATTCTTGTGTGTTAAGTGGGTTGATGCAGCCATGTGTGACAGTAAAGTGTGCCGTCTGTCTGCTGTTATCAGAGACTCGAGAGACACACAACAGCACAACAGTGTGCGTTCTTGCACTTCTGTCTTTGTGAGGACTAATTAAAGTCTCAGACTTGGCGTGGAAAATACTAAAAGTGAGGGAAGCTTAAAAGGTTCAGGTTTGGTTTTAGGATTACGGTTAGAATTAGAGGGGCTTGGGAATGTATTATGTCAATAAGGGCCCTCACATGTGTGATATAAAGGATCTCTTTTTCCTGCTCATTTTCAGTTTAATTGGAGTTGAATCTAAAGACTTGTCTTGTGGTCCTCATTAGGAATTCATTACTGTTTTTTTTTCTTTTGTTTTTTTAAATGAGTGACTGGAAGCCGAAATGTGAACCCGAGCGTCTCTCTCCGCTGAGCTGGTACATTCAGCCGGTTGACGATGAATGCCTGACAAACTTTAGCCCGTAAAACAAATGATCAGACAAAAACAAACTAAAGAAAGAGACATGAGTAAAAAGGGGGTTAGCATGATCACAAGCAAATCAAAAGCAATAGAGACCGACTGCAGAAGCCTGTTGGTTTACATCAAACTGCTCTGTGATAGTACGAGGACCGTCTGGACTTTTTGAAGGGTTCCACTTCAAAAATCCACTGTATGTAAACAGGGGAAGGTACGTTTTTGCAGTTTTAACCAACATTACATCACTGTCAGATCAATACCTCAGTGTAGCGGCCATAAACCACCGTGAATAAATGAGACCAGGACGGAGTGTTTGTTCAGGTGACCAACCAAACAGATTTTTTGTGTTTTGGTGGATTATTTTGTCTTTTTTCAAGCGTCGACTGACTGAAATGTTCACAGCGATGCATTAATTTGCAAGTGTACAATACAAATCTGAATTAATTACAGTTAAATCTACCCATCTAGCAATTATTCAGCTTCCAATAAAAACAGTGGAAGATTAACCATTAAAAATATTAGCAATTTAAAACAATAAGTCCTTGATTTCAGACAGAAGCAGCCTCTTGTTTGTTTTTTCCAGTGACTGAAACAACGAAATCACTGCCAGATTCCATCAGCTCCAGCTAGCTCGCTAGCTACTGCTAGCTCCCCTGACTTACTTGAAAACTCTCATTTGACTCCGTCTCCAGTTTACTTTTTTATGTTTCCAACTGATTCTTTCAATATAAGAAGCATGTAAAATAAATAAATGAGAATTTAATGGTCACATACTGTACATATTGGCATAATTCAGCATCGAGTAATGACGCAAAAACATATTGAGGCTAAAGCTACAGGTCCTGGTGGGGAGCAGCTATTTCCTGGTGTTATCAGAGCACAGTTTAACAAGACAAAACATATGAGCAGATGTTTCTCTCAGGCACAGCCTTCATCACAACAGTAAGCTTGTTAGCCAGTCATGCTAACCGGCAGCAGCTTACGCTAATTACCAATGACGCCACACTACAAACTCTTCGGATGCAGAGTGTATCACGTACTACAAACCCCATTCACACCACTTCAACATGTGGAGAAATCCAAACTCTGACCGGCCTGCTGTGCCTTGTTATGGTTGCTGAGCTATGATTGGACAATCACTGTTTAGGGGAGGGGTTTAGTGAACGGTCAATTATAAAAAAGGTGCTGTTGCACGCATCCCTTTTGGTACTTAAATCTTATGTCAGTTGTGTGTTTAGTTGTCGTTCATCAGATATGACCACTACCGGTGAACTCATCCGTGGTCTCATTTATTCACTTTAGTGATCAATAACTTGTGTAATAAAACTATTGTTAGACCCTTCAAACAGCTCTGCTGTTATCAGCGCGGACTGGATGAACTCTACCTGTTGACAGAGTCGTTCTAGAGCGACAGGAGAAACTTCAACTCAACACCAGCTGATAAAAAAAAAAAAAAAAAACGTGCAAATATTTCCAATCTGCACTGTTCAAACAGGAGAGTAGAAATATTCAGAAGCGGACACGATGAGAGTTGTCTTTCTTTTCTCCACACACTTCACACACTGAGTGGACTCGTATGACCGTCAACACTTCAACGACGGGCGGGATCGGCTTTGTCTCGTTTCTTACTTTTCTTGACCTTCTTCTCTTCGTCGTGATCTCCGGCGCCCAGCAGAGTGAAGATGATGCCGGTTTGAGAGTTGAGGCCGACGGCCGACACCACCATCCGGCCTGATCCCTCCATCACATGGGTCCCTGAGGAGAGATTCAAAAGACAGGAGTCACAACTGGATCTCGTTTTTTACCGTCACTGCATGACTGCGTTTAGGCGTAAAATCTTTTCTCCAGCTGCATATTTCAATACCTAAAAAAGACCCCTGTCAACAGTTTTGTTGGACTTTAGTATTACAATTTGCTAAAATAATCTTGTGGAGTTCCAAAGACCCATCTTAGGGCGACTACTTTTTAATCTTACAGTATGTTTCCTCTTGGTAGTGTCATCAGGAGACATGGCGCATCTTTCTATGCTGATGACACACCGCTTTATGCGGCTAAATATTCTAATTGTTGCTCTTCATAGATGTCAAATTTAGTACCTGGATGTGACCAAACATTTTATAGCTCAACAAGGGTGAGCCAGATTATATTTAGTTTGATTAGTTATGAGTTCTGATGCTCAGAGAGAGAAACCAGGGTTGCCAAATGTCATGCTTTTGACGTGAGTCAACAGCTTAAAGGTTCTGTCTCACGTCGTCCAAACAAACTTTGGATAATAGGGAGCCACTCCTTGAATAAACATGAAGCTAAGACGTTTCCTCCAATGTCTGAATGTCACACTAAGCCCATAGATAAGCACCAAGACTGGTCGTTAAACATTATAGAAGGACATTATGGAGACACAAACACAAAGAACTCTCCATCTGGCATGAGTTTTGCCCCTTTCGCTCAGCTCTACAATTTTGCATCTATTAGAGATTGAATTGCCTCAAAAAAAATAAACATAAGACCCTTTTCCCTCCAAAATTGTGCATATATGCAGGTTAAACTCCTTTCCCATTGCTGGTTAGGAGAAGGCCTTTCTGTTTTTTTCTGGTGTGTCACATTCAACCTCAACTTTTTGTTTCTGGTAAGTTTGAATAAACTGTTTAACAACAATAAGTGAGGTAAAATGTCTGTTGTCTGACTGGAGTCTGGTGGCTTCGGGGAGAGCATATTAATTGTATGTAATGTATGTTAATAAATTATAATAATTGTCCAAATCCTTGTTAATATTATCTATTGTGTATATATATATATATATATATATATATATATATATATATATATATTCACCGAAACAAGCACCACGCCAGAAAAAGGGGCGAAAATTTGTCATGTTTCCATCACATCAAAGCCAGATGTTAGCAGATGTTAGAGATGCATTTTGTCCATTGGGAAAGGGGTTGAGGGGAATGTTGCACTTATATTAAGCATACTAACAGGTTAAATATCTTTAAGTTATGTGATATCCTTTTGGTCCCCACACACAGTAGTCTCCAATTCATATTGATTAGTTATGAGATCTGCTTCCACATCCTACTTCAGAGGATTTTAATGCGTTTGTTTCAGGGTCTCAGCAGAATCCACAGAGAATCCTCAGTGTTTGTCCGTGTCATGAGACTGAGCAGGCACTCACCGGACAGCAGCATGGGGTCCTTCTCCAGAGACTTTCGGACTTGATCGGACTCTCCGGTGAGAGAGCTCTCGTCAATCTTCAGGTCGTTGCCTTGGATCAGGATCCCGTCAGCAGGCAGCAAGTCTCCTGCAGGCGCAGAGTTCAAGAGGGTGCGTTTCATTCATTTATCCAAACAGCTGCAGTGTAAACACATTCTTGCTCTTTGCTGCAGTCCTCTCATACTCTGATGAAGGCTGAGCACCGAAACATTGCATTAAACACAGACTGCCGAGTACATACGGTTTAGCTTCTTCTGTTAATGCTAAAAACAGAAAGAAGAGTATCATAGATCCAACAAATCCAGATCAGAGAGGCTTCAGACCCAAGTTCAACAAAAAGATAACAGAGGCAGCACATTGCCTTCTTAGCTTGAATCTAAATGTTCTTTCATCCCTCTTACACATGTAATGCATCACTTTCTATCTATTGTCCACAGCCCTGTCCATATACTTTAGTGTCCTTTTGGTCTGGGTTTGTCTCTTCTGGTCTGGTCTAGAGCTCTAATCTAGGTTCATTAAGAAATGGTTTGAGGATTTTCTGCGTCCGAGAGGTTTTGGTAAAACTTACAAGACTAAAAAAATCAATGTAGCAACAATCAGAATTAACATTAAAACAGGTTTGATATTCCAGTCCGTGGTCTCGTACCGTATTTGATCTGAGCGATGTCTCCCACCACGATCTCGGCCACGGGGATCTGGATGACCTGGCCTTTGCGGATGACGGAGAACCTTTGCTCTTGCTCGATGCGACTCTGCAGCCCGCGGAACTGCTTCTCCTTGGACCAGTCGTTGAAGGCCGTCACCAGGACGACGATGATGACCGAGAACAGGATGGCGGCGCCCTCGATCCAACCGGCCTGGGACTCGCCCTCGTCCTCCACGCCGCCCGCAACCTCGCCGCATGCTGCGAGAGGACGAGGGCGAGTTGAATATTCGGCTTTCATCAGATAAATATGTGCAATGTGCAAATCTTACATTTTTCTACTTTCTTTTGGATATTCAAGTTTATGCTAATTATTACCATTTGTTGATAAAAGACAGACCAATATTTGTCTTATCATTTTCTGTTGGTTTTTAAACATGGCAAACTATATTACTGATAGGTAAAGAGAAAAAAATAATGAATATGAATAAATAATGAATATATACACATAAATTAAGAAAGGATGGAGTGAATAAAATCTAATTAATATAAAAAACTAAATATGTAAAAACTAATAATGTAAAGAAATGCTTAAAAATTTAATAAAAGTTAATGCAAATCAACATATAAAAATGTCCTATACATAAAATATTGGATTGTTAAAATAAAGTCAAATATAAAATAATAATAATAGATTACAAGAAATTATATTTCCTCAACATGAAGGTCTAATTACTTTTAAATATTAGAATATAATCATCCCCCAGGTTGCTTAAATCTACAAATTTACCCACATCAAAATATAACATGATAGCATCTCCGGCCGCGTCTTTCAGTTCAGACCGACTGTACCGACCTTCACTGTCGCCCCCTGGTGGATGGTAGAAGGACAGGCCCAGCGAGATGATGGCAGCGATTTCCAGAATAATGAGCGTGACGTCCTGCAGAGCCTCCCACACCAGCTGCAGGAACGTCTTGGCCTTCTTGGGGGGGATGAAGTTCTGGCCGAACGCCGCGTGACGTTTCTCCAAATCCACGGGGTTCCCAGACAGACCTGCAGACAACGAAACGAGAGACATGAACCATCACAGCCATACGGAAAAGTAACTAGAGCGCGTCTTTGCTTTATAAACACAAAGAAGTAGAAATGCATTTTGAACAAAAAAGTCACACGTAATGTTCTTTTGAAAGGAACATCCAAGTCCCTCTGAGTAAAATAAATAATTCTGCACAGCTGACAGTGTTGAAGTAAATATTAAACACAAGACCAAACACAAAGGAGTTTCAGGTATAAGGATTAGATTTGTGGTTCCAAACTGCATCCTGAAAGTAAAACACTTCATTGTGTGTGTGTGTGTGTGTGTGTGTGTGTGTGTGTGTGTGTGCGTGTGTGCGTGTGTGCGTGTGTGCGGTTAGCTCACTGCAAACTGTAGCTGTGCACCTACACGCAGCGAAGGCAGAATGTGCTCTATAGTTATGAAAAGATTTCACAGAGTTCCATAAACAGTAGTTTTGCAACATGACCTACTTTTGTTGCCATGAAAGACTGCAGTATTTCCATATGCAGTATTTATTTGGGCGAATCCCCAACACAGATTTGTTCCACCCAAAGAAATGATGCATTTTCTTATTCACTGTTTCCTCCTTTCTGTCTGGAGATCCAGTTAAAAAAAAACAAAAAAAACACACATGCACTAAAAAGGTCAGGCAAATGGTGCGTTCAGGTGCAGCAACACGGATGGTAAAAATAAGCATCACTGATTCCTGTACGTTGTATCCAGCAGTGGTTCTCTGTTAAAATGACTCCTTTGATTGATTGATCGTTTTTTAAAGGCTCGAAAAGCTAAAATGACTCAAATTCACAAGAAAAAAAATGTAAAAATTCAAAAAAAGCCTGAAACTATAACTATAACTCTAGCTTTATGTTTTCTGTATGGTTCCTGTTAATCATCCTGCGACCCTTCAGGTTTTTGTTGAAGATCGTTTAACGCTCATTTGTAAATCAATAGTTAAAAAACGAATTAATACAAAAAAAAATGAATGAATAAAATAAAAAATAAATGACTAGATCAAATAAAATCAACAAACAAATAAAAGTGGAATAAGTAGGATTAAATACATGAAATGGAGCGCAGTATTCTTTCCTATAAACCTTTTTAAATATCAGTCACAAGATTTCTAAAACCACTTAATGAGTAAAGAAGTCGGTCAGAGGTTTCTGCTCCCGTCCCTCTGCAGACACATCTTTTACAATCCGCTGCTCTCTGAAGACCAAACAATATCGGAGTTATTAATTCCAGAGCTGTGACTGTCATTTTCCAGCAGTGACTCATGTGTGACTGCTCGTTCATTCTCCTTATAAAGACAACGACCATGTCTCCGTCCAGCCGGACGCTCCCAGGTGCTTATATTTATTCATTTATTTTATTAAAACTGGGAGAAAAAAAAAATCAAATCTTAAAAACACCATTTGCTGTTTGTTTTTGATCAATTAATAAATAATCAACAGGTCGTGTTTATCTTCCCTCTCTATTGACGGAGAGGTTTTCTCGTCACCACAGGACCTCGTTAACTTTAAATTGAGCACGCTGTGTTTATTTGTGGGAGCACAGGGACGTGTCTGGATGAGAACTAGTTTCACCGATTCTTTTTTTTTTAATGAATCTGGGTGTTTTTCAGTAAAACCTGAAAATCTGCAACTTCCTCTGCACGGCCGTGTGGGCAGCAACATGGCTGCTGTGGATCCTTGGTGGAATTGGGAGATGTGCAGTGGAACGTGATCTGAATGTCAACAGACCGCACCGCCAGAAATCAGGAAGGAGAAAGTCCAACGCGTTTCCACCCCCATGTGTTTTAATAACGGCCTCTTATTCTCTCCTCCTCTTCCTCAATAATCTCTCTTTGGACGCAGTAATCAGGTCAATATACTGGATATCGGCTTCTGACATTTTGAGCGTTAAGCAGCCATAGAGGTACTAGTTTCCTCATCACCTACCATGTAATCTGAACTAGATGGCTTCAGCAACAGAATCAGTGAATTTAAAAGACAAAGACCACAGGGATGAGACGAGATGAGAGCAGTGGAAGTGATGTGAAAGGACATGAGGGGAAGTGAGATGAGTTAACGGGGGGGGGGGGTAAGTGATTTTAGGAGAGGTGTTGTGATTGTCAGATGAGATGAAATGAGAATGAGGTGATGTGAAAAGAGAGGAAGCAAGACAAGAGGAGAAGAGCTTAAATGAGAAGGCTCGAGGTGAGAGGAGATGAGATTGAATGAGAAGAGGCGACGTGATGAAATGAGATGGGATGTGAGCTGAGATGAAGTAGGATGAGGACAGGAGCGACACTAAATGAGATTAGGGGAGGCCAGATTAAATTAGGTGAGATGAGTTCAAACGAGACGCGCCGACGAGGGTTAAAATGAGGTGATGTGAGGCGAGATGAGATCAACTGGGACGAGATGAGAGAAGATGACGAGACAAAATGAAGAAAAAAAAAAAAAGGGTGAAGTGAGAAGAAGAGATCGTGCATGATAAGAGGGGAATTCAATAAATGAGATGAAAAAGGAGGTGACATGAAGTGAGATGAGGTTGAAGCGGTTCCGGGTGAAAATGAGACGAAGTGAGATGATGCAAGAACAGATGAGACGAGGGGGTGAGGATGCAATAATAGGCGAGATAAAAGGAGATAGTGAGAAAGATAAGGTGAAGAGAGGAGCAGTGAGAGGAGTTGAAGTGTTGATAGGATGTGAGATGAGGCGAGATAAAAGGAAGTGAGTTGAGGAGAGTTAAACGAGAGGAGGCAATCTTTCGGTGACACCAATGCGATTGGAGAGACGTAAATAGAACTCCCGTACGCTCCGGTGTTTACTCGGCACTCCATCGCGGACGAGTGTACCTGGATAAACCGGCGCGTCTCGCCTGCGCATCTCCGCGGTTTAGAGGCGGAAAGCGGAAACATGACAAGCTGGAGCAACAAAACCAGAGATTTTAAAAATACACACCCGTTGTCAAAGTCATCACGGGCTATCTTTCATCACGCTGCGGTTCAGTTCAAAGTTGGGTTTGATCATTTTGAAGGCAGCGGTTGATGCTGAAAGCCGCTGTCAAACACAGAACCACAGAGCACCTTTACAGGCGGTTTGATCGATACAAGTCTGGCTTTTTTTTTCCCCCCCTTGTTTTTTGTTTTTTTTTTATTCTGGTTTAACGCTGCGATCGTGGCGGCGGGTTTCATCTGGCGGCGGCTCGTTGTGCGCTTGCGAACGTCCCCGCGGAGACGCAGATTAAAGCTCTGCGATGATGTTCCAGCAGCAGCGGAGCGGTCGAGCTGCACACTCGCCTGTCACAGATGTTTATGAAACTCCGCTTCCAGCAGAAATGGACTTCATTGGTCCAAAACGAGGTCTCTTCCAATTCACGGCTTTATCAGCCAACGCGCAGCTTCATCTTTTCACCCACACTGCTATTCATTCTCCCTTCCGACTGATGACACCACAGCAGCAGGGATTAATGTCCACTCTCTATTGTTCGGAGTGTTTGATGTCCACTACAAAAGACAAGAGGACAGATTCCTCCCCCTCTCTCCTCTCTGCGGTTCATCCATCAGTTCCGTCTTTCTATCTAGCTAGCGTTGTATTCCGTCACAGCTGTCCCACAGCTGGACTAGCGAGGGAGGCCGGTGTCTTCAGCTTGGACTGCATCTCGAGCGCCGCTTGTTGAGATGTGCTCAGGTAGAACACAGAGCAAAGGTCAGAGGCAGAGCAATGAAGAGGGAGAAGCAACCGAAAACGCTTCAGCTTTGGCCCAAAAAAAAAAAAAAAAAAGGCTTTATGAGTCGAATTTATAAGCAGAAAGAAGAGGAGATTCTGCTGAGTTCTGGGATCAGTCGCAAAAAATTAAATATAAATACAATCGTAAAAGTTGTACGTACAATTTGGATTTTTGGAGGTTCAAAATCATATTCATCAAATCTGCACAGAAGCCTTCCTCAGCTGGTCCACCCCTGTACACCAACACACAGTCACTTGGGTTATTATATATTTATTTCCATATACGTCTATAATTCGTTCATCATCGTTCAACATCCGACCCAACACAACTATTCTAGTAACGACTCCTCTAAATAAAACGCCTCTTTTTTTTCCCCCTCGTCTCGTGTCGTTTACTCCGATGTTTTCTTTGGTCTTCCTGGAATCTAAAGCCCCTTTCCGCTCCGTTTAAAAAATGCATGAAGATAAGTGGCGTAACAGCATGCAATGGTGTGTGGTGACACATAAGTCACGCACATTTATACACACACACACACAAACACACGTCGCATATCTTTTTGAGCCTTCAAGCATCACAGTTTCAAACAAATATGTCCCCGGTGATCTTTGAAAAAACAATTACAGCTGTACTGAAGGTAGTTCCAAAATCCCCCGAAGACTCCTTTTTACCATCCGGATGTAAACGTATTCTGTCCTCTGCACCATAAATAACATTTATTACCAGTTGCAACTATATTTCCTCTTTATGTAGCTAGAAATTACATATATATATATACGCTTGTACCAAATACATAACATTATTTTGTAGTAAATTATTAAGTATTGGGAAGGTTTTCAGACAAATGGATGCTCAGCTTTGACTCTAATACACAAACTGGGGCATACACATATATATACACCAACGACCAAAGTAAGTAGACGATGCACACAAGTTCCAGATTATAAATTCATACTGTGAGATTATTACAGCACTGCAGTCGTCCTCAGGATGAAGTCCTGAAGTCCATCAAAAGATCTTAAAAGCATTTTTTTTTAAAAAAGGAAAATCACCCAGAACCACATTTCCTCCGGATTATCAAAATAAATTAACGTCTCGGCTGCAGGATTATTACGGCGAGTTCTCACCGTTTGTCGGCTCATCTGCAGCCTGCAGTCAGACTGTTGCGTTTCTCACAGCATTAACTGTGAAGTTTATGGAATCCATGAAACCCAGACAATATCGTCAACATGCGGACGCTCTAATGAAAACGTGCTTTTTCTCATAAAACTAAACTGTAGACGTCGCCTCGGCTGTAGAAATACAACGGTTTGCTATAATGTAACCACTGACAGGAATCTCCTAAAACTCTCAACATCATCTGCCCCCGAAAGCAAGCTGACATGATGATCCACTATCGCTCTAGGAACCATCTAGACTCTGGCTGAAGAAGAGTGACCAGTGGGGCCAGGAGAATGTCACTGGGAGGCAGAACAAGGCCTGAATGACCTCCGTCAGGTCTGCTGCAAGACCCGCAAACGCCCAACGACTCCAGGACACCACCCCGATGACGTGCATCAGAAGAGCCAGATTACCTCGAGTCCATTTTTGATCAAATTACTGTCCAGTGGACACCAGAGTCCCTTTAGAGAAGCTCTCATTTTGACGAATAGCATTGAGAATAACTAGAGAAAAGACCAATATTCTCCCTGACGGTCCCGTTTACTTGTGAAGGTCATATAGAGGCATCAGAATCACATTGATTCACACAAGGTTCCTTGTAGTAACTTTAGAATTCTTAATAATACTAGAATGCAGTGAGATTTCTATTGGAAGTGGCAGAGAGACTGAACATCAGGTAGAGTTTAATTCGCAGGCCAACACAGCAGGTGGAGAATGCTGTCGTTCCATCTTCAGTATCTCACGTCCTCTGCTAGCTCCTATGAGCTTCATAAATCCTCAGATAAAATAAAACTGACTCAATAAATCTACATATAATTTAGATTTGTAATTCTCTGGCTCTGTAATCGAGTGGCGTACCCCGCCTCTCGTCCCGACGTCAGCTGGGACTGGCCCTCGAGGAGCAGCGGGTCTAGCTAATGGATGTATTTATTTCTCAGCTCTTTTCAGGTTTCTAGAAAGTCTGGAGAGAGAATTTCAGAGCGTGAGATGGACTACAGATACTAGCTTATTTCCGTTCACTGTAAGAGGCGTGACAGAGCGAGAGAAAAGGAAAGAGACGTGAAGATCGTTGCATGTCTTGGTGTCTTTCTCCCTCTTGCTGATCACTGAG
>NW_027176472.1:1019648-1366380 GCF_023349555.1 Cebidichthys violaceus
ACCGTGTGAAGTCGCTAACCGCCGACATAATGCTTCTGTCGCTGAGCTAATCGGGTTTGGCCCAACAGTCGACCGGCTATCAGACGGAGGAGCAAAACCCTGCGAACAAGCGTTGTGTTTGAGGAACGTGGGAAAACGCGACTCGTCGACCGCGAGAAAGGTAAAAGGTGAGGATCAGGTGACCGCCGTGGGAAACCCGGGTTTCATGCAGGTTTCACTTCATCCCCAGAGACACAGTGCTGACTAGACACTGTGTCTCTACAACGTAAACAACAACACTGATAATCAAGTCATAATCCTGAGGAGATCATTTCAGTCCCATATTTTTAATACTTAATAATGTAATCACCTCTCTATGTACTGTTGTTGTTTGTTTGGTTAAATCTTTGCACTATTGTTTAGTTAGTAGATTCATTAAGTAAGTATCTATCTTTCTTTTGTTGTTAGTGGCGGAGTCCGCCTCTTCCACAGACTCAAATGATCTTTAAAAACGTACTGCTAAAGCAAAGCCACCATTTCATGCTGCTGCTTCACACCGAAAGTGTTGAGCTGGATAACTATGGGGGGGGGGCAGTCAAAACAAGCGAGGTCATAGCTGACTGCCACTGAAGTTCATGTCGGAGGATCATCTTTAACGACCTGCTGAGAGCGAGCCGTTTGATGGAGAGCTGCAGATGACGGACTTCTTTTTTTTTTTTGTTGAGAACACCTCCGACACGTCAGCGGGGTAAACAAGTGCTTTCCAGCGTGCTGTGCACAGCATGACATCAGGCCAATTAAAAAGGCCAAAGGCCAATTATTGACTTCCTCTTATTTCATTAAAAACAACATGAGGCAATGAATCCTCTCAGCCCCCCCCCCCCCCCCCATTCCGTTTGGCTGCGCTGTAAACAGATGAACCGGTTCTTCTTCGTCTGTTGCATATTCTGACAGCGTAGCAGCTCAAAGTGTGTTCGGGGCCGTAGTAGTAAAACACACTTTTTTTTTCCCCCCCAGAGCTTTCAACCGTATCATACGGTCTTCAACAGTTGTCAAACTTAATTTAGTAAGTTTAGTCGTGGTTTGTTCTTCAGCTGTACGACGTCTTCTGTGGCTCTGGAGTAAAAAAAAACAACAAAAAACAAAACAACAACCCTGATGATGTCATAGTGATGTCATCAGGGTCCTCTGGGCTTCAGCTTTGAGGTTACTCAAAGCTACGAGTTTAAAAGCGAAAGTCTGCATCTCACACTGGAGGTGTGGAG
Source organism: Cebidichthys violaceus (assembly GCF_023349555.1). NCBI lineage: Eukaryota > Metazoa > Chordata > Actinopteri > Perciformes > Stichaeidae > Cebidichthys > Cebidichthys violaceus. The sequence goes on from NW_027176472.1 coordinate 1,020,893, forward strand.
TTTGAGCGGTTGTAATTAAAAAGGCAGTATTCCAGCTGCATTGTGGGAAACGTAGCATCCAGTGGGGGTTTTTTTGGGGCTTTTATCTGGAGTCTGATAATTTCATGGAAGTGAAATACTGAATCACTGAAGTACTGTAAACTAAAAGTAAACTCAATGAATGCTGATGAGAAAAGGCAGTACGTGGAATGAAAGACCGGTGTGTGTGTGTGTGTGTGTGTGTGTGTGTGTGTGTGTGTGTGTGTGTGTGTGTGTGTGTTGGCCTTTAACCTTACATTGAGCCCCCCCCCCCCCCCCCCCTCCCTCCTTCCTTCCCTCCTGCTGTGAAAATATAATTACACTTTCTTCATTAAAGTGAGTAATTTCTTGCGTGAAAGACGCGTCTACAGCTGTCCTCTGATTACTAAATGGAACAGAGCAATGATCTATGGAGCCATTAGGGGAACGGGCTGGAACTAATTTCAATCCTGGAATGGACCGATGGCTGCAAACACACACACACACACAAACACACACACACACACACACACACACACACACACACACACACACACACACCAAAAGATGAGAGAGGGGGAGTTAAATAACAAACAGCAGTGCGTCGGCCATTTGCTGCCTCACTTGAAGCTCTGACGGAAATCCAAACGGATCATCGATCTCCACAAAGTCCGGAGTGTTTGTTTGTATTATTATGACACCATCACCTCCTGATGTGTGTGTGTGTGTGTGTGTGTGTGTGTGTGTGTGTGTGTGTCTGACATAATCATCATTATTACTGGTGCATTTTCAGCGGTGGAAAAAGGAACTAAGTAGTCTACATTTACTCAAGTACTGCGCTTAAGTACAATCTTGAGGTACTTTACACTTCTACTTCACAACATTTTGGGGGGGAAATTTGCAATACTTTTTACTCCACTACATTTATCTGACAACTAACTTTCTGACAGCTTTAATTACAAACGTACTCAACAAACAAATCAAGAAATGAACATGTATTATGTATTATTATAGGTTACGATAAGACTTTATTGATCCGTGGGCGGATGCATTCACAAACTACCCAGCAGTTTATTAAGTACAAAATAAAACCAGCTGCAACAAAGAGATGCGCACATTAAAGACCTGGTTGGTAACGGTTTCATCTATCAGAGGCTCCAGGACAAAGACACATTCTGTTGGGTCCTCGTGAAGAAACAAAACCAGATTTGTACTAAGAAGGAAAGAGGCAGCATGTGTGAGTCGGCCAGACGAATGGAGCGTCAAACACATTGACATACAACCGACCGACTGACACGCAATCAACTTTTTGGGCCGCCGCCGTATTCGCCTGGTTGGTTAATGAACTTTGACCGGTGAACCCTGGTATCGACAGGCTGACCTTCAGATCGGCCACTCAACGCAACAGATGATTCAAACCGCTGACTCCAATATTGATTAATAGAAGCGTACCGGACCGGCGGACCATTCGCTACCGACCCGAGAACAATTAGGTCCAAAATAAAAAGAAGAAGTTATTAGGCTATAATTAGGCTAATTATAAACACGGCTAATTGAACTGTCTGGACTGTGCCTCTGCTCACAAATCCCTGCCTCACACACACACACACACACACACACACACAGGATATTGCTTTTGAACTAAAGCAGGCACGTCAGTCATCACCCGGTTTGACGGCGCTTTGATTGTAGATAGAAGGCCTAATGTGTGACTTTTAATATCCCAACAGTGTTTTTGGAATAAAAAATGAATCTGAGTTAAATCACTTCTTGTTTTTTTGGCGTGTTGTGACGCGTCTCACCTTCTATAGGGGATGTTTTCAGGCGGCGGCAGATGCCCTGCACGTCTCCGTGCGCGTCCTGTATCTTGCCGACGGCTTCGGAGCTCCGCAGCTCCATCAGCTCCCTCAGCTCCATCACGGTCACCCCAAAGTCCCCGTCATGGTTGCCCTCCGCGACCGAATTCCCCGGAGGGTGGTCCGCCGTGTTGTTGGCCATGTCGGTCCTCTTCACAGCGGTGTCGTTAGTGTTGGTTTCGTAGTTTGTTGGTTTTTTATTCCTCCCGAGTGTCTTTTTTTTCTTTTTCTTGTCTTTTAAAAGCGTTAAAAACTGGGCTGTCAGTTCACAGGAATTGTGGGTAGTGTAGTTCTCACAGGAGGCAGGAGATGAGCGCTGAGGTTAGCTCCTGACCCGGACGTGCATGCTCCTCTCGGGTTACCATGGAAACAGGGGAGTAAACATGTTCTGGTCTCTGCAGAGGAAACAGAAACAGGAAAAACAGGCTTTTATAAAGCAGATTCAGACAGGAAGCGGTCAGAGATCAGTTTAAGACTCTGATTTTCACTAATTAATAGCACAGAGACTAATTGGGCCAATTAGAGGAGAGTTTCTCATCTCAGATTATTAAAGGAGTCCACCGGCTCAGCGAGGTCGTTAAGATGTAAACGGATTATCGCTTTGTGCCGCTCCTCTGAGACGCATGATTGGATGGTAAATATCTGCTGCTCTCCATGAACCGTCTGCTCTGAGGTTACGACTCCGATATAGAAACAAAAACGGATTTCATTCTTCGCAACAGACGTGGGAACGACCGGAAAAATCGAACAATACGTCAAGTTCAATCTGCTAAAAATCAAGTTTGAAAAAGCCAGAAACCTTAATGGACACACGCATCAACAGTCACACTTATAAGGAAGACTAAGGAAAAACTATTTCTTTGATTGATAGGTGGAAAGAAGAAGTCACTGTGTGAATATATTATAGCGTAGAACTCCACCAAGGCCGCTTCTATAGGTGAAAATAATGAGCATCCGCCTTGTGATTTGGATCCGCTCCACACTCCAATGGGCCCGCCCACCAAGTTACGTGAAAATCAGGTCAGTAGCTTTATCGTAAACCTGCCGACAACATAACTATCCGAACCGCAAATAAAGCGATGAGAAATCAGGGAGAAACCACGCGAGACACCGTGGTGAAGACAAAAGGTATTAGAACACACACGTGAGTAGCTGGACTACTTTGTCCTGCTGGTGAAGAACACACTGCAGCTCTGAGAGCCAATCGGCATCAAGCAGAGGACGATAAAGGGAGAATTCCACGGGGTCAGTGTGTGTGTGTGTGTGTGTGTGTGTGTGTGTGTGTGTGTGTGTGTGTGTGTGTGTGTGTGTGTGTGTGTGAGAGAGAGAACCAGTGTGTGTGGCCAAAGTGTGGCATTCCAACCCATCACCACAGATTATGTAAGTGCACTTCAAAGGCTGTCCTCCATTTTTCACTGTTTAGCGGTCCGTCATGGACACACACCACACACACACACACACACACACACACACACACACACACACACACACACACACACACACACACACACACACACACACACACACACACAGCATCACAGCCTGTTAGAAAAGACTGCAGTTGGTGCTGGAGTCCGGGTTTGTGGTACTGGTGACACTGGGTCAGTGGAAATGGCAAACGTCGAGCCATTTGGAGAGCAAGTACAGTGGAAAACAAGAAGCACGTCACACGGCTGGTTTCTCCTCAGAGCGGTTAGAATAATGACTTTATTTTTGCCTTTCAGAAGAGATATTTAAAGAAAAGGGCCGAAAGCTGCTTGTATAATATTTTGGCACTGGGTCCGCAGGAGGAGCGACATCGCTGCGGTTTCACTGAGATGAAACGTTTTAATGATGCATTTTTTTTAAAAACTTTATTAGGGACACTTGTACAACGTCATCCAGCATAATACAACCGCCCCGCCGTGACATCTTTACGAAGCTCATGATGTTCGATTTAAAAGGGGATTTTCTTTTTGGCAGCCGCTTTAAGCTAAAATCGACGGAGTCAAAGTTTGTACCTTTTCTTTCATAAATCAAAAGAAGCAGATACTTTCTAACACAGTTTCATGTCTATTCAAGCCTTAAAGAGCTCCAACTGAGGCTGGGCAATATGTATCGATACCGTGACACGAGACTAGATATCGTCTTAGATATTCAATATCGGAACATTTTCATGAAGCGTTGTCTGAACTTACCAGACTGTTGTAGCTGTTCTATTATTTGCATAGTCATGATATCCACATTACTGATGATTATTTATCAAAAACTTCACTGTGTTAATATTTTGTAAAAGCACCAATAGTCAACTCTAGCGTCACTCTGAGCTCTACAGGGTTCTGTTGGTTCGCTCCACCGTGTCCGTTCAGAGCCTCTGTGGCGTCTGGTCTGTGACACGGTTGCCTGGAGGTCCCTCAGGGTCTAAAACCCCCGGAACTGAATCAGGAACCAGAGTCAGGACTCATTACCTCTTCATTAGATAAGACTCAATAAACGAGACGTGAACCCAGGCACTGAACGTCGCATTCAGCTCCTCCATGTTTGTGCCTCCAGTGGAAGTCGGGTAAATTAGACCAGCAGAGGATTATTAAGTGTCACTTTTGATTTTTTTCTTTTTTTTTTTTAGGGGGACCACAAGACAGCAACAGATTTACTGTGTCCTTCTTTATTTGCTGTGCATGAAAAGGTTTCTAGAAATTTTTAATAATTGCCACAAGGAAGCCAATTCGTCTCCGTCTGTTAACCTGTAACCTCCTCCGTTAGTGTGTGTGTGTGTGTGTGTGTGTGTGTGTGTGTGTGTGTGTGTGTGTGTGTGTGTGTGTGTGTGTGTGTGTGCGCGCGTTGAACAGACCAGAACAACGAATCGCTGTGTTCACTAATTATCCGTCTGTTCATCGACCAGAAGTCGAGTCATTACTACAACGAGACAACAGAGGAATAAAATGAAATAAAATGGCCGCAGACGTCAGCGCATTAATGCTTGTTGTACACTATTACACAAATACTCGGCGATGTCATTGTGATGGAACGTGTTAATTATAGACAATGAGGTTTAATTACACGGGCACTAAGAAGAGGGACAGAACAAGTATTTCATTAAAACAGAGCAAATAGGTGCATCGGTCTACATGAACGATTCGGATTCACATTGGAGCCACAGAATGGTTTAGTCTAAAGTTAATGGAGACAATGATCCCGAAACATGAAGCTCAACAGACACTCTATCCCACGTCGTATGAAGTCAATACAACAAGTGACTAGTTTTCCCTTTTTTGGATTGAAAACTCTTTCTAATCTTCACTTCACAACATTAATATATATATATATATATATATATATATATATATATATATATATATATATATATATATATATATATATATTGCACAACATTTTGGAGGTAAATATTGTACATTTTACTCCACTTCATTAAAACCTTTGTCCCTTTGCATATTCAGATTTTTTTTAACACATGAATGCATCAGTAATGAAAGTCCAGAAATATAATTCTGCTTGCAAAATAAGTACTTTTACTTTTGGTACTTTAAGTATATTTTTATTCTTGTAATGTTTTACTTTTAAGACTTTGAATGCAGGACTATTAAAGCCAATGTGGAAGTTTCTTAAAAGCTGCGTTCTCTCTAGTGTCCACCAGGGGGCGACTCCTCTGATTGTATAGAAGTCTAGTCTAAAATGACTCTACTTCTCTCTTGATTTATTCCCTCAGTAAACATTGTAAACATGAGTTTATGGTCTCAATCTCTAGTTTACAGTCTTCTTCAATACAGCATGATGTTCATTTACTACATTATGGAACATTTAGAGTCAAACAGACCCTTTAGTATGCTTTAGGGCGGGGCTACCACAGCTAGCTGCAGTAATACTGGACTAGTTGTTTCAAAACACAGAGGCAAAGAAAAGCATTAGAATGATGTTCAAAAACAAAAAAACTCTGAGGTTTAAAAGATACGATAAAAGTCAATCAAACACTAATAGAGACTAGAATAGTGAGTTTACTAGTGCAGTAGTAAGTCGTAGTAGCTAGTCGACCTACTGGAGCGCGGCTAGTTTATGAGTGCTGAGTCGTGGCGTTGATGCGTTTTACATGACTGACCATGACATTACATCACTTTCTCACGGGGTCAGCATTAACTCCGGTTAGTGGTAATGTGGAGATGGTGTGGAGACGGGCGAGTGGTGCTACCGACCTGTAAGAGACCCATGTAACCGAGCTGCGCTCCTTCACTGTTAAAGTCCAAATGTTGAGTCTTTTAGCGTACCCAGAACAGAACACTCGCGACAAAGCTCTCATAGAATCTGTGCACCGGAGCTCAACAAATCAGAATAGACACAATCTCAAAGAATTCAAGACTGCATTTAAGGTCACTACTGCCTTAAACCATTAAAAACAACCAGCCTGCTGTAGTTTATAGTGTATCTGATGGTAGCTTCACGATACAGCTCACTGTATTTAGGTTTAGTTGTATTTCACCATTTAAAGCAACGTTTTCCAACACAATAGTCGTAGCATAAAAACGGGATCCTACTGTGAGCTGTGGAAGAGGAGAAGAAGATTTATGAAAGAAAGAAGTAAAACTACACAACGGGCACATTTTGGGTGGAGTTCCACAAACAATACACACACACACACACACACACACACACACACACACACACACACACACACACACACACACCTTTAGAGTTTGTTAACTGCACCACCGCACCCACTTCAGTCCAAAGAGGAGCATTCCTACCTTTAGACCTGATACACCTGCTGACACTCTCTCACACACACACACACACACACACACACACACACACACACACACAGACACAGACACACACACACACACACACACTCACCTTTTCCTGCCCTTCATGTGACTCAGTGTGTGTGTGCGTGTGCGCGCGCTTTAACAAGCAAGTGTTTGATTAACGCAGACTAATACGTGCACATACACACACACACACACACACACACACACACACACACACACACACACACACACACACACACACACACACACACACACACACACACACACACACACACACACACACACAGCTCCACCAGCTCTGCCACGCTGTTACTTAGCACTTAGCTTGACACGTAGCATTAGATATTAGATGCAGCGATTGTTCTACAAGGAGAGAAGGGAAATGATTTGTAAAAGCACGAGACGACACCAACAGAGAAACAGTTGACCTTCACGTCCTTCTGAAGAACTGCTTCCTGTTTTCATGGTTTCTCATTTTCAGTCCCTAAACTCTCGTCCTGTAAGTCAACCTGGGTTTGTCGACGGTGATGTTGTGTCTCTCTCTCTCTCACACACACACACACACACACACACACACACACACACACACACACACACACACACACACACACACACACACACACACACACACACACACACACACACACACACACACACACTGACTTTGAGGATGGATTTGTTAATCCTGGCGTTTATCTTGAATTACAGCGCACTCTTATTTTGAAATAAAAGCCAAAGCTGGTCGAGAGTTGAAACCATTATCAGCACTGATCATGTGATTGCAGTTACATTTTCTATCACGTACGCTGCTGTTCACAAGTGTGTAATCTCCTGCCAATGGACTACTTCTGAATGCTCTTTCACGCTTTTATTTTGTAGAACGTCCTCCATACGAATACATGGTGTTTTGCATGACGAGTTTGTTTTGTAAATGGAGGACAAAACGCCGTGCAACAGCTGAATGAGAACAGAAGAAACCAGCAGTCACTTGTAAAAGACACAGCAAGCTTAGCATGTGCTTAGCATGTGCAGAAAACCAGAACCAGTTCCCGTTTCAGTGTCAAGAGCACAACAATGGACAATCAACATGCAACGTGTTGCTTTAGTGAAGCTCTTTGTCAAACTTCACTATTTCACTTCACTACTGGAACATCAGCTGAACATACGACGGACTGACTGATCACAGCTTAAACCTCTTCCGTCCAAACAATAGACTGCAGAGGTGCCAAAGGAAAATGGCTACCCTAAATATTTAGAGCCCACATTCACAGATTCAATAATGATGGAGGGTCACTGACGCTTTTCTGGACTGGAAAACAGAATTGGAAATCCATGTTATGCAACACTGTGGGGCCATCAACCAATTCTTCTTCTTTTCAGGTCAAAACTATTTCAAATGTATACAATAGAGAAAGTCTGATTTTGTTTTTTTTAATTTCTGTTAAAATAGACATTACAGAAGGAAAGAAGAATATACGATAGCCTATAAGTATGTAAGGGAAGTCTTCCAACAGGTCATAATGAGTTTCATGTGCTCATCTGAATTCATATTCATATCACTCTTACATTAGAAGTCTAAAGAAAGAGAGGAACATCTCACCAAATGTGTGGACGTAGGTTGACCCTCCTCTGCAGCCCGAATACATCACTGACCCCAAAAACTGTTACTCTACAGCTCAGGATGCAGCGACTTCCTGTTTACACAGCTTTTGATTGGACGGCTGCTTCGCGTTACTAAAACAATCTTTACCAGCTGAGACATTCCTCACATTTTCAACGTCGGAACCTGGTCGGAACGAATCACTGGTTTTGAACCAGTCGGTTAAGAACCGAGGACGACGGTGAAGACAGAAGGTAACTCTGTGGTTCATCAGTGAAGCAGACTGAGTCACCGACACCAGATGAGCACAAGTTTTCACCACAAAAGGCCACGGAAAAAAAAAGAGACAATGCGAGGCTGAAATGAGTTACAGAAGCTAGACAGGAAGTGATGTCAGGACTTTAGCCCTTTCTATATATAGACGGAGCATCTATGCCGCAATAGAGGCCAGCCGAGAGACTGTGTGTGTGTGTGTGTGTGTGTGTGTGTGTGTGTGTGTGTGTGTGTGTGTGTGTGTGTGTGTGTGTGTGTGTGTGTGTGTGTGTGTGTGTGTGTGTGGGACAGTGAGTCTGTTCTCTGTCCATCTCATCCGTTTGTTATTGACTCCAGATGAAATTATGCTGCCGCCACCATGTTGCCAACCACTCAGCTTTTGTGTGTGTGTGTGTGTGTGTGTGTGTGTGTGTGTGTGTGTGTGTGTGTGTGTGTGTGTGTGTGTGTGCGTAGAAAGTGACCAATAAAAAGGCCAAGCGGAACTGATTTATATGTTTGAGGGTGAACCAGCAGAGGGGACAGTCTGTAATCCTGGACCTGGTGTGTCTGTGGGGTTTTCTTCACAGGATTTTTGCAGAAATGATCCAACATAATGTGTGTGTGTGTGTGTGTGTGTGTGTGTGTGTGTGTGTGTGACACAACATAAACCAGCAGGCATCCTGTTTCATGCTGTGTTCGTATCATTTGGAGATGGAAAGATTCTCGTGTTTATGACTTGTGGATGTTTATTGTCATTGGGTTTTCCCTCCACACTCCAACGCTAATGTGGAGCAGAGGCTGGTGGAGGAAGAAGAAGAAGAAGAAGAAGAAGAAGAAGAGGAGATTCATTTCTTTTGTTTGGGTGTTTTTAGTTTGGACAGAAACCTTTTTTGATAAACACCTGAACATGTGCACACGTCGTTTCACACGTAAACACTTTTCAGAAATAATCCGCCTCGGCGAGGACGTGATGTGGGTTTTGGCAGAGCGCTCGGCGGGATTACATTTTGGTTAAACTAAAGAAAACCCGAGGAGCAGAATGAGTCACACCGACTAACATCACATCCGCCATGTTGCTGCTGCGAGGGGAGAGAGATGTAGAATAAGACGGCAGAACGCCGGACGACTCCTTTAAAACATTTGACCAAAAAAGGCTTTTAGCGCTGGTTAAATTCTCATGAGGGGCCGCATCAATCAGCTGTTTGTCAATAATCCAACACTCAAAGCTAATCCAGCACCAGAGAACGTCTCACAGCAAAGACCTCTCCATTAAAACAACCGCCGGTTATCATGTGACTGAAGCTCCACACTCAAAAAAAAATCAGCTGAAGTGGTTCTATTTGCTGAAAAAGACCGCTGGGGATGTGGTCAAAAGCTCCGGGGAAAAAAAAAAAAGGGGAGTAAGTGGGCCACGAGGGAAGGCTTTCCACAGAGTTGTAAATTATACGACCTCTTATCAAAACCCTTTGCTGTCTCTAATCTCCGTCTGCCTCTTCTAGCTCATCGGCCGTCCTTCTCTGCAGCTTGGACTATTTCATCATCACGCAGTTATGAAACCAGGACGTGAACAAACAAGACTTAGTGAATGGGAGGCCGGACACGCCTCCTGTCGGAGAAGGTCACGATGTCCCTGAATCCTGAAGACAGGCGCTCCCATTCACCAACTTTACACTATTATACAGCGAACACGTTAGAGAGTGCACTAATCCACTGCATGGACATCACAAGAGAAAACACGTGAGCAGCTTCACTTCACCAAGGTTCCACTCTCCAGTATCTTGCATCAGACCGTCACCCCCCCCCCCATGTTCAGCTGCCGTTATCCTCCCTCCTCTTCCTCCTCTCTGCCTCTGCAGACACACCTGCTCTGCATACTAAAGCAGCAGCCTGCACCTCCCTTCTCCACACACACACACACACACACACACACACACACACACACACACACACACACACACACACACACACACACACACACACACTCCCACTATGCAAACTGGCTGCTGGCTACACCCTCGACACAGAGAAGAACTTTTTTTTTTTTTTTTTTCTTGTTGCACCCAGCAACAGATCTCACACACACACACACACACACACACACACACACACACACACACCATGTCACAGACTTCAGACAGACATTTCTACATGCAGAGCACGTCAAGCAGCCGACACTGAGCTTGACTGTTTGGTCTAGACAACGATGTGTGTGTGAGAGAGACAGAGAGAGACAGAGGGGGAGAGAGACAGAGGGGGAGAGAGGGAGAGAGGGAGAGAGAGTGTCGCAGCATGCCAGACTGAGTAACAAGAGAGCGAGAGAAGCCAGGAATGCAGGAGACCACACCCATATCTGCAGTCATGTGACCAGGGTGGAAAAAGGAAATCCCCACACTGCAGAGAGACCGAGAGGCAGGGGTCTGGACTCACTGTGGAGCGTCACTCACACACACAGTCACTCACACACACAGTCACTCACACACACACACACAGTCACACACACACACACAGTCACACACACACACACAGTCATACAGTCGCACACAGTCACACACACAAAACTCAAATCCAAGTCTAGATCTAGGAATCATCTCCGGGACATTTTCACAAACACACACGGCTGTTTGTGTCTCAGTCAATGATGCTCATTGTATGGACAACTACAGAGGAGCATCCTGCAATTCTGGACATGTGCAACCCCCCCCTCCACCCGGACACGGACACACACACACACACACACGTCTAAAAATGATGCAAAAGCAGAAATCAGTTTATCTAGGATTTTAAAAATGTCACCATCCTTCAGAAAGAAAGGGAACCCGACAAGCCTCTAAAGATTGTTTCTATAATGTAGGACGAGACGTCGGGACAGGTGTCATGTGATCAAACGTTTTGGACCAAACGACCTCTTGTTGCTCTCACAGGAAGGTCAGAGAAAAGTGCACCGCGGCAAATCAATCCTGGATGTTGTGATAACTTCTGCTGGATTTAATGGGATTGATCTCGGACACGTTACGTAAATGGAAAGACGGGTGAGAGCGGGTTCAAACTTTTGATCACACTGCGGATGATCAATCCCCGACAGCAGCTCCTCTCCTCTCCTCTCCTCTCCTCTCCTCTCCTCTCCTCTCCTCTCCGCATCGTAGGGAAAGCCGGAGCAGAACTGGAGTCGGACCGGTTGAGCCGCTGCCGGTGTTTGCTCAAGGTTCAGCCGGTGTCTGAACGATCAACGTCTCTTCAAAGGCTCTCGCTGGGAAACGTGATACGTACGATGAAAGTGAGATCGTGAACAGCTGTATGAAAAATAAAATCAATTCTCCCCCCCCCCCTTCCCTGATGTCTGCAAACATACGCTGAAGGATGCATACGAAGACGTGTCGAAGATTTTCAGATATGGATTTACATGCACAAGGTTAGATCTTAGAAGACCAGGGAATATTGATGGTATACAAAAACCTCTTTCATCTGTTTTCACAAACGCGCTTCGACATGATCAGTGAAAGTCACAGTACGATGAACTCAGAGGGTTCAAAGCTTTCTGTCTTTTCTGTTTGTTTGAAGTATTTTGGGTGTTTTTGCACCCTAAGCACAGCAGGCTGACCACATCTTAAAAATGCCGACTGAGCGAGACCGAGTACAGCCGTGGTTTAATCTCACGACAGCAACAAACGGAGGCTGGAGGAACATTAATGCAGCGCGTTGAGCGACAGGAAAGGTTGCAGATTTGTAAAAGTAGATTAGCTGGAGATATGGGGGACCGGTATTTTATCCCTTGTTCCGCTTCTATGTCCAACGGGAAATCTGAGAGTCACTTTAAAATCACAAGTTATGAAGACGCGATGCACACGATCTGAAATTATGAATAATTGTATTGCGTATGGCCTCTATATTATTATTATTATTACTGATCGTGGGAGCTTAGAAAGTTGCATTCAAATGAAATAAGTTAGTGAAGTCCTTCACACGCTGTCCCCTAACCTGTGACCTGCTTACTGAACAACCAGAGGGCAAAGCATAGAGATGCTACGAGGGATAGAATAGACATTATGTATTTGTTTAGACCGTCTCAGCAGTGGTAATGTGTCCCGCATTGTCCCACACAAACATACTCTTTGTCCCACATTTGTTTTGTGAGGAACTGGTCACCCTATAGTCAGAGAGGGTGAGGACTGATGGACCTGTAGAAACTGAGCTGACGAGTGACATCTAAAAACAGGGTGTTCATTCAGCTGTGTGAACACACACACACACACACACACACACACACACACACACACACACACACACACACACAGAACAGAGTCTTTAGTTCCATGTAGAAAGCTCATTCCTGGGATTCCTGACAGACTGGCTGGATGACTGGACAGTTTGGACAACCTGAGGCCTCACTGTCTATTGTACTGCTGTGTGTGTGTGTGTGTGTGTGTGTGTGTGTGTGTGTGTGTGTGTGTGTGTGTTCCTTGACTGTTTCAGTAGCACATAGAGATAAAGCTGAACTGTCCTCTGTCTTCAGACCTCCCCTCTCTGCAGCAGACAAAGAGCTTTCTTGTTCCCGTTACCGACCTCATGTTACATCTTAACGAGCAGTGACTCTGCTCGTTAACGAGTACAAAAAAATCTGGAATCTTCCAACGTTAAGATCATGTGGAATAAAATCTTGATTATTATAATGACACCGTCGAGGGCCTGCGTTACTGCGTAAGTGCTACTGCGACGTTTTTAATAGCCGATTCAAAACTCTGGAATTTACTTCCTTCTATCTGGGTTTCCAGGAATCCACTTCCTTGTTGTCCACTAACTGAGCCCGATCCTGTATTTCTAATGCAGCCTCTGTAGAGACGTGTTCAAAGGCTGTGGTGGTTACACTGGTTTTGTCATCCCGATCATGACAGGAGGCGCTAACCAACGAGCTAAACGGTTTCTTCAATAGGTTTAGCTCACAGCCCTCATCTGTCTCCGTCTCCCCCCCTCTGTCCCCCCTGGTGAGCTGCATGGACACAGAGCCCTGAACATCAAAGGGCTCTTCCACCACCCTCCCCTTTCTGTGACAACTGGCCAGGTTAGAAGACAGCTGGAGAGACTCCACCAAGGCAAAGCTGAAGGACCCGATGGCATCGGCCCCAGGGTCCTGAAGACCTGCGCCGTCCAGCTGTCTGATGTCCTGCAACACCTCTTCAACCTGAGCCTGAAGCAGGAGGAGGTCCCGGTGCTGTGGAAGACGTTGCGCCTGGTTCCTGTACCAAAAAAAAGCCGACACCATCTGGCCTCAACGACTACCGAGTGCTGCTGAGTGAGAAGCTGCGGGAGGTGGGGGTGGACATGTCCACCGTCTCCTGGATCACCGACTACCTCACAGGCAGACCGCAGTTTGTCCGACTGGGCCGTGTGCTGTCAGTGATACTGGAGCCCCACAGGGAACTGTTCCGTCTCCCTTCCTGTTCACCTTATACACCACTGACTTCCAGTAGAACTCGGGGTCATGCCATCTGCAGAAGTTCTCCGATGACTCTGCAGTGGTCGGGTGTATAAGGGACGGACGGGAGGAGGAGTACAGGGCAGTAGTGGAGGACTTTGTGGAATGGGCCGGTAGAAACCACCTGCTTCTGAACGTGGCCAAGACCAGAGAGATGGTGGTCGACTTCAGGAGGAAGACGACGTCTCCACAACCGCTGAGAGTTCTGGAAGAAGAGGTGGACATGGTGGTGGAGTACAAGTTCCTGGGTGTCTCCATCGACAACAGACTGAACTGGAAGACCAACATCAACGCTGTGTACAAGGAGGGGATGAGTCGACTCTTTTTCTTGAGGAAACTTGGATCCTTCAACGTGTGCAGCAAGATGTTGGAGATGTTCTACCAGTCTGTTGTGGACAGTGCGCTGTACTTCTCCGTAGTCTGCTGGGGGAGCAGCATTGGAGCCGGAGACACCAACAGACGTAATAAACTGGCTCCATCATTGGCTGCAAACAAGACTATCTGGAACAGTATTGTATATATTGTGCATTTTCCGAAGAGAGGAGGGAAAGACCCGAGTCGTGCTCACAAAACGCAACATTTCCTGCTTCAAAATTAAAGCCTTTAAAACAACTTTTATTGTGAAGAATTTAGACGCGGAGCTTTGTTAGCTACTAATATTCTACTAATACTGCAGGGAGCAAGAGTAAGCAGCAACAATAATGGGGGACCTTTATTGTGAAGAATTTAAAAAGGAAATGAAATATGTTTATCCATTTTACAGCCACTTCACGAGGTGCATCCCATCACGAAAGACAAGCGTGACCACGGCCAGAGGTAGCAGTTTGACTTGAGAGACAGAAATTTAAGAAAATAGAAGTGGTGTTGGAAATGAACACAATTTCAACACATCATAGAATGGTGGATTTGAACAATACAATGGAATTACAGCTGAAAATCAAATCGGACAGATTTATGCCAATAACTCTGAACACCAAGTCATTTTGAGACTTCCTCTGGTTGCATCTCTAGCCGGAGCTGGCTTTCTTGGAGTAAACTGAATATTTTTGGGTTTCAGACTGCTGGAGAAGTCGGAGAGACAAAGAGGCGTCAGGAGAGACGCTGCTCAGTGCCGATACACTCTAAAGTCAGAAGGACAAAAGGAGACGACAGCAGAGAGGAAACGTCCTTCATCCAAGAAACGTCACCCGGGAGAAGTTAGATCTGAACCAACATCTGGAGAGCGTCCAGAGGTTTAATAATCCTGTTTACAGCCTGAAGCTCAGTCTGTTCTTCGCTGCGGCGTCCTGATCCGCACTGATCACAAACCCAAATCCAGCGAAACGGACCTGCAGCAGCCTCTTTGTGTCGGTCCCCAGGTGTGACTGTGCATGAGCAGCAGTCACATAAAAGCCTCCATTGTTGCGGCAGATGAAGGAAAACACACACGCACGCACGCACGCACGCACACACACACACACACACACACACACACACACACACACACACACACAGTGGAGGTTGAAAGATTTAGAGCACTGTCCCTTTAATTTTTAGTTTGGGCTTTTTCATGATGCAATTTTGTCCATTTGGGGTTTTTTTTGTACAGACCCTTTTACAGTTTGTCAACAGTGATGACCTACGTAAGTGTGTGTGCACGCAGTTTGGCAACTATAAAAGGTCATTAACCACCAGATCACAAATGTGACCTAAACAAAAAACGGACTTTCCAGACCCGTGTGCTATCCGTGAGAGAGAAGAACACGTTAGCAGATGGCCCAATACTTAGAGGCCGGATGTATCCATTGTTTAACGTTGCACCAGTGAGAAGACATTGCGAGCAAACAAGTGACTCGATGGCTACAACTACACCAAGACATGGACTCAAAAAAAAAAGGTGCTCCAAACTCGGGAAATTTTGTTGTGTCCTGTGGTACCTTAACGCAGCTTCCACCCGTAGACGCTGCCGGTGTTTCAGTTTAACGAGTGGCCGTGTTAAGTGGTGACGGCAGAACATGAAGGTGTCCTCGTGTCATTTCTAAATACGTACTCATTGATGTAATGTTACTGTGAGGAACTACAGACACGTACGGCTGGAAGTCACCAGTTAGCACGGTCGCTTTATTAACCGACACACCCGCTGCTACAACCAGACATTTTGCTGCTGTTAACGGTTTAATTTCAGCTTTTTAATCTTGCCAACTCGTCTAGATGTCTGAGGCAGAACACCACTATTCATTACCAACGAGCGCACACGTTTTTGTCCATATGAATAGTTTCTCCCGGTGTCGTGAGGAAGATGTGCTCGTCACAAACCACGGTAAGAGCTTCTCAGCTCTCTGTGGCTGTTCCTCTTCTTTTCCTTCCTGTCATATTTATAAACTTGTTTACTGACCAAAATGCAACATGTCCATATCTGGTTAGCAACCGGTTATTATTAAAGAGCAGCAGGGCTATTAGCGACCACTGAGACAGCTGCTCTTGTAGACTGGACGGAATCATTCACTGCCGACTGGTTAAAGACACATTTTAAATTGAAGAGAACAGCTAACATGTCAGACCGACTAAAAGCTGTGATTATTGAAATGACATGTTAAGACCAACCAGTTTGTAATTTGAGCGTTTGTCTCTAAAGACTGAGACTGATGAGTCAGCAGGTGTAACTTTATTATTCCTTTCAACCTTGACAAAAGGCAGCGCAGACCAGATCCACGCCTTCATTCTTACCTTTCACAATAAAAGTCAAAAGGACATACAATACTCATTCATCATGCTATGGGTGCGAAGTTCACGTGTCCACAATAGTTTGCAGTGTGTGATAGAAGCTCTGCAGACGCATCTAAAAATATTCAACATAAAGAAGCAGTGACTGACCGTCCTTCACTCTGCTCCACACGGGAACTCACAGTCAAACTGTTTAGCATGAATTTATGCACATATATTCATGTTTCCTCCTCCTATTCCCACTCTGACCTGCGTGCTCTTTGAAGGGGAACTCCTTTGAAGTGCGTCAGCATCTGTGCAGCAAAGACCCCCCCCCCCACTCTACCCTACCCTCCCCCAATTAGCTCCGGCAGCTAACGAGCTCCGCAGGGCGTCCCGGCTTTGATATGGCCCAGGTGAAAGCACCTGCAGCCGGGGTCGGAGGTCGGCTGACCTCTAAGCTGCATACTGACAGCAAGAGCACCGCGAACTCCCCAACAAAAAAAAAAAAACCCTGAAGCTTCAATCAAACAGTGAAAAGTCTGATCTTCCATTGACTCATCTTTTTCTTCCATATATGCCATGAGCAAATAGCTTAAAAAGGAAATGAAACAGAGAATTCTTTTGAACAGATCATTATAATCTGAATATTTCATTCCCTCGGCACGGTAGTTTGAATTTTGAATTAAAAAAAAAAGGCCCCGATTGATGACCCACATCTGAACCATGACACGCCGTCTCTTCGGCTACATGTCTAACCTGCAGCGGGCCGACTCTCAGGACTCGGGTTTCAGAGCCGGTTCTGTGTGTGCATACAGTCGGCTGTGTAATACAATATCAGACTATAAAAGAGGGAGGGACTGAAGCGCGAGAGCGACGGCAGGTCGTGGAACATGAGAGGAAGCAGGCGGAGGAAGGAAAAAAAGAGGCCGATTGCCGTCCTGACAGCTCAACATTTCCCTCTCGATAAGCAGCAGAAACAGGCGGCTGTGTGTTGACTAAAGAGGAAGCTGCTGGCTGCTCCCGGTGCAGTGGATGCGAGGGGCTTCTGGTCTGTGGTCAGGCTAATACAGGGTCGCTCTTCAAAAAAAGACCCGAGATAAGCTGCTTCCTACAGCTGTTTGTGAATCGGTTGGGTCTGACCAGAAGCGCGTGTTGAAGGCCAAGCGCACGAGGGACAGGTTTGCCCTCAGGGCGTTCTGTCAGAAAGCGTGTGTTTTTCAAAATCGACACGTGGGTTTTTAAAAGTACAGCCGCTGTTTTAAATGGCCGACACTTCAAAGTGTCTGTGAAGCGTCAACCAAATCGTGTGCGTTTGTTTCTGCAGACGCAGTATCTGTTTGAAGGGAGCAAAAAAAGGGAATAAAACGCAAAGGATTTTTCCCCCCCAGAGGATGATCTTTTGTTAACAAATTAAATTAGTAATTAATAATAATACGACTACGGCCACTTTCACCGGTTAAAATGACAAACGTCGCCGGCCGTAGGTCACAACAGCTGTCACTACAGAGAAACAGACTAAATGTAAATTCATTCTGATTGTCAGGATATTGACCCGGGCTGACCCCAGACTCTTTAAAAATGACCCATTTCATAAAACACCAACAGAGCTATTTAACCCGCAGGTGGTCAAAGGTTACCTGTCGACATGCAGCTGAACAGGCGTCTCCTGGTGACGTCACACACCGTGGGCGTGGCTTTTTACAGCCAGAGGTCGCCCGACACGTCGACGAGTGGAAACACTTCTGACATTTAGAGACAAAGTGAAGAGTGAAGTGTGACACACTTTGTCCTGCACTTCTCAGACGGTCACATGACGCCGACTGCTCCGACATCTGAACCGTGCGCGGGGGGATGTTTCCTCTCTTTGCCTGTTCACGGTGTTTCAGCGCTGTCATATTTTTAGTTTCTTCTTCTTCTACATTTACCTCAGGAGGAAAAACGCTGTCGTGTCCCACTCGGTGTGTCCTGCTTATCATCGCGCTGCAGACAGCCGCTGTTATCTAACGTGTGAGATAGACGCGCCATGTCTCTCTCTCTCTCTCACACACACACACACACACACACACACACACACACACACACACACACACACACACACACACACACTCTTGAGTTAAACATATTTGATGTTGTTAAAGGGGAAAATGTTCTCGTTCATCGTGACTGAAAGTCGGTGTCATCGCCCGTTCTCGTGTTCCGTCTGAATTCAAAGTCCACATGTAGAGGAGAACGCTCCAGACGCCCGACGACACGACGATCTCTCTCTTTTTCACCAAACTTTATCGACACAAACAAAACAGCTGCTTTCGGACCACATGACGGCCGGTCACTTGTTGGTGGTTGCTTCTTAGTTCGAACGGTGTCATTAATCTTACAACGGCGGCTCCACATGTACAGGGTTTCCTGCGTCTCAGAGCAGGGGCCACGCGGCCTCGCTGGAATACAATCTCTTTTTTCTTCTTTTTTTTTTCCCAGAGAAGAGGCACTTTACATCACACAGCAAATGCTACGTATTTAATGAGAGACTGAATTAATGATGTTGCAGTCTGGTGGAAATGTGAAGATATAAATAATGACGAGTTTCCTGCAGGAATCATGGAGTTAAGAGTCGTGTTATTGCTTCATATAGATTTAGATGCTACATCTGCTGTTTCCTTTTTTTTGAAATATATAAAGTCAGGCCTTGTGATACGATATCGCGATTACTTTTAGATTACATTATTTTGAACCTGTTTTCTGACGATCTCTGCTCCGTCTAATGACATTCAGGTGACAGCATTGTCGTAAACTAGAGCACATGTACAGCGCAGACTGTAAAAGACATATACACGAAGCAACATTACTCCTGTCAATCAGAGCAGGTCAAATACGCTCAATGGGAGCATCAGAGGACGGGCTCAGGTCTCCATCAGAGTACAGGAGTCATCACGACGACCATCATTCATCCGGACGGTGACGGTGACGGAGCGCCCGGCTCGGCCTCGGGAGAGTCCCGCCGTCCGTTTGATTGATTCCGCTTCAGCCTCCCGCTGCACACTGAAGCATCCTGCAGTTTAAACGTCCTCACAGTCCACGAGTCAAAACAGAGAGATTCACAGCAAACACACTTTAGAACCGTCAGGAGGAAGGTCACCGTCCTTGGAGCTCCGATGCGTCTCCGTCAGCCCTCCTCCGCTGCAGGAACTCTACTAACCCGCCATGCCTGTTTTTTGACATTTTGGCAAATTAGCGCCGTACCAAATATGCCGAATTAGCGATTAGCAGTCCCTCTCTGCGATGCACGCGGAACTGTACATTCAGCTATGACTGGATTGCTTTAATACCAAAGAAAGTCTGAAAACGAGAACATTCTCAGGCAAGTTCTGGAGTTCTGACAAACATCTTTTTTTTATGATTTCTAAACACAATTACGGTCGCACTGAAACCGAATACGTAGCGTGTATCATGTCCATGTGCCGAGATTTGATGGAGTTATTGACATGACAAGTTAATAGCAGCAATCGGGCACTAAGTGTTTTAAAGTACCTTCATTTCCTCCGTGTGCCACAGCCGTCGAGGCGGCCGCTGCTCAGTAAGTGGGCGAAGCTGTACAGTCACTTCCTGTTGTTCTCAGACACTGGCATGTACCTTACCCTCTCACTCCATGCGGTATCTCAGCCTCAGCCAACGTCGGCCTTTCTAGGGACGTACATTTAGTAGAAGCACAGGGAAAAGACCCACAAAGAGTTGCTGCGGTAGAGACGGACTAGAGGTGTTGTTTAATCTGACTATTACACTTCCTGGAATCCTAACAGCCATCGGCCTCCTCCAGCCCTCCGCAGAGAGAGAGAGAGAGAGAGAGAGAGAGAGAGAGAGAGAGAGAGAGAGAGAGAGAGAGAGAGAGACAACATTACTCAGCCTCAGATGACTAGTGGAGGAGCATCTTGTGACTGAGAGGCAGCGTGGTAAAAAAAAAATAGCGCCTCACAGTCTGCTGTTTGTTGGGCTGAAAACCAGTTGGACAATGTGACACCAAACATTCCTGGGTTTTTATGAAAAATAACAGTTCGGCCTGTCGGGAGAGCCGAGCAGAAAAACACAAGCTGCCATTTATGTGGACGGATGGGGAGGAGGTGTATCTCGCCGTCCAATCAGAGAGCAGCTGAGCGCTACGGGGGGGGGGGACGACGACACACGTCAGAGTCCTGCAGGTACCCAGCCTGAGGATGCATGGTGCCCGTTTAAAGAGCTGCAGAAAAATGATGATGTAAATATATAAAGATTTGATCAACACATACAAAATGAAATGATGAGTAAACGGGACAAACAAAAAGAGACAAAAGAAATGTCTGGTGTTCATTTGCAGCAGCAGATTGGGGGGTGGGGGGGGGGGTCATTTTGAAACTTTAAATGGACACATGAACACATTTTTACTGCCAGATTAAGCAATAAAGCTTAGCTTGGTGAGGGAGAACGGCTGAGGAAGCGCTACATCTTCTTAAGCACGTTTAGAAACTGAATTTAAAAAACAGCAGTGGAGGAGCTGCGCTGTTGTTGAGCAGATCTGGGAAAATATGTAGTAATGCTTAGAGAGGCCTTTTTTGTGTGTGTGTGTGTGTGTGTGTGTGTGTGTGTGTGTGTGTGTGTGTGTGTGTGTGTGTGTGCAGCATCAGCTCAGATCCTCACGGCAGATCAGTGCATTTTGTCAAGTCTGCACAAAACCCCAAAAGCACATTGGTGGGAAAAAAGAAAACCTACTGTTGCGCAACAACAATACGTGATCCATTGATCACTTCATCTCACGCACAGTTTAGTTCAGACACAAAGAAGTGTTCAGATTTGATCGTTGTTCACCAAACTAGTAGATTAATCAAGGTGTTTCAACTTCAACCCCTTTTATTAACACTTCAACTTCCAAAGCCAAAACGCACACTTTCATCCCAAACGACGAACATGTTTCTCTCACTGCCAACACATCTCTGCTTCTTCCTCGAGGATGGATTAGCGAAGACAAACGGCATCGTTTCTACCTTCCCCTACCACTGAAAGCAGAACAGCTCCACGCATTTCAAAGCCGCATGACAACGTTGTGAATGTGAAACCGTGCCGCACGGACAACCAACGCACAGCTCTCTCTCTCTCTCTCTCTCTCTCTCTCTCTCTCTCTCTCTCTCTCTCTCTCTCTCTCTCTCTCTCTCTCTCTCTCTCTCTCTCTCTCTCTCGTGAACTTTGAAATGAAAAGCCACTTCAGTTTCATTGAGCACATGATCCCACAGAGCCGAGGCTAAAGGATTGCTGAACTGCGGAAAACACAACCGCAGGTCAGACAGAACAAACCTCCAGGTCTGATGTCACCGAGTTATAACGTCATGCAGAGTTCAGGAAACAGCTGACGGTGAACTCGGGCGTCGTACCGACTCTCCTCCACAAGCAGCAGAGGAGCGAGCAGGTCCCTGTTCCCTGTGACAGCAGAGTGTGAGTGTGTGTGTGTGTGTGTGTGTGTGTGTGTGTGTGTGTGTGTGTGTGTGTGTGGGCTGTGATGAATGGCTGCGTGTCGATTGTGTGCAGTTCACCATGATCCAAGCGGAGAACCACGCCCAGCTCTCCAACACAAACGCTGCATTCCACCCAGCCCACTCCTCTCTCACACTCACACACACACACACACACACACACACACACCAGGACCAGGACCGAGGTCTGGGCAGGATCCAGACATGGAGGACGGAGGTAATGTGTGTGTGTGTGTGTTGCAGAGTTCCCTGTTGGCAGAGCTCCCGGTCATCACACTGACAGGATGGCAAGAAAAAAAAAGAAAGAAAACCCAGCAGGGACTCTCTGCAGCGTCTGCAGTCTGAACAGGAACCAGGACCGACCGTCAGCAGGGATTCCCCATAAAACCGTTCAGCCACCCAGATCCTGACTCATCTCATCTCTTGACCAGCTTCAGTGGTTTTAAAAACAAAGTGGGAAACCATGGCAACACGTCCAAAACAACAATCACACGGATGTCATGTATGCCATTCCTTTTAGGATTTGAAATATCTGAAATGCACAGGGGAGGTTACACTACAGGAATGTGAAGGGTGTGTACCCCCCCCCTCCCCCTCTCTTGAATACACATCTGGTGCACAAGCAATACAGATGCAAAACATTATGATGCACTGCAGCTCCAAGTTATTTTTTTCTAGGTCATGAATTAAACTGCATTACTTCGGCATAACAGGCTACTTCCTCATCTTAAGTAGCGACATCCTCTCCGTCAGCAGCACTAAACACGGGCCGTGATGGACCACCTTCTGGCCGGGTCTCTGAGGAGGAACTTGTTTCCACTGCAATGCTGAGCGGTCAGTCACAGTTTGTCTACTGTGGACACACAGTGTCCTTGGAAACAAAACAGTGAACGGCTTCAGCTACAAAACGGGGAGGAGCTGGGAGGAGAATGGCGTGCGTTGTGTTGACGGTGATAGTGGTTTGTGGAGCCGCCGGTAGAGTTCAGGACACACTTTGGATTTGGCACAGAGATCCTGACAGATCTTTGGTTGTATACGACTCTTCTTTCGGTTAATCCTTTCTGGCACGGCGACTCGCTGCTCCGATGAGTTAGTGGGAAGTGGACGCGCGACGTCAACATTCAATAAATCACCTGAATGAGATCCTAGGGATGTTAATAATCATGACCAATAAACGCTAGGTCGTTAAACAAGTTTTTAAAGCTGCAAAGCTGAGCTCCGAGGAGCCTCTTGAAGAGAAAAGCCAGTCCACCTTAAAAAGTTCAGCCCACCTTAAGTGAGCCTGACACGACTTAGGCTAGCAAGACACGGTGAAGGGAACCGCGCTTAGGCCTCGAGGAGCTGTAGCATTAGCTACGCTACCGCTGACTCCGTCACGCGCGCAGATGGTCGCCGGGCTCACGCAGGCGCTGGTGGGAACCCTGACACACTACACCGGGCAAGACGCACAGCTGACGACCTCACATGCGAACCAAATGATCCGATGGAGGAACTCTCCCAGACGGGCGGACCGGAGGCTCTGCTGCCCGTTTGGCACGAACGCTGCAGCTGGAGAGTAAATGACGGATTCGAACCGGTCGGCGCGTCGCCGGTGGCAGCGGCTCGTTGAGCCCTTCAACCGCAGCAGGTCAGGCGGAGGCCCTGAGCTGGTTAATGATCGGTTAACGGGGGCCGCTATTGGTCAGAGACGCACTGATCTTGTTGTCAGCGGAGTAAATTGCGTCACTCATTGAATGTATGGCCTGTGCTGCGTGGCGTGGCTCCACTGCTCCTTTTCCCCCTGAAGCCTAACGGGCCTAACATTACTGTTTCATACAAATGAGATCATTTCTTCGGATCTAAACGGGCGCCACCGCATTAAAACATCAATAGAACATTGATTTTTGACCATACCGCCCAGCTCTATCACAATCTGCCCTCTAACTCCCCGCAGACTGGGCGGCGTTGAACCAACAAACACGTGGATTGTGGACATGAACGGCTTCCAGAGGAGCTGCAGAGCTTTGCAGAACACTTTGACAGAAGACTAAATCTGAATACAAACAGAGAGGTGTGCAGAAAGAAGTCATTTTCACCCGACTCATGCTCAAGGAACCTGTCTCTTTAACACGTTTTAAAAGAGAGACACACACACACACACACACACAGCACCTGTTGGCTGTAGCACAGGGAAGTGAAGTCCTAACTGTTGCCAACACAACATGAGGAAACCATCGAGCCCTCACTTCCTGTTGGCTCTCCATCCGCCCTCCATCTGCTCACTTCCTCCTTTCCTCCTTTGACCGATGCCGTTCTCTGAATACCTCTGAGACTGAGACACAC
Source organism: Cebidichthys violaceus (assembly GCF_023349555.1). NCBI lineage: Eukaryota > Metazoa > Chordata > Actinopteri > Perciformes > Stichaeidae > Cebidichthys > Cebidichthys violaceus. The sequence continues at coordinate 1,045,327 of NW_027176472.1, forward strand.
ACACACACACACACACACACACACACACACCCACCTCACTGCAGATCATCACATTCACAACAAGCTTCAACACCTCTCTGCACCCACGGCTTTGTCGGGAATAAAACACACACACACACACACACACACACACACACACACACACACACGTGTCACAGCAGCACCTTCACCTTCAGGAGATGATAAAAGTTAAAGTTAGAGCACCGAGAGGGAAAAATGAGCTAAAGAGAACGAGACACGATTCCCAGAAATCCTCCTCCAGGGTTTCAGATCAACACGATGAAAGAAAGATGATAATAATTTACACAAAGACTGCATCATATCTTATATCTTATACATCCTACGATCTGGATTTCCATCACAGCCGTGCCGTTATTCAGTCCATCGCCGGTGGTATTTTCCTCTTCCTGATGAACTTGTTATGAGCTCTTCATGCAGCAGAAGGGAGGATGCGTGAAGCCATCAAGCAGCCGCACCCGTGATCACACGATCACACGACTTCACGCTTCTTGTAGATCGGCGGCTGCTTTGTCTCTTCACGTTCAGACCTCAGAGGCTGACCAATATGTGTCAGATGTTTCCCACTTCATTTGAATGTGGCAAACAAAACAGCACACGCTTGCTTGTGTTTCAGGTATTTGTGTGAGCGACGGGTTTGGTCCCTACAGTGGGTTTCCTTTAGGACTCGGCTCGCACTTCTCTAAATATGTGGATCCTTTAAGCTCCGATGATCATCTCTTATCTAACCCTCGCGTCTCTTCATCGGCGAAGTGAAACGTACGCCGTTAGGAGACTTTTTCATTCGGCTGTAGATAATTAACGTTCACTCCATATGGTTGAAACCGTGCTCAGAAAAAAGAAGCGCCGCTCCGTGACTCCATGGGTTTCAGGAGGATCGGACACATTTCTAAATCAACAGTTCAGGTCCTCTGCTCGTCTCATCTCCAGGTTGTCACCATCAATTAGACCACCAATAACAAAAAGTCTGGTTTATCAGCCATCGAAGGGGATTACAGATCCAACATGACTCCTTAATTCAGTTCATCCTCTTTAAAACAGCGTCGATGAACTCCTATCCTGCTGCTCAAACCTTCTTGTCTGTCTCACACACACACACTCACACACTCCCACCCCCTTAACACCTGCCAACCACACACACACACACACACACACACACACACACACACACACACACACACACACACACACACACACAGCTGTTATGTAAGTGTGTGTCAGAAGGACACTCTCAGATGGTCACAATCATCAACCCCGTCGACGCCTCCATGTGGAGGTTTTCCCAAAACGACGAGGGGTCTCCGTGTCAAACGTCCACGAGGAGACGCTCGGCACCGCGTCCCTTATTATCGTCTCTACGTGGACCATTGTGACAGTCATCACTGCCTCCACGTCCAGCGACCAGGACAATCCTCCTCCGGATGGAAATGTGTTAAAGAGCGTTCGTCGTCGGTTTAACCCACGGGTCAGGTTAGCTTCGCTCGTCGGGGGGGGCCCGCAGCGTCAGTGCTGTTGCTATGGTTACCTGCGTTTTTTCGAACATGAAAATGTGCACGTGTTGCACATTGTGCTGGTTTGCACGTGAGACGGCGTGAAAAACAAAAGACTAAAAGGATCAGGACACAGTATCATAAGTGCATTTTTTTTTTTGATGCTCACATTAAGAGTTCATCTTTGAAAAGCAATAATTATATTTTAAGGAAAAAAAAAAAAAAGGCTAAATGTGTCAAAAAAGGCTGCAGACAGTTTGAGCGCTTATTGAAAACGTTAGTTAAACTTCTACACCTGCCAGCCAATCACACACACACACACACACACACACACACACACACACACACGCGGGGTCAGAGGTCAGCAGTTCTCCGGTGGTTTGGGGTGATCCCTCTCCTGCCAGCAGGGGTTATGAAATAATGATGAAGGCCAACAGCTCTATTATAACCATAAACACTGAGCACAGAGCTCCCATATCTTAAATATAACACCGAGCCATCAATAATTGATGTGGACTTACGTAAGAGAGTGGATCTGGATCACAGGCAGGGATTCCGTCTGCAGTGGGGTTTCCACATTTCACTGAATCTAAAAATAAATAAATAAATAAATAAAACAACTCTGGTCCACAGGAGCGCAGCGTCCAGCGTGTGTTGGGGTCGCTCCGCTGAGCTGTGAACGATATCGGACTCTGGCCGCTCTAGCGTGACCCTCTGGATCTCTCGCAGTGTGACCCGGGTATCGTCTCTCAGATTAGGGTCAGGTCTGATGCTCTGTAGACCGGCATGTTCCCGAGGACTGATTTGATCCAATATTGTGCCATCTACATCGCTGTAAAGAATAACGGGAATATCGAATTTGCTGGATTTTTTGCATGGATGTGATGATGTACAGGTGTAGAAATCCCACGTTGGCAACAAACTGCCTTCATTCAAATTACAGCTACATGATAGACAATGATCTAAATACAGACATATCTGACAGATATTCTTCTTCTATTTCCTACTTCTTCTTCTTCTTCTTCTTTTGGAGCACTCGTTTTCTATTGTTCCTTTCCGTAGCTTATTCTTATGCCTTAAATGATTAAATCATTCTGTAAACCTGATACTGATCATATCTTATGATGGGAAGATTTCTCAAAAATGCAGGAGGCGATGATAGACGGTGTTTACTCACTACAGGTATCAAGATTGTCATTTCAACTGGAAAAAAAATAATAATAATACGGGACGAGGATAAAAATGGACTAAATGTTCAGCAAAACATAAACATTTGTAATAGAAAACACATGTTACTAAGTGATGTATTGATATGAAGTAAAATAAAAGTAGCTCGATATGCTACAGAGCTTTCCTCTCATTACTTTAGTTTATATATATATATATATATATATATATATATATATATATATACACATATATATACACACACACACACATACAGAAAGCTGTCATGAACCAGTGTGTGTGTGTGTGTGTGTGTGTGTGTGTGTGTGTGTGTGTGTGTGTGTGTGTGTAAACAGCATAATGAGACTCATAATTCAACAGCTCAACAGTCACAAACCGGCGGAAGACTCTGGAGAAACGGTTCTGCTTCAGATCATTTCGATATGTAAAAAAAAAAAGAAAAGAAAAAAAAAGAGGTCCCATGTGGTTTAGACTCCATCTGGGGTCTGGAGGTCTGCATCACTGAGATCACACCAACACGCGTGCTTTGCAGCCTCATTTTCGGTGTAGCAGGTCGATCTGAGGTGTTAACACAAACCCACTTCCATTTAAAAAGCCACATATGCATGAAGAGAGCCGTGCGAATGCAGAGCTGTACTGTACATCTGAGGGCCGCCACAGAAGCACGAGGAGCGTGTGAAATGTAACGACAGCGGATTTAGAATCACAGCGCGAGGGCTTTTTAATAGAGCCGCGGCCATTTTGAAAACCAACATTCGACACAGGCAGACAACAGCCTCGATCGCCCACAATCCACTGCAGCCACACATCCCATCGCGTGCAGTCAGGGGTGCGTTTTCAATCTGACTGACTGAAAACAACATCAAAAGTGAAATATTAAATCTATTCTTCTTGCCGCTGCTGAAGGGGGACCCGAAGCCTCCTCCTGCAGGACGTTGGGAGGACAGACAAAAAGACACGCCGAGTCAGCATCCGTCTCTTCCTGTCGTCATCTGGACCTCAGCAGCAAGCTCCAGACACAAGCAGAGCGCTCATCTGTCTCCAGGTACACACACACACACACACACACACACACACAAACACGACTGTACGTCCTCGGCTGGAGGCCGGAGAGATGGGATTCACCGAAGCTGCATGCTTTTTTTTCTTCTTCTTTTTTTTTTTTTTTAAAAAGGCATTGTTTATGAGGATCATTCCAGTAGCTTGGAATGAAATGTTGGATCCATCCATCTTTCATAAATACTCATCCATCACCCTGTCCCAATCCCAGCATGCAGTGCGGTTCACCTGGACAGGTTGAGGTCTAGATCATAGCTCATATCTGTACTATAAGTTCTCATATTAAAAAGGATCATAATGGCAGCCTCAAATAACAGCACGAACACATAAAGACCAGCGACTAGTAGAGGTGAAATAAACACTGAGGTTGGAGTTACTACCGACCAGGTAAGGGACAGCCGAGAGACTGGAGTTCAACCAGGCGGCAACCTCCGGCTCTGAAAAGTGAAGCCAACGCTGAAGAGCCTTAAACGTGCATTCTCTCTACTGGCCAGCAGGGGGCGACTCCTCCGGTCGTATAAAGAAGTCTGGTCGTATAGAAGTCTATGAGAAAATGACTCTACCTCTCAGCTGCTTTTTCGATTAGTGGTCATTAGGCTCATGTTGTGCGACAAAGGTTTAATCTAAAAACATATCGTGTGGTTGATAATAATAAAGCTTATTTATACAAAAACAAAGAAGTGTTTCACAGGCAGACGCAGAAAGAACAAAGGATAGCACGCAATGCAGATACACGCACGTTTCCACAGAAAAATGTATATTTACAAACATGGATAAATCCTATTGGAGGTCTGTAAACTACAGATCGTATCTAACAGGATATAACTATTTCTGTGACTTCCTGTGTATTCTTTGAAGGCGGCTGAAAACTGTCCGACTTGACCGAGGTTTTTGTCAACTGCTGCTTCCTCCAGTTCATCTTGAACGAGCCGATTCCCTCAGTAAACATTGTAATCATGAGTTTATGGTCTCAATCTCAAGTCTTCTTCAATACATAATTTAGTAAATTATGGTTCATTTAGAGTCAAACAGACCATAAAGCAGGGGATGCTTTAGGGCGGGGCTACCTGGTGCTTTATGCTCCGTCTCTACGTCACTGCTCCGCAGTCCAAATATGGTCGCTTCCTTTCAGTGGTTGCAAAAAACAAAAAAAACAAGATGGCGACAGAAGCGAAAACCCACAGTCCACAAACCAATGAGTGACGTCACGACTTCTCATGTACAGTCAGAGAGTGGAAGCCACACCCACCAAGAGAGCAGTCAAACAAAACCAGGACATCCATGAAACTAACGTGAAAGAATTTGAATTCATCAACGAGACAACGACAGATTTGAGGAGGAGTTTAGTTTCCTGTGTTCTGCCAGAAGATCACTTGAGGCAATACTGTGGTGAAATGTACCTAGTAGTAAAACTTCTCAACAGGATGTCAGATCAACCAATCAGCTTTCTTCATTAGCAATGAATTGATTAATAGCTTGTATGTAAAAAGTCAGAAAATAGTGAACATGTCCATCACAGTTTAACCAGCATAAAAAAGGGGATTTGTCCGACCAGCAGCTCAAAAACCAAAAGAAGTGTTCAGTGGTATAAAACGGAGGAGAGCAGCTGATTGGCTGATGTTTGGCCATTTCTCCTGAGAAGTGACTCTGGACTAATGGCTTCACTTCTTGTTACAGAGGATGTCGGCCGCCTTGCCTGCAGCAAAGACCACCTCTGCAAACTTCATGAAAAATAAATACACTTTAAATCAAAAAAATGACAACGTTAACCTTTAGGGAAAAAGAGCAGAGGAGCCGTTTCTCACAGGAAACGCTATTACAGGTAGTTAAGGTCGTCATCTATTAACGAACGAACATCACAAGATGAATGCTTTAATTAATATTGAACACGTTGTGGTAGCAGATGACAGACGTGGACTACCATGAATCCGTCAGAGAAAACAAGCTCCTTTCATCAAAACAAGCTCATTTCTTCCCTTTTGGATTCCAGTAAACAACAGAGTCAGCGTGTCATCATCGCCCTCCTCTCATTCAGACCTATTTCAACAAACAGACAAATCAAAGTTTCCCTTAGCAACTCCATTTTCTTTTGCAAATAGCAGCAGAGGAAAACCTGAAGGAGCAAATGCCCTCGTTTGGAGGTCACAAGCTGAGGAGGAGTCACCATTGAGCCAAGATGCGGGATCTCCCCCCCCCCCCCCCCCTCCCTCCCTCCCTCCCTCTCTCCTCACGCAATAAGGCAGGACACACCCAGATAGAGAGGGGAGGAGAAGGGAGTGAGGAGGGGAGGAGGGAGGAGGAGATGGATGAAACGAGAGGAGAGGAGAAGGAGCTGCCACTGGTGCTCATCCGCCCATCTTGGCGGATGACGTAAGGACAGAGCTTAATTAAAATAAAACGAGCTCGCAAACGATTTTTTTTTTTTTGGTTGTTGTTGTTGTTGTTGTTCTTCCTCCACCCTCTCTCGTTCACAGCTGTTATAACAAACAGCTTCCCCGGAAAAGCTGAAGCAAGTCCCACTGTATTTACAATTAGGGTTAAATGTGGGCAAACCACTCCAACAAGATGAGCAAGCTCACCCCTGGACAAGAAAGCCGCATTCGTGACGACAAAGACAGTCACACGTTTTAAATGTCAAAAGCAGGAGCAACTGCACCGCAGCAACCAGTGTTCTCCAACCATGAAGTTACCAGAGGACCGTGTAATTCCCCGATGACACAAAAAGGGAGGGAGGGGGGGGTTTCTTTTTTTTTGTTACCAAGGGAAACAGAAACATTGTAGCAAATTGTTTCCAGAACACTCGGAAAGAACGTCCGCAGGCTTCGGTCTGATTCCTGCCTCGCAACCACTGCAACGGTCGATAGAAAACTGAGCCCGGGGAGAGCCGTCACAACACCCCGTTCAGAAGCTCACTATTCTAATAACACTCACCATTTAAGTAATAGACGTGGACATTTTTATAGATATTAAAAGCCTCATTGTGAACTAGTGGAAACAGGTGTTTAATTCGGCGTGCCTCCTGTTCACGTACGAACATCGTACGTTACCGATATTAGAACTTAACTAACGGACACGCACAGCGGTGGGCTGCCCTGAGACTCGCAGCGAAAGCACTGCGTAACATGAGTAAAAGTTGATATGTTACCGAAATTAATAGCTATTCGATGTATTACAGACGTGTTCATTTCCAAACCGTCGCACAATGCTACAGTACGCGTTTTAACCGGTGTTTTTGATGTGTCGCAAAGCGACGCAAGTTGGCGTGTTAACGTCCACATTTTGGGTTTTTTTTTTAATGGAGACCTGACAGCGGTGACTGTTGAGGGAGACACGTATCGGCTCCAACTGTCGGAGAAAACGGGGGGTTAGAAAGCGAGCCTCAAGGTTTGAGACAAGCTGCGGAGATTAATATCGGGAAAAATTACAATGAAATACAGTTTATGAGCAGGATAGTCGTGCGTTCACACCTGTGAGGGGAAAACCCCCAAAAATGTGCCCGTTTAGTTGCTGGTAAGTGGGGTGTCAAGGTAACAAGAACACAGCCGTTGAGAACGTGAACGTTAACTTACCCGGATGTTAAAGCAGTGCGGTGAACTGGGTACGCGACAGACTCCTTTTTAAAACACACACACACACACACACACACGTTTGACGACGTTTTGTGTTTCTTGTCTCTCAGCCACAAGTGAACGGGAAAGATATCGGACATGTGTTGAATAAAGTTATGTATATACACACACACACACACACACAACAAAATAAATAGACGTTACCTCCACTCGAGGTGTCCTTGTCCAAATCACGTCCTGCGGTTGGTGTCGTCTTGGCAGTTTTAGAGGGGTTTGTCCATTTCTCCCAGCAGGGCTCCAACTTGACAACTGCAGTGGTGAAAAAATGATTGACAGACCCGGATGGTGAAGGAAAAAGATCTTCAACGTCCCTTTTTGTTCCGACGTTTTAAACCAGTTAATTTGACAGTAGCATCAGCTCTCTGGTCCTGCAGCGGCAAACCCCCCCACCAACCAAAAGAGGAAGGAAACAAATCCAGATAATGAGTCAGGAATCAATCCGGTTCAAAAGGAAGAAATACAACTCCCCTTTTCTCTCTCTCTATCTCTCTCTCTATCTCTCTCTCCTCTAATATAAATCAGAGGAGGGTTAAAGGTAACAAAGAGCAGATCCAGTAAAGGAGGACTGGAGGGGTCCGACACATTCAAACAAGGGACCAGAGGAAAGACCCAAAAGTCCGGGTCGGCGTCTTTTCCTGGCTAGGAAAGGAGGGGAGGGGAGAAACTGAGAGAGAGGGAAGTGAACTAGTGCTTAGTGGAGACCGCGAGAGAGGGAGGGACCAGCCCGCGATTACCCAGTTTTTAAGGTGGATCTATGAATTAATTAGGTAATCGGGCAGAAACTGAGCCCTCTCGATATGGAGAACGTCAGCCTCAGGGTGAAGATCCATGAAGAAGATCTGGAAACTTGAGAGGAAGAATCCTCCTAGAGAAGGATGGAAACACACATCTGGAGCGATGTATGGAGGCTCATTACTGCCCACTGCAGAGCATCAAATGAGGAGATACCATCTCGTTTATTATTACATGTATTATTTGTTATTCCTGTTAGGGCAATACTTTAGAGAATACAGTTAGAATACATTGAGAAAAAAAAATCATAATACTTCAAGATTGCAAATCAGATATTTCAAGAATAAAGTCAAACAGTCAATATTTCCAAGTTAGTTCTGAAAATATTTCTAGATTAAGTACCCGTAATAAAAAAGTTATAATATTCTAAAAAATATGATATAAAAAATATATTTAAATAAAATTATATTTAAATAGTTTTTAAATTTACCAGAAAAAAAGGTTGTAGCAATTAGAGAAAAGCTGTTCATATTTCTAGTTAAAGTAGGTCTATTTTGAAGAAAAACAATACAATGAATGAAGTTCATTCTGAAATTGAGTAGACATATTTCAAGTTGCAAGTCATTGTATTTTGCGAATAACGTCATATTTAAGATTTTGAGAATAACTTCAAAATTCATTGAGAAAAAGTGATACTACTTAAAGAATAAAGTCCTTATATTTCAAGAAAAAAAGTTTTAACATTTAGACAAAGCAGTAATAATTCGAGATTAATTCAACCTACTTTGATATTGTATAATATTTTGGGATACAAGTGGTTATATTTTGTGAATTCTTGGTCAAAAACTGTTGTTGATGTGGTCCTGTAAAGCAGATGAAACGTTGATACTGGAATACACAAATACAGTAAATTGGACCTAATGTGATTCCTTAAGGTGTTCTCTGGACCGGAGGATGGAGGCTCATTCACGCCAGAAAAACTAATTAACAGATGAAATGTATGGGCTGCTGAAAAATATCACTAAATATCACTGAAAATGTCACACACTAGTTTATCATGAGTGTGACTTAGGACCTTATAATTTTCAACAAAGTCACAATTTAATTTTGTATTTAATACTTCAAATAAAAGGGGAAATGTGTTTTTTATGATTATTTAGCTACCCCCAGTTTGAAGTAAAACACTTTAATTACACTTTACAATAACAAATATCAAATAATATCTCATCTGAGTCAGATAACGTCTTGAATAGCGTTGTATTGAATCAACGTGTATCTATTAAACCTTCGGAGGCCAACAGATACTTGTCCTTTTTAAACATTTTATGTCGGTTGATTAGTTTGTTTAACATTTTTTTTAGCTGCGGTTTTGGTGAAAACCTACAAAACAACTCCTGTGATATGATCGAAGCCTTTTAATATGTAGCGATTAAAAGCAAAGGTCACATCATTATCAGTAAGAGGTGAGGATTATACTTTGCTGAGACTGTGCTCAAAAATGGTGATTTTTATTTTTGTTTTCCCTCTGGTCCAAATGCAGAACATGAACAAAGAATCTGAAAAGAAATTTCTCTCTGACTGCCAACTGGCCACTCAATCAGCTCTGCCTCCTACGCTATGCTAATGACAGAGAGGCAGAGAGGTGGTTAAAGCTGCCATTTAACAGCACAGTGCTTCACTCTCAACACAAGCCGACTGCAGAAGAAGAAGGAGAGCTGCTGATTCTCATCACTGATCCCAAAGTCACCGTCAGTCACCAGCATCCACAGCTGCTCATCCTCACAGCTGCATATTATACACAGTGCTCTTTGTTAGATACTGTTTCTGCAGTGAGTACACAAAACAGAAATAAATGCTGTCGTTTATATTTTGCAAGGAATTGTTATATATTAATAAAATGTCTGCCTGAAGTACGTTAATATCTGTTCTTTTTTATCATATTTTTTGAAAGGGTTCACAACCCTAAAGACCTAAAAATATTGATATTTTTAAACGTAAACTGAAAACAATGTAGTGTTTTATAGTCTTTGTGGTTTTATTATTTTTAATTATTCTATTATCTTTTTTTAATCAAAGCTACTGTATTGTTTTATCGTAGATCATTATGAATTATCTTATTCTATTGTATTGAATTAACTTCTAACTTTTTTACCGTTCTAAGTTTTGTCAATGGCTTGTAAAGCACTTTGAAGTGCATTTGATTTGTTCAAAAGGTGCTGTATAAATAAAGTTTGACTGATTAATTGAAGTTCTTCAACCAAGAAGAAAAAAGAGCTCATGTACGTGCAATGCATGAACGTGGTTATGTATACTTTCCATAATAATTGTATTGTAACAAAATATAAATGTTAATTTCCTGTATTAATAATGCAATGAGATGTAATACTGTTTTTGGCCACATGGGAGCAGCAGAAACAAGCTGTAAACACAACATTGACATATTATCTCCATGTAAGTTGATCCGGTGACTCTGTTAGCAAACTGTGACTTATTTACACATCCAGCAGATACAGAGCAGCATTATCGTGTAGAAATATAGTAAAGTAGATCTCACGCTCTTTTAGCTCTGTTTTTGGTCCCCACCAACTCCTGAGTTGCTTAATGTTGCTCTGCGCTCACCAGCTGGTCTCTAACTTTGTCGGGGGGCATTTGGTGCTGAGCAGGTAGAGTTCACCGAGTTGCTGAAAAACATCTGCTTGTCAATTAAAAATGTTTCCTCGTAAAATAATTCGGATGTATTTGATGTTGCAACAAAGTACATAAACTTAATCTCCGGGACAGCTGGTCATTTTATCGTCTGTCTCCACAATCACCAGTTCAGATTCAATTATTTACGTTTGCCGTTTAGGAGGATTTCTAGTAATAAGATACTTTGTAAATGTGACCTCAGCGGGGTCCCACCGCTCATTAGTGGATGTTCCACCATGCTGCCATCTGGCAACAGATACACAAATATCAGCTGGCTTCAGATTTCAGAGTATTCTTTCCTCAGAGACTCCTCAACTTCATGTATAATATATAGTGTTGCCTTTTTCCTCATGTAGCGAACTGGGACTGCACCACATTTTGTTTTTGCACAATCCGGTGTTGTACAAAGGCAATAAAGAAACACCTTGAACTCTTCGTAGCGCACGACTGGACACCTCTGATATCGATGCTTTGGGTTACAGTTGGTTCAAGTTGTTAGCGGTTGATAGTTCGGAAAAACTAGCTTAGGTCTTAAGATGGCAGATGGTGAAACGTGAACAAAGCACGGAAGAGTTTGAAGTTGTAAGTAGTTGAACAGTTTCAGCTCACAGAGAGATTCCCACCTCAGAAGGTTTGGGTCAGCTGTGTTGATTTGTGTCTCAGCGAGTCCTCAAATACTCAAGACAAGTACAAATACACTTTTCTTGAGTATTTCCTTCTCATGGCACTTTATACATCTACTCAGTTCTGAAGCAGTAAGTGTACTTTTTAACTCCACTACAATTAGTGAGTAATTGTGAAGCCATTTTTCACTATTTTCAATTTTCTTTAAAAACCAAACAATCAATTAATGCAGAAAATCACCAGCATATTGATCCATAACGACAATAATCAATAGTAAAATCCTGAGTTTACATTAATGCATAATAAATAATAACAATATAATATTATATATAACAGTACAACAGTCGCAGGGGACATTTTTCTGCATTGAGTACTTTCACTTCTCATACTTAAAGTACATTTTCCTGATTATACCTAGATACTTTCACTCAGGTATCATTTTCCCTGCAGGTGTGTTTACAGTGTATTTGTACTTTCAGCAGAGTGAAGGATCTGCTTCCTGAGTTGATGTAACATTGAGACCCCTCCACCCCGTCTCAGGACTCAGCTGTCTCTGATTCGCTGCGGTCCTTCTCCTCCCCTCCTGAACACACTGTTGTCACAACACACCTGTGTATCTATTGTCAATACATCACTGCCCAAGTCTGTCCGAGACACGAAAAGACAGGAGAGGAAGCCTGACGTTCAATCTGAAGAGATGCTGACCACCAAGACTGACGGACCTCCACCAAGCTTTAAATAAACTGTAGGAGGTAAACGTGTGTGATCAGGGTTTAGATGTTTGGTGTGTTCCATCAAAAACACGTGAAATCAGCTTTATTTATTCAATTATTATAGTTGGAGATGATTCCATCTCAGAAACCACCGGCTATCGGTCTGAGGACGGATAAGCCTCTGGAGGTCAGGTGATACATCAGGACCAAGACTTCACTTTCTATGTACTGCTCACTGTTTACGGTCCGATTAGTAGCTTGAGACGTGCGACTGGAGTTGAGAGACGACGCGTCCGACCGGATTTCACAAGTAGTCAGTTTAAAAGATCATTTTTAAACTAAATCATCGTCAGACGACAGCCGGAAGAGTTCCCGAATTACATTTTGGCCAAACGGACTGTTTACCTGCATTCAACCAAAGACTGCTCCGACGTGACGGGTCGGCCAAGGACCTGATTGGTGCGTCACCCAATCTGACAGGCCAATCACAAGAAGGCGGGAGTATAAAGGTCAGGCCGAGGCTTTACTCGTGGCGGGCTGTTGTTACTCAAGCACGCCACCGATACCTCTCATGACTGACTGGCTTTGTTGTAAATGTGTACGAGGTACATTACATTACATTACAGTCATTTAGCAGAGGCTTTTATCCAAAGCGACTTACAATAAGTGCATCAACATTGGTAATCAAAAGAACTACTAGTCACCAGAAGTCATAAGTACATTTCCTTTTCCAAACAAGCATCTAAGAGCATGAAGCAGAGCATAACTCAGAGCCAAAGCACAGTGCAGAAACAAGAAAAACAGTTAGTGCTATAAGTAATACGAATACAATAAGTGCAACAAGCTAGTATGAATACAATAAGTGCTAAGTGGAAGGCTCAGGGTAGCACTTCCTGAAGAGGTGGGTCTTCAGCCTGATGAAAGATGGGCAGCGACTCCGCTGTCCTGACGTCAGTGGGGAGTTCATTCCACCACTGTGGGGCCAGGACAGAAAACAGCGGTGACCGGGTCGATCGGCCGCCAGGACCTCTGAGCGACGGGGCAACCAATCGCCCCGAGGCAGCAGAGCGAAGTGGTCGGGCGGGGGTGTAAGGCTTGACCATGGCCTGGAGATAGGAAGGAGCTGTTCCTTTCACTGCCCTGTAGACTAGCACCAGAGTCTTAAACTGGATGCAAGCTCTTACAGGTAGCCAGTGTAGAGAACGGAGAAAGGAAGTTGTGTGGGAGAACTTGGGGCGATTGAACACCAGGCGAGCTGCGGCTTTCTGGACAAGCTCCAGAGGTCTGATGGCCGACGCCGGGGCTCCGGCGAGTAGAGAGTTGCAGTAGTCCAGGCGGGAGATGACAAGAGCCTGGATGAGAACCTGCACTGTCTCGTCAGTCAGGAAGGGACGAATCCTCCTGATGTTGTAGAGCAGGAATCTGCAGGAGCGTGTAACGGATGAAATGTTTGCCGAGAATGACAGTTGGTCATCCAGGGTCACACCCAGGTTCCTCGCAGTCCGAGTCGGCGTCACCACGGTATCATCAATGGTGATGGACAGGTCCCGGTGCGGGCAACCCTTCCCCGGGAGGAACAGTAGCTCGGTTTTGTCTAGGTTGAGCTTGAGGTGGTGTGTCGTCATCCACTTCGAGATGTCAGCCAAACACGCAGCGATGCGCGTCTCCACTTGGGTGTCACCGTGGGGAAATGACAAGACCAGCTGGGTGTCATCGGCATAACAATGGTAGGAGAAGTCATGCGAGCGAATAACAGAACCCAGAGATGTTGTGTAGAGCGAGAAGAGAAGGGGGCCCAGGACTGACCCTTGCGGAACCTCCGTAGTCAGCATGCGTGGTTCGGAAGGTACTAGTCAAACCCAGCAGACTGGGTTCACTTTAGTGTCAGGTTCTATACAACTGGTACATGTTGGAAAAACACAAGGAACATGTGATTTCCTGTACTTTTGGTTTTAAGGACCTTTAAAGCTCCTTTTTCATAAATAAATAACTTTGTAAACCATAAAACATCCGGTTTATGTAACTTCTTCGTCCGTCAACAAGCCGGGTCGTACCATAATACTATCAGACTACAAACAGAAATCAGAACACATCTGATCCCAAAATCTTGTCTCGTTGGCTTCAGATTCAGTTTATGAATGTTTACATAGATCTGATACAAAAACGCTCACTTATGACCCAGAAGTGTTTGCGTCTGTTTCTGCAGAGATGCTGCCCACTGCCTGTATTTTCATATTTTGCTGTGTTCGGGACTTTTCTGGGTGTCATCCTCTATAAAAAAAACAAAAACATAGCCACCAGGTTCCAGATCATTGCATCCGAGAGGAAGCTGCAAAAATGTCTGGCACACAAAGCAGAAAAAAAATGCAAATATTCACATAAAGCTTGTTCCAAAACGAGAGTGAATCTGGGGTCGTCTTTCAGCTGCTGGAGAGCACTGAGCCGGGGGGGAGGGGCCAACTTTGAATGTGATGTAATTACAAATTGTGCCTTAAAATGAACTGTTGGTTTGAGAACTTCTAACAGATGAGAATCAGCTCCCTCCTTTTGAAATGATGTATCTAATTCTTTTAAATATTCATTCAAGCGTTGGGAGACTTAATTGTTTGTTTTGTTTCACCGTTCTCTAAAAATCGACCACAATCGTGAAAATGAGAGGCTGGAAAAACGCCTGGGTGTTTACCTGAGACTGACATTGCCACTTATTCTAAGAGTTGCTCCTAAGTTGATCAGTGAGAAGCTACTTTTAGCCTAAAGACGGGTTGTGGGTGAGGGCTCTTGATCCGTAACCTCAACCGTCCAAAGCATCTATTTAGTTTCTGGAGGCATTCCAGAGCCTGCAGGGAGAGTGTCCTGAGAGACTCGGTTCAGGGCAAAAAAGTCACCCCTCCATCTGTTCATGGCTTCAGAGGCAGCAGGAGCTCACACACACACCTACGCACACACACACACACACACACACACACACACACACACACTTGAAATTCCCCCAAAATGCCTTTTTGACAGCCCTAGTAGCATCTCAGAGTCTCATATCAATTTTCTGAGAGATGTTGCATCCAACTGCAATGAAAAAGACGACGTTTTTCTGTTTTCTTGCATCGTTTTCTTAAGTACAAAAGGCAATACTACAGCGGAAAAATACTCTGTTGCAGTAAAAGTCCTGCATTCAAAATCATATTCACTAAAAGTACGGAAGTATTAGCATCAAATTAAAGTACTAAACGTATTCATTATCCAGAACAGGCCCATTTCACAATCATATTTATGTTACTGGATTATAGTTATTGACGCATTAATGTGTTCATGACTTTAACGTTGCAGCTGGAAACGGTGGCGATCAGTTTAACTGCTTTATATACTGCTGGGTAGCTTAGCCTATAATGATGCATCATAATTTAATAGAGGATTCTATGTTTTCAAATCACTAACTGGCGGCACAGAAGTATGAAGCGGCTTAAAATGGAAATATTCAAGTAAAGTACAAGTGCTTCCAAATTGAACTTCAGTACATTCCAGCGCTGCTCGTCGCTCAGTGGTTTCCTCTTCAGTGCGTGTGTCCAGTCCCACCAGTCTCCTGAAAGTCTTATTAACTCTATTTTGAAGTTGTTGTATTTTACATCTGTTCTTCTCACTTCCTTCTTTCAGCGGAAATGAAACGTGCAGCTTGAGAAAAACAACCACAACATTATTAGATATGTATGAACGCTTCCACTAAAGAAAAGCGGTACTGGTAGAACTCCTTTGTGCTGAAAAGAGCTCAGTGCAGCACAGAGTGCAGCGCGATGCTGACGGATCTTCTGTCTGCGCTGTAATAGCGTCATACATCACCGTGTGGCGCGTTATTGGTGCTTCTGCCCTCCAGTTTCACAGAAACGAAAGAGTGATTCCACCTGCAGCCTGGAGTTACTGCCGCTGGATTTTCACGGAGGCGGGACTTTAAACTTCCCGGTTTATATTTAGCTTCGTGGCCGTGAACGCTTCACAGAGAGAAACGCGTCGATAACTGACGGATGGATTCTCGTGAAGTTTTGTTCGACGTCCTCGGAGGATAAGCGGTCTTTACTGAACCCGTAGATGTTTCCAGACCCCCTTCTTCATAAGAAGGCTAACGTTTCGACGCCAAGTTCATGTTCATCAGAGTCAATCAGATTAGAGGCTCATTTAAATAATCTCTTAATAATTTAAGAGAGTGAGTCTCTGATCTGTTTGACTTAACTCAAACCCGTTAAAACGTTAAATCTTTAAATCTGACTTTTTTGATTTAGAAATGTTTGTGTAGCAACTCGTAACAGAAACAAAAGCGCAAAACGTAATAATTTTAATGTAATAAAAGCTCATGATGTAATAATCAGTCTAAGTTACATCATGAGAAAATGATCAAATAAAAAATGAAGCAGAGAAATGTTGGAAAATGCAATAAATGCAGCGCGTAGTGTAGTAATTGCAGCGGGAATGTTCCCTCGCGAGGACGGTTTTTCCGATCACGGATGTTCTGTGCGCTCGTTTCACGTGCACGTTTCTGGGTTTTGTGAGATTATAAAAACCATGAATCACCCAGTATAAAGAATTCAGCATAATATCTGTAAAGGGTCTCTTTTGTCCAGGATACTGCATATCTTGTAGTCCTGAATTGTGTTTCAAGAGACCTCATTGGGAACTGATTGATGAAATGATCTTCTAGAGCAAACAGAGGAAAACTAGACCCTTTAAATGAAGGACTCCACTTGTCAAACTAAAGGGCGCTCTTCCTCTGAGAGGACAAGGAGGGCGCTCTTTTTGAAATCATTACACTATGTTCAGCTTTTGAGTCTATTACACTTATTACAACATTCAGCACTGTGTTTGCTTCATTTATTATGTAATAATTCTCATAATGTAATAACTTATTACAACGACATGTAATGTAGCGTCTAACCAGAAGTGCAAAAAGCAGTGAAGTGCAGAGAAATAGTGCATATAGCGGTAATATTAATGACAAACAGGAATGGGTCTGCGCATATGAATATGATAAGATACAAACAGTACGAACATGTGCAGCATGTATGCAAAATACAGTGTAGAAATAGAAATAGAAATAGTAAACGCATATGTGTAATGAGAAGTAATACTTGTACTGTGTGTACAGGAATATAAACAGGGAGTAAAACAGTAAGTATGAGGAGGTAAAGTGGCAATGAATGCTGATTTTATAGTTCACAGATTACGATTGTTTAGCTAAGGATTTTTTTTTTTAAACTGAATTTAGCAACAAGAATCAGCAACGGGATTCATAAACACTTCATCCTCAGAAATGAACACACGGTGAGTCCTAAATCCCTCCCGAAATGTACCGTCCATTTTATTTGAGTTAAGAGAAATCTATGCACAAACGAAACGCCCTCAGAAATTCCCTCAATGGAACAAAACAAGAGTCCTTGGCCCGTACGATGGTCACTCAGGAACCACTGAGTGTTCATGACGTCGAAGGTAGGGAACGAGGGAACGAGGGAACGAGGGAACGAGGGAACGAGGGAACGAGGGAACGAGGGAACGAGGGGAGCGACTTCAGACGCATTCCTTGGAGAGCAGAATATTTTCAGAAAGGTTAATAGTGATGAAAAAGGTTGTAAAAAAAAAACCGGTCCTTTAAACGCTCCGTAGTAATGCGTCCACATTTCAGAATAACACGTTCACACTTCAGCTGGAGGCTCTCACGAGGTCTCGTCTCATATGTGGGAGTTTTCTGTGAAATCGTCCGGGGAGCCAAATCAAATTCAGTGATTAAATCATGATCTAATCATTGATCCTGTCCTGCTGGAACACGGCGCAGCTTTTTTCGAGAGAAACTTTTCAGCATTAATGTTAATTATGAAATGGAGGCTGCGATTCAAATCCGTCGTGCTTATGTAACGCTGTGACTTCCCGGGGTCAGGATCCACCTACACTGCAGCGATCTGACAACACACAGCATTTAGACAACTACTTGAGGTGGAAACACATAAATCTCTCCATATATGCACTGACAAGGGTGACTGGATGTTGTATCCATGGCTACCTTCTCACGTAATCTGTATTATTTTTATCACAAAGGCTTTTTCTGGGGCTTTTTCTTCCTCCCGAGCCTCCTGCTAACATGATGTACACAGATTCAGTTTCTATATGTGAAGGAACCAAAAACAAACAGGCTCGGTAACACAGAGAGAGGTTTCGTTTTCTATCAACAGTCCATTTATCTGGTGCACAAGTCAGTGATACGGTTTCCATTTGTTTGGTTTCTCTTTGGTAGCAGATGTGAACAGAAGTGACGACTACAGTCTTTCACCTGCTTTGCAGATGAGTTCCTGGATCTGACTGTGAGATTTGCATCAGGTTCTGACACTAAATATGAGCTCCACGTTTCGGCTGCGAGTCAGTCGTCATTATTTCACTACTGCATCTTTATAGAGCAGCGCAACCGATCCATTAAACTAGAGCAAACCTCTGCTGCTACACTAGCAGCAATGTGAGGCTGTGTTTTGAGCTAAATGCTCAACCCAGTCACCACAACAAAACAAATTAAAGATCAGCAGAATGCAGAAGTCACTAAAACCTGCATTCTCTCTAATGGCCATCAGGGGGCGACTCCTCTGGTTGTATAGAAGTCTAGTCTAAAATGACTCTACTTCGCTCTTGATTTATTCCCTCAGTAAACATTGTAAACATGAGTTTATGGTCTCAATCTCTAGTTTACAGTCTTCTTCAGTACAGCATGATGTTCATTTAGTACATTATGGTCCATTTAGAGTCAAACAGACCATAAAGCAGGGGACGCTTTAGGGCTGTGATAGTCTCTACTTCACTCCTCCGCATTCCAAATATGGTAATTTCACTTCATTGGCTGCAAAAAAAACAATATGGCGACGGCCGTAATCCAAGATGTCGACGGCGAAATCACCGAACTCAAAGCTTCAAAGCGGCGGTCCACCAACCAATAGATGACGTCACAATGACTACGTCCACTTCTTATATACAGTGCAAATACTCATTTTAACTGAATAGAACTTGAACGCATTATAATGAAACTTAATGCAACCTCACTTTACGTTAGCTGCTAGCTTCATTATTTAGCCAAGCAGGACTGTGCTGCCCAATGGCTGCTAACAGCTAACATTAGCGAGCTAACCTCCAGACATTTGTTGTTCAGAATGTAATATTATCAAGGAAAACATTGATAAGAATGTATTTTGCACATGTGCAGTACAAATTGGGTAATGATTGACATGTGTTGTTGTTGTTGTTTTGCATAAAGAGCTGATAAATGTTATAATAACGTGATATTGAATTGGTGCATAGACTCGCATACTCGCTGATACACGATCCAGCATTGTAGGCTGTATCAAAGGCATTTCAGATACTGGTATCGGTATTGGAACATGACTCTTTTGCCATCTCGAAATTGCATTCTCAACTAGGTTTAGGTAATAAAACTACTCCTTTAGTAAAAGATATGTTTGGGATTAAAATCAAAATGTTACTTTTGGTGTCACACAGGACGCAAACACTGGTCTCCATGTCACATTGACCCATAAATCCACCCCGACCTTTGACCTACGCAACCTTACACAGACTCTGATTAAAAACGTTTTTGGGATTCATCAAAAACAAACGTAATCCTGGAAGAAAAAAGTTCCCTCAAAGTGTTATTGACAAAGCAGTTTGGTTGAATGGGAATACAATCAGGCTGAAACGTGGACGTTGATACGCTAACATGCTAGCATGCTAACATGCACACAATAACAATGGTAACATATTATCATCAGGGGAACATGAATGTCTCTGCAAAGTTTTCATGGCGATCCATTAAACAGTAGTAGTCTGGATCAGAGCTGTAGACCGAGGCCACCCTGCTGATCCTTTACCGGATAACTTTGCATCACGGCTGCCTGGGTTTTACGTTTTTCTTTTTTATGAAATCGAATAAACTTTTATTTTACTGCCTGATGTCAGAGTTGTGATTTTGGGTTCAAGCCTGTTTCCACTAAGCCTTTACAGCTCAAAGAAAATCAATAACAGTATCAGCACTGCCTCAGCCTTTAATGCTTACAGTTTTTCAAAAATAGTCATATTTTTCATCATCTTGACCAGGATTTTATGTCCCCAAGCAGAAGTTATAGTCCAATTTTCACCTGTATTTTTTAAGTTTTTGTTTCAAATCTTACTTTCAAATATTGTGTTAATATTCATTGATCATTTCTCTGGTAATTAAAAATTTAAATATTCTAAAATTGTTGTAACAACCCCAAATCTCCAGACTTATTTCACAGCTTCTGATCAACATTGATCGTATTCTGATCATCGGCTCTGTATAAACACGCCCAACTGAGCTCACTGAATTTGAAATTATTGTAATGTAACCCATAAAAATTAAACATATGCAGTTCAATCACAACCTCGGCTGTTTCGGCGCTTGACGAAGAAGAAATACCGTCTGCGACAGCAGAGGTGAAAGGTCAGGACTGAATCCGTACGAGGTCACGCTGTTCCAGATCGAACGTCAATCCCCCGTCACCTGCTCAAGGAGCTTCCCATCATCCTCAGCGACGCGGCTCAAGGGAGCCAGCTGTCAGCTGAGGGATACCCAGGCAGAGAGGTCCGCGCCCTGGGCAGCAGGGTGAGGCTCGCCTCCCGGTTAGGAGCTCCGCTGGTGGTCCCTGACACCGAGTCCAACCCCGTCATTACCGCTGCCTGCGGGGGGGCCGACTCCTCACTGGTGCCATTAACTTTTCATCAGCAGCGCCGCGTTTCAACTCAGAGGAGCTGCTTAATATACTCCTCCGTCTCTGCAAGTTTAAAAAGACTCTGTTTCACTCTGCAGTGTGCTGCAACGCCCAGATTTAGAAAACATAAATTACTAACAACATCGAGTCTTTACCTGCCAGTGCAACCGAGACAAACAGTGATCACTGGCTGCTGGAGCAACCGGCTGACTCATTGTGTGGTTTGTGGTGGAGGAGTGATGGACGGGAGGCTTTTTGTCTGCGATGCATGTTTACCTTCTGGGTAGGAACAGAACATATGTATACATGTCAGTCATACAGTGGGTTTGCACACTGGAGCGTATATCATTACATGGACAAATAGAGGAACTTTTGGTTTTATTCCAGAAGCCAACAAACCTGTGAAACAGCTGGTCTGTTTACTGCGATAGACTGACTGATAAATGAACATTTTAACATTACAAACAGAGATAATAACTTGTCTTTCAACTTTTGTCTCTTGCAGTTTTTTTGATGGTGTTTGTGTGTGAATGAATGGTTTTCTTGCCTTAAGTTCCCCCTTTAAGAAGCTATTTTGTTGAGCTGCTCAATGAAGGCTCTGTTCCACCGTGTGTGTCGGGGGCTTTTATTGTGAAGGCTGGAACGACAGTGATGCACTGCTGTTGACCGTGTCGGAGGAATGAAGCCGTCTTAGTGCGGACTACAAACCCTCTGTGTTGTTATTTTATTACCGTCGTAAAGTATCGGCCCAACATAAGTCTCGGCTACATTTTTAATTGAATATCTCATAAACTTGCAAAGTTTCACAGTAAAACTTACATAACGAAGAGAACATAAAAACGGAAGTATTTACTAGTCAATAAAACAGTCAAATAATTTTAGCGCCAATGAATCACCTGCACTGTAAAATGAAATACATCCAGTTTGTCACAACAGTTTTGTTTATTCTTTTATGTTCTAAAATAATCAGCTAATCAGCTTCATAGCTGTTCTCCACCTGTCCACCAGATGGCCTTCTTATAGATCCTGCTCACCTGACTCCTCCTGCTCCATCACCGGCTCTGACCCCAAACACTTAACTGCATCCTCAATAGTTGAAATTGACAAAGCAGTTCATCGTATGGGAATGCAATTTGTAGGAAACAAGGCTGAAACGCCATAATGCTCACAATAACAATGGCAACATGCTGATGATCGGCAGGTGTTCACCATCTTAATCTAGCATTTGAATTAGCGCAAAACACTACGTACAGCTGAGGCTGATGGGAAACGTAGTTTCACTAGCTCCTTTCCCCGTCAGTGGGCAGATCGTCAAAGCTGTGGCTTTTTACGCCACTACACTTATTTGGCAACATTTTTCACTCTATTCATATTAGTAATGCAAAATATGAATCAACTAAAAAAATATCTATTATTATAGATTATCAGTATATAATGTAACCAGCTACAACAGTGATGAACAAGTTAATGCGTCAATACTTTTAATCCAGTTGTATAATATTCATGATTCTCAAATCATTCTGCAACAATGAGTACTTTTACTTTTAGTACATTTTGGAGATTTCGAAAGCAGAAGTTTTACTTGTGACAGAGTGTTTTTACACTGCAGTATTGCTACTTTTACTGAGGTAAAGGATCCGAGTGCTTCTCCCACCACTGGTCACTCATTTTATATTTAACTCTGCATTTGGCTGATGGAGGTTTTGGTTCGTCTGAATGTTGACGTTTGGTGCGTCTGATCCTCCTGATGCTCTGCAATGAGGCAGCAACAGATCCAGCCTGTTCTCTGATTCTCCACCAGGAGAAGTGTGAAATGGCAGGTTGTGATTTTGTGTGTGTGTGTGTGTGTGTGTGTGTGTGTGTGTGTGTGTGTGTGTGTGTGGGCGGGCTCTGGCCTTTTCCCCTCCTCTCCCACGTCCTCCAGCTCTGCCGCAGCATTAGCATGCAAACAGCAGCTGCAGCGCTGCACCCCATTGCTCACTTCAAACAGCCGCACAACCTCAGCTCCCACACACACACACACACACACAGACTCACACAGACTCACACACAGCGTCACGCTATGACCATGTAGTCTAGTTCATATATCACAACAGTAGAAGAAAATGCACTTTGTACATGTCAACGAGATGTATTCATTTGACATTCAACCCACGCAGTAAGTGACACACACACACACACACACAGTTAACAACCCACACAGTGTGAGCGGTACACACCTGAACACACACACACACACACTGGTAACCCTGCACTCTGTTTCTCTGCAGAACCTGTTCAGGTTGTTTTCTTGCTTCTTCACTTTCTTCCTAAAGTGTAAATTCAAAGAGCTCCGGTCTGAGTGTTGAACTGGATTTAAACTTGTGCGTCAGGAGGTAACAGCTCAAATCTTTGGTATAGTCCTCACTGGTACATTCTGCCTCCAGGAAATAGCCACAGCCTGGTGCGTTGAGTCTGAAACCACACAGCTATCCAGCCCATAAGCGACTGTGGCTCAGCGTTTGAGCGTGTCGTCCTTCAATCAGAAGATTAGAGGTTGGATCCCCGCTAGTCCGTGTCGATGTGTCCTTGACACCCCGAATTGGGCAGGTGGCACCTTGCCTGGTGGCCCCTGCCATCGGTGTGTGAATGGGTGAATGACGAGGAGTGTTAAAGCAAACAAACAAGAACTAATCCGTTACAATTATCTCTAAATCAATTCTGGACCCCACCGAACCCGGTTCACATCAAGGGCTCACAGCGATAAGAAGCTCCGGCTGTTGAGGGAGTGGTGCACTCAAATGTTAGGGGAAATCAGTAAACTATGAGCTTGTTAAAACATCGCAGTGATGTGAGCACATTAAAGATGTTTCCTAAAGGTCGTCAGCAGAGGATCACACTGTTTTCACTCCCAAGTCTTCAATAAATACGGCAGCTTGATCCGCGTACGATACGCGTCATTGAGGAAGTGGATCAGATGGTTGATCACTGAGGCAAAGACGTTTACCAGCGGGAAAACTGTGGCGCCGTTTAAAAAGAGCGGCGGCCGATGGGGAAACTCCACCTCGATGTAGTTAGACAGACGAGTAAACAATGGAAAGTCATTTAGGATCCGTTTTTAGTGGTGGAAACATGAATGGAATGTATCCACGTGACTAAATACCAGTCAGAGCTAGAGACGTAGGATTTAATATCCCCAAAGAATCCACGTTCCTAAACCTTACCAAGTGTTTTTGTTGCCTAAACCTGTCGCCCCGTGAAAAAAAAAGTCCTTCCGAGCGACACAAAAGATATTGACAATTTGTGTGCGTCTGTACACGAAACCAACAGATTGCTTTTCACGAAGTGTCGTAAAATGCAATCTAGGTTGCGTTGGCAAAACACGCGCTGAACCAGCTTATCTACGCACATGTCCAGGCTTTAGTAGTTGTGGGGTTTGTTGATTGAATACCCATGACTGGGTTTCACTATCACTTCCTGATGCAAAGAGGAAGTTCAGTCCCAGGAACCCGCCTCCAAAGTAAAAACAGCAGAAACATGATGTTACGGGTTCTTTACGGTTCTCTATCCGTGATGGGATGGGACTGGTGATAGTGTGGCACCAGGAGAGGAACCACTAGCATGCAGCGGTTTGCCGATCACCACATGAGAATCCATGGATTCACATGCGGGTGACCTCGGCACTGATCTCCGCTTCGTCACAGATGGTCGTTTCTAATTACACATTCCTTACATTTGTTGGGTTGGTGGGAACACGGTGCATTAATTAGTGTTCAGATAGAAGCTGCTCTTTTAACGATGCGAGATCCGGCCTTACTCTACGTCTTTGTGGG
The DNA here is from genome assembly GCF_023349555.1 of Cebidichthys violaceus. Classification (NCBI taxonomy): domain Eukaryota; kingdom Metazoa; phylum Chordata; class Actinopteri; order Perciformes; family Stichaeidae; genus Cebidichthys; species Cebidichthys violaceus. The sequence goes on from NW_027176472.1 coordinate 1,070,018, forward strand.
TGTATGTTCAGAGATATGTGTCACGTAATGATCACATCAGTGTAATTAATCAGTAATGATCTTTTCAGCAGACTTCACTCGCTGACGTCACACAAACGACAAGGATCCAAACCGGAACGTGTTTCATTTATTTCCTTCAGAGCCTGAAACACAAAAAGCGAACGAGAAGAAGAGAACTGCAGGTGCTTTATTTGCTTGATGTCTCAGTAATGTCTCAAAATGAGACATTACTGAGACAAGACTAAACATCTATAGATGGAGCTCTGTGAGGCTGGATGCTGGAAGATGTTATGTAACGTAGAAACACGGGACTCTCATGGATGATGTAATGATGCTGTAGGTTTATCTTAAGGCTGTCAGTTTTAATTATTTCAACTTAATTCCAGAGAAACCCTGTTTCCCAATCGGTTTGGTATTACGTGGCTCTAAATGCTACCATGAGCCTCGGCTGCTGCTGCTGCTGTGGAGAAGAAGTCAAATCGCTTTGTTTCATTTGTGGTCAAGACTCTGCGCCATAGTTGTTGAATTCATCCAAAGCTAGATTTATTTGAGATTCAAATTGTATAGTTTTGTCAACACTGTAGTTTCTGCTCGTCGTTAGTTAACATAGAACTGATTTTTTGCTTTTTTTCTTATCAAAATGCACCCTGGGAGTCGTAGTTGACTTCTCGCCCAAAGCTTTTTATGTCCGCAGACATGTACCTTTAACTTATAAAAAAGAAAAATCAAAGCAGATATTATTTCCCAGTTGTTAATCTTGTGGACTGATGGTTCGATGAGGAGAGTTTAATATCAAAGCGTAGAAGAGCTCCAACTATCAGTCACCCATCACTGTCTAAAAATGAATGGGTCTGTTACCTTTATGTCCGACATTAAAATATGTAAGATAAAAGTGCTGTTAAAAAGTTATTTTTCTGCTACATAGTGATTAAAGAAGACTAAAGAAGAACAAACCTACACATCAGTGGTCTCTGCATTGCTGTCTTGCAGAAGTGTGGACTCAGGTCACATGATTTGGCCTCGCGTTATAAATTTGATGACTTTAGATAAAACCTAAAAAAGACTTGGACTTTACCACCAGTGACTCGTGACTTCCCTTGGACCTGAGCCTTTTAAAATCAAAATATAGAAGTCCAAAGATTAAAAGCGATCTTATTTAAGAAGTGTGCCACTTGTCAAACAATGACTTGGTCCCCATCTCCTCTGTCTTCTATGAAAAGATATTGAAACACGATCCACCTTCAGGAGATTCAAGGATCATTTATAATGTATTATTTGTTGCGCAACAAAATGCAGGTGAAGCAACGAGATGTAGAGTGAAACACCGTCAGCTGTGGAGCTGGATTTCAGTGTTTCAAAACAGAAGCGTGGACTTTATCAATGTTTGAATGTTTGCTCTCAACAGCCGACGGCGAGTGAACTTGGACCCGAGCTGTTACCATGGTAACACAATGCAGTGAAACTGCATGTATATGAGATGTTGTTGTGTGTGTGTGTGTGTGTGTGTGTGTGTGTGTGTATGTGTGTGTGTGTGAGGTCACAGGAGAAAACAAACAAACCTGGAGGACAGATAACTATTTTATTATTTATTATTTTGTATTCGTTGCTCATTTATCACAGCGGCTCTGAGACATTTGTTTGCATTGAGCTGAAACTCAAAGTGCTACTTTTTAATTTTTTACTTTTGAACTGACCCGACAGCAACAACACGCTGAAACAGCTCTGAAACAACTCAGATCAGATCAGATTTAGTTCGGCTGCAGATCTCAAAAAATATTCATCTAAAAGACAAACACGTGTTTTGGTTTAAAAGGGATATTTAGGCTTCTACTCGAACATGTTTACATGCTTTAATGTTCAAAATACGCTTTATTTTTCTCATGCTGTCCGTCTACACAGACCTGCATTCACCCTCTGTCTGAAACGCTCCGTGGTAGACGAGGTTAGAGTTCAGGTAAGTCTCCAGGAAATGAATGTAAGTCAATGGAATGTTCCAAAAGTCATGAAAACACGACTCTGTGTGTGTGTGTGTGTGTGTGTGTGTGTGTGTGTGTGTGTGTGTGTGTGTGTTTGTGTGTTTTAGATACAAATATGCAAAAGCAGTGGTACCATTTAAAAATGCAGCAGCTCGCAAAGGCAGCAAATACTAAATACAGTTTTCTGTCTTTCCTCCCTCACTGTGACACACACACACACACACACACACACACACACACACTGTATAACAGAAGTGTGTGTGTGTGTGTGTGTTTGATTCAGATGTGACTGTGCCACCTAAATCATGTAGGCGCTGCAGCAGAGTGTCAGATATTGACGCCATGGCAACAACACAAAGCTGTGTGGTTACATAAAGACGATCAGAGTTTCAGAGTGAAAAGGCAAAGTGATCAAAAACAGACGCAGACCCACCCGGTGGAGCCCACGATCTGATCTGATATCAGTGTAGATGCATATAATAATAAGCAAGTCCGATTGATTGAGACTCATTCCAGTCAGATGTTTGCATCCTTAGTAGGACGCATATCGTCACGTTTGGGCGAAAACCTCGTGGGCCCAAAACTTTTCAGAAGTCTTTTTAAAAACACTGTTTCCTCAAAGTTGGTATTGTGTCTCTATATTGTTAATATTTGACCAAAATTAAACTCAAATGGAGTTCAAAGGTTTTCAGCCAGTGATTGACAGTGAGCGCTGCCACAAGCTGTTTTAATCATTTTAAATATTTGTAAAAACCCACAAACCAATAGCACTGATTCATGAAAAGACATACGGAGACACGATGTGTCCGTCAGACAGCGACCGTTTGTGAAGTGTGCTATGTCAGCAGGTCTGTGGACGTATAGCCTCAACATCAGGAGTCACCATCTGTAAGTGGACGACGAAGCGCTTCAGTCGTCAGGGAATCATTTAAAACAGTTGTGAGGCTCTCTCAGAGCCGTAGGTCAGGACCGTTGATGTATGAAGAGAACTGGACACAGCGCTGGAGGTCGACGCCTCCTTCATCCCTATGAAAGCTGATCAGTGGTAAATGAAGTGTTCCCTTTATTAGAACACCATAACCATTGAAATACAGCTTGTGCTTGCAGAGATAAACTCTTGTTAGTATGGGTGTGCAATTTTCGAGCAGAGGCCTAAAAATAGGGTTAGAGTTCAAGAGGCTTTCAGGAAGTAAAATAATTCTGGATTTGGCCCATAGTCTATTTTACAACTTTTAGGAACTAATCATTTAAATAAAGGCTATTCATGTGTTCATTCTGGGAAGTTGATTTCCCCAAAAATATATATATATATATATATATATATATATATATATATATATATATACCCGCTGAGTTACAGACGTCTGAAGACATGCAAAGGTACATTTCTGGAGGAATTCTTTTTTTAACAGTCTTTGTAAAGTTTACCTCGTGATGAAATGCTTTTCGCTGTTTTTAACTTTGAATCCTGTCTCTGAATCAAACACTGTGCAGTGTTTTAGTGTCCGATTAGTCTTCAAACTCAAGGATCTGTCACTCAAGCCGGACTTCCTGGTGATGTTTGAACGCTGACACATCGTTGAGGTAAACCTCTACCAGTAAGTATGACAGTAGCTCATGGAAGGCGACGCCTGTCGAACCTTGTTATTGTCCTGCTGCCTGCAGATCTGCCGTCGTTCACTTTAGTGTTTCCTTCATGCTGTGCAGCTTCCCCTTGACAGAACATCAAAGTTTTCATATTTGTGGTCGTAATGTTCTGCAGAAGAAGGTGCTTTGAAGTACAATTTTTCAGCTCCTATGTGTTCACGTTGAATTCATTTAATAATGCGCGCTTGTTATTAAAAAACAAAAGGACACGAGTGCCTGCAGTGCCCAGCCTGCAGATGGATGGATTCTGTCCAATACTTCATTTTTAAATGACCAGAATATGACGAGAACATTATGTAGAAATACTTGAGTCTGAATTTAATACAAATGCAAAAAAAAGCCCTGTGACAAATGGGAATTATATCGCGACTGCTCCGACGCTCGGCTCATTTATTTATTTTTTCGGTCCAAATGTTCGTCAATCACCCAAATTCCTCCCTATCTTTAGAACCGTGCCGTTTGTCTGTCTCTCATTCGCAGATTAAACGTGCCGCTTCAGTGTAATGAGCCGCACACATTCACGACGACGGGACTTAATAACGGCTGAAAATGTAATTAAATGTTAGGAAACGGCCCAAAATCTGTCCCGGTAATGTGTTGTTGGTGTCTGGGCTGTGACCCAGACACCAACAACACCAAATGACGAAGACTTTCACTCATCAATTGAGCTAGGGTCATGAGATCACCAAAACAAACGTCCATCTGAAGTTCTCTGACAAGCATCTTCATTGGTTTGGTTCATTCTCACAGCTTTCGTGGTTTTGTTTTCAGTGATAAATTTCTAAAAACCCACTTTTTTTCCCACCAATATCAGCGTGTGTATAACGGAAAAAAACGCTAAAAGTAGGCGATAGACGCCTTCCTGTTGCCAGTTATGAGAATGTCTTTCATTTTTTATTCGGATGTGCGTTCGATCTGTTATTTATTTAATCTTTCGAACTCCAGAGTTGCTGATTGTTGGAACATTGGAAAGACTAACCAAGATGCTTTTTGTGAATTTTATTTCATTTATTAATTAGATTTTTTGAGGTTTCTGTAGAGTTTGAATGAAGTGTGTTTGAATGGAATCTGGTGGCTTTGAAGAAAGCAGATTGTTTGTATTGTTTTGTAAGTTAATAAATTAGAATGGTTATCCAAATATCATATATTGACTTCAAGGAGCCTCACATAGTGTCCTTCCCACCCGGATGTCCTCGCTGCCGATCAGAGCTGGAGACGATAAATAACCTGAGACTACTGCAGACTCATCTGTCACGGGGAATAAATGCTAATTGTAACCTTTCCCACGAAAGACAAAATCCAGATGTTCGTGGGGGTTTTTTTTTCAGAGCAGCTTTAGCGACTAGCTGGTGAACAAAGTGGAGCATTTAGCTGCTAAAGAGGCAAATATTTAAGAGAGAATATCAGAATCAGAACTACTTTATTTAACCCAGTGGGGACATCGGTACGTTACAGTTGGTCCTATATATAAGAATTAAAAAATGTAAGAAATATTTAAATGAAGGATTATGTAAATGCTACAATACATATGACAACATATATGTAAATAAAAGAAAATAAAAGAAATATGTCAAATAAAAGAAATAAATATAAGTAAATAAAAAAATGTAATACAGTGTAATCTTTATTGCACATGAGAGTGATCAGATATTAAGGGTAATAGCTGCTGACGGTAGAAACAAGTCCCAGGGCCAGTCTATAATGGACTATATAACGTTAAATATAGTCTATATAATGATGGACTTACATTCATCAGGTGGACACAAGCAATACTAGGTACCCACTGATGTAATTTGACATCTGTGTGGGTGGGTTTCAATAACAGTTTGCAGCTAGTTAACCAGCTGGAGGCCATTATCGTTACCGTTAACTGAGGCAGAGCATAATAAAGGCAGCAGAGACTGAGGGCCTCTTTTAGCGCAGAGCACGACAAGTTAAAGACTCTTGTATGACGATAAAGAGATTCATGATTTATTCATATTTTAGTATTTTACCGCGCGTCAACAGCGTTCCACTTCTGCCTTTCTACTTGAATATGTGAATCCTGTTTTTTTTCGGGGCAAGAATCCAAAACACACTCACCTGCTATCAGGGAGGAACTCATGAATAATTATTTTACACTTTCCAAACGCTCCAACCCTGTTGCTGTGCACAGACCCTGGGAGCTGGCCTGATTATGCCGTTTGCTTGTTTACGAGCAACATTTTGCCCAGCAGTCAGTGCAGCCGCTCGCTCTCCTACCGTCTCAGGAGTCTGCAGCCGTCCGGATGCTGCTGCTTCTTCTTCCCCCGGAGCTAAACCAGACGTCTCCTATTCTCCAACGGAGTTCACTGCTGCTGAATTCATCAAAGCTCCGCTCCAAAGCCAAAAATAAATAAATATACTCACCATTTTGCCTCCGGGATTTAGGTCCAGCTGTATAATAGCATATCCATATAAGTATTTCCTCCAATCCTTACGCATGTTTTCTTTTTAACACAGCATTTACTTTTTAACGTTGATATATAGTAACGGCAGAGAGAAGAAAAGAGTGTTTAAACTATTCTGGATGTTAATAATAATAAAGCAGAGCTTTGGTCAAATTGTGCTTAGAGGGAACTATTTTCACCGGCCCTTATGACCGGAGAGATTTAAATATGTTGGACTTCAACAGATTACCCTGGTAAAAAAAATGACGGGATAACAAAAACCCCTTGTTCAAGACCAAGACAAGTCCGAGTCACATCATCCACAAGACAGAGACAAGTCAGAGTTACAACGCCCACAAGACGGGAAAGTCTCGGTCAAAACAGCTACGAGACCGGGACGAGTCAAAGTCACAACACCAAGTCATGTCCAAGCTTAACCAACCGTAAAGACTGAGACAAGTCAGAGTAAATGAGTCCTAGTCAAGATAGAACAAAACCCAGACGAGTCCAAGATGATGAAGAAAAACATCTCCAGACTGAAGCTATAAGGTCAAAAGAGTTTGTGTATGGTTGTAGCTAAATGACCTTTTGACCAGTAATCTATCAATACTACGTGACGGATTGCCGGAAGCATTTCCTCTCTGACGTGACCTGTGATGCTGCTGACTCCTGCAGAACATTTTTTTTTTTTTTTTATAATGTGAACTGACCAGTGGAAACAGTGAGAGAGAAGAGTTGAAGTCAATAAAAAGAGAGAGAGAGAATGTATTCAGGGTTCACAGCTGACTCTGCAACCTTTGTTGACCTTTGCTGAAGATGTTGCCGAGTGTGGGTGATGATGCTCCTCCGATCGATAACGCCCACCAGACCCATCTCCAGCCCGAGGAGCCGACAGACGAGTGAAGCTGAGAGAAATCATATCTGCACTCTGCAGCAGCGAGGAAGTTTGTCAGGAGTGTGTGTGTGTGTGTGTGTGTGTGTGTGTGTGTGTGTGTGTGTGTAACGGCATACTATTCACTTTCCACTTTACAAGGTCTCATTCACACAAACATCTCCTCCAGGCTGTGAGTCAGAGTCCTGCTAGTGTCCCCTACAGGAGGCCGAGCTCATTACAGCAACATTATGACAGCATTGAAGAGAACACCCATACGGATGATTCGTGCTGTGTGAGGACTGAACCGCTAAACTTTCAGTATTTAACTCTCTTACAGGGAAAATTCAGACTGTTTTGATAGATTTTGTGGAATCATTAGTGCCATCACTAACGGGGTGCCACAGGGGTCAGTGCTTGGTCCATTACTATTTGCATTACACATAAATAATATAATTTTGGAAAAAGTCGATAATCTGTTGATGGCACAATTTTATATGCCCCTGGTCCAACGCCAACTCAGAATAAATTTGATTCGAAAAACGATTTATAGTTTTCTGTTTTTCACAACCTGCATCATCAGGAGGGAGGTGCTAGAGACCGACACAAGAATGTAAGCAATAAACGGCTTCTGAAGACAATTTCAGAAAAGCCTAATAAAAGAAAGTAAAGATAACAAAGATTCTTCTGTTTCTACCAGGTGGAAGTGTCTTAAAACCTGCATTCTCTCTAGTGTCCACCAGGGGGCGACTCCTCTGGTTGTATAGAAGTCTAGTCTAAAATGACTCTACTTCTCTCTTGATTTATTCCCTCAGTAAACATTGTAAACATCAGTTTATGGTCTCAATCTCTAGTTTACAGTCTTCTTCAATACAGCATGATGTTCATTTAGTACATTATGGAACATTTAGAGTCAAACAGACCATAAAGGATGCTTTAAGGCGGGGCTACTGTGATTGACAGGTCGCTGTCGCTACCAGAGCCGTATACGGCGTCTATAAGTCCCTCCTCCACATTCCAAATATGTTAATATGGTTCATTGGTTGCAAACAAACAACATGGTGACAACATGATAATCCAAGATAGTGACGGCGAAATCGCCAAACTCAAGGTTTCATAACATCGGTCCACAAAACAATGGTTGACGTCACGATGACTACGTCCACTTCTTATATACAGTCTACGGTTTCCACCCATAACATCCAACAACATTCCTCTTTCGTTCATCCATGTTAGCAGTTGAAGAGCACTCTGAGCTCCTATTGGTTCACTGTCACAAACACGTCATACTCCGCGTGTCCGGTCGCGATATTAACAGGCTAATCATACACTTGCTTTAGGTGCAGATAACAAAAAGCACATTGTATTCTCCACACCTTCCATCCTGTTGGTGCCTTTTTGGACGGAGGCAACAGAGAAGAGGAGCTGATGGTCTGTTGTAGCCTGCGGTAGAAAATGAATGTCAGATAGTTAATCATATCTGCCGTGTTTGATGTGCACACAAGCACAGACGTTTCCGTGGTTATTTCGCAACCGTCTGGTGCCGGTTGCGCAAAATAGTGGTTTTCCAGCTACGCCATTAATCTGTCTACAGTCAAGCCCTGAGCCCGTCAATCAACGATGACCAAGCAAACCACATCACCTCCCTGCAGTCACGTTTTGACACTGAACCATCCACACGTGATTTTTTTCTAGAATACTTAAGAGGCAAAAGTGAAACTCCAAGAATTAGGCGCAGAGAAGAATAAAAAAAGAGATGAAATCTGAAATCAAAGAAGGTACTAAATAAATGTTCTATGGACTTTATGTTATTGATCAGTGAAGTGTGCACAAACAAGAAGACAAACAAATCATAGAGGATCTCAAGAACCAAATACTATAAATTCATATTATAAAAGTCAAATAAACCATGATCTTGCAGGTTGGAGGGCCTCTAGCTCTGAAGTACACGCTGTGTGTGAAACCTTTTACACACTTTTGTCTTTCTTTTTTAAAAACACTAAAAGTTGATGTAGTCAGTGATCCGTAACCGGGCTTTTCCACACCAGATTTACACTTTTCCGAAACTTTCACATCACCCAACCGAGGACATGACCTCACTGTCGTCAGCGGTGGCTGCAGCCCTTTTAGCAAGCTGAGTTAATAAGCACCTCCACACTTTCTCCAAGTGTGGCGAGACATTTGGTGAAGCAGCGCCTCAGTTTTGCCTCGGTGATCTTGGAGGAAAAGAGTCGGACAGAAGAGGAAACTGCTGCAGTAACGATTCTCTGGACCGCTTTCTGCTCTGCCTTCGACTTTCATCCTCTAGAACACCGTCAGCTGTGTGACGGAGCTGTGAGTCGCTTCATCACACTTACAGAAATATGACGGAGGTGTTGACATGTTGCACATCAGACAGCCTTTCGACCTCCATCAGCATCTGCGGGGCCCGAGCGGCGCAACGCCGAAACACTAACAGGAGCTGACTCAGCATCTTCTTACGTTCAGCAACCTCGAACGGCAACTCGTCATGAGGACGACTTACACGCAGTGAAGGGTGACCTTGCGTCCACCTCTTTCTGCTCAGGTCTCAAGGGAGGGGGGGGGGCAGCTGATCCACATCCTGCCACATCTGTCCGGCAACACGGCTGTTAAATCTCTGTGCCACAACAGATCACAATCATGCTCTTCATCGTCTACATGAAGTACACTGAGTTAGTTTGTATAGCACATGAGATCTCTTGATGTTGGAAGTTCATTTTTTTTCCCCATGTTGTTGGATGTCTCAAAAACTGCACAATAACAATACTAATATTAGTGTTTAAACTGTCAATTCTCACGCAAACAAAGTCAAAAAATGATCCAGTTGCTTCTACATTGAGGATGTAGCTAGCTTAAACGTTATTATCGTAACATAAAGTTAGCCCGTTAGATAATAATACATTTCTTACCAATGGTTAGCTATAAGGTTATTGTGTTATTGTGCTGAAATCTAACATTAGCATTGATGAGAGGGCTTCTTAACCGATATCAGGGGTGTCTTCCCTCAAAAATACCACTTTCTTACATTACAAAAAGAAATTCTCATATTTACATTATTATAATTATTTCCAGTAGAAGTCTGTAAGTAAGAGTAAGTGGTTTATCTGTTTTTATAAAGCCACATTGCCGCTGAAGTTAGCATACGCTGTTAGCATAATAATGAGGTTAAGCTAGTTAGCTAGCCATGCTAACATCTCAACACAGCCACATTAACACATATTCAAATGGTGGACTGACAGACTGCTGTGTCAATAGTTACAGCTTCCTAATTGTTTGTGAGATAAAAACTAATTATTGTTGCATCTAAATGTACAGAAGAAAGAAGCCAAACCACCCAGTGAGTGAACCAAACCGTTCAGCTCACCCGTAGTAACCGCATTAAATATCCAGGGGGTTAGCGCTACATGATGCTTATCAGTGGCAGATTAAAAAAGAACAAATAAAAGCTGCTAAATCCGTTGCTGAATGTCAGGTTCTCACTTTTAGCTGCAGAGAAAAGCACGTTTGAAGATTCAGAGCGTAAAAACAGCAGCTCACTCTTCACTCTGCTCACTAATTAGTCTAAATTGACTGCAGCTGCTGCAGCTCTGTCTGTTTCTATGTCCAGCAGCTGAAACTGTCACGGCCTAACTCAATCACAGCATTTACATTTTTCATTTTCAAATAGAGGAAACAGGAATTACGCATGTATATTTATATGAAATTACTGGGGGGGTCCCCTCTGTGAGAAAAGCTAGATCATTCGTCTCAGCCCGACACTTTGGTGACCTCGCATGGCGGCTGGACTCTCGAGGGATCGCGAGATCGCACACGAAGATCCATCTTGTCAGGCTTCAAGTCGCTGATGTATTAAGTGAACTGGAAACAGCCGGTGGAGGGGGGCTCGCGTTCATTCACGGCAAATAACGGGTTCTTGTGTGGAGCTACAGCTATAGCCGTGGTGTAGGTGTGTGACAAAATGGAGAGGCGTTCAAACCAAAACAATACAATGACGGCTCCTAAAGAGCATCAGTTCTAAGAGAATATTTATTCATCGAAAGAAGAGCAAAGGACGGTACTGAAGGTTTGATGGAATTATATTATATATTTCATCCAATTTTTTTGGTTTCAAATGAAAGGTCTGTATTTGGCTCTAATCTACGGGGTCACACGGTAGGAAAATAAACCTGGTGTGTAAAACCTGGGTGAAGGGATTTATGGTCGTGCCCTTGGTTTCACAATCTGTGCAGAAATAAAGCAGCCAGCTGGAAACAATGGCTGCTACCTGCTCATTTTAGGGCCTTTTCATAACATACCCCCACCACCACCCCACCCCTCTCCACTCCACCGCCGCCCAGCATTCACATTATTAATGTTGTTCTGTGAAATTGAAATTGGTTTAGACGTCGGTGCCTCGTGCCAATATAGGCTAAGTATGGCGGTGTTTGTTATGCACAAAAACAGAATGGAACCACGACGGAACCGTGTGCACAGATTGCAAATCTGAAACGCCAAGTTCTTTTTTTTTTTTCCTGCCATGTGACCGCAGAGGGGCTCCATGCCAAGCTAATTAGTTAATGAGTTAATGTATTAGTTAATAAATGACTACTATCAAAAACGTGTATATGTTTAAATGAAAGAGCTGTGCAGTTTTGTGCAGGAATGTGCAAAATATTGACGAGGGAACGTGCAGAAGTTTGAAAGAATAATGTACAAGTCCACATATCACACAGTAAACATCGCTCTGGTCCCAACATGAGTGTGAGAGTGCGTCTGAGCACTAGAGAGTGGTACGTTTAGTATTCTGTGGCACGCTCCAGTGGCACACCCCCCTCACTACCGGGTCGACAGTCCCATTGGAAATCCATGCACCCGAAGCCGAGGCCTCTTCCCCCTCGGCTGCCTGTTCATTGATTACCTGTCAGACGGAGAGAGGCGGGCGAGAGAGAGAGAGAGAGAGACAAAGAGAAACAATTACAGAGTTAGAGAGAGCGAGCTGACTGGACGGAGCAGGAAGCGGAATGAGAATGAGGAGGAAGAGGGAGAGAAAGAGGAAGAGGAAGAGGAAGAGTTCTGCAACGTCTGAGACTGAAACTGGGAGACGATGTGAATGACAAAATGAAATGAGGACAGAGAGGAGGATGAGAGAGCTCTCTGTCTTTTCACTCTCACTTTTGGTTTGCATCAAACACGTTTATTACCGAGCAGCTTTTTTGAATTGACTATGTGCGTCATGGTTAACCCACACCGAACCACAGACGCCCCCAAATCACGGCACTCTACGTACCCACCTAGCGTTGAATTTGGACATGTCAGGGACGCCGTGACTCATTCGTAGCTAAACGTACAAAAAGGTGTCCCACGGAAGTATGTTGTCCACGTAATCAATAAAGGCCTCAGAAGGTGGATGGGTGTCACATAACTTGCGTGAGTCACAGCACTTCAGTGGTTATTTTAACGCAAACGACACTTTATTCCTAAACCTAAATACGTAGCTTCCTGTGAAGACGGAAGTTTATTTTGAAAAGACACTCATGTAACGAGCGTGTTGCAGACTTAAAAGGAACTTAAAAGATGAGGAGTAACTATTCGTAAGGAGTAACTATTCGAAAGATATCATGCAGACCGTTGTAGGATAAACTGCATGCAAAGTGTCTTTTCAAAATAAACCTCCATTTTCCCAATGGACAGACAGTTTCAACATTAGAACACCTTACTGGAGTGATATGTGTGACCGAGAGTTTAGAAAGTTTCATTTGCAGTCTAACTGAGAGTCAGATTATAATTGTATCGCTCAATAGATGCCTTCTAGTATATAATGACGCAGTGCGGAATATTTTCACAACTTTCCAAACTGATATATTTCATTCTCCACAACACCAGTAAAAAGAACAGAACGTCAGAATCAAAGCTGAGTGTGAAAATGAATGCAGTTATTCACGCCGGATTTAAAAGTTTGTCCTGGTTTTTTCTGTTGAGTTCGTGGACTTGCGGCCGGGACGGTGCAGAGACAGAGCGAGCTGCTCGGCGATGGAGGATGAAGTGGGAATGTAAATGTCAAATGTTAATGAGATTGTGAAAAAAAAAAAGAAGCAGAGGGAGAGTTGAAAAGAGGAGGTGAAGCAGCAGAACGTGGGGGTACAGCTTCCGTCTGATGTAGCCCAACTATCATATCTGAGCTTTTAATGATTCTCTCTGGATGAAGGAAGGAGAGACTAAAGAGAGATCAAGGGAGCTGAGGGGGTGAGGAGGGGGAGAGGAGCGAAGAAAAGGCAGCGAAACGACATATAAAAGACAGAAGTGCCCTTCCAGACATACTTACTCCGCATGCCATCGTTTCTCTTGTGGCTGCGAATATATTAAAGTTTAAATTTTTATGTAAAACCCTCCACACCGCCCTGAATCGTGAGTGTGCATCAAGGAAAAAGCACCTCGTGGCCGTTAATGAAGCTTAAATTAAATCCTGGTGTTAGTTCTTTACTTTAGGAACAGAGATACGAGGTGAAACTAAACTCTAAATCATTCAAATGTTTGACATTCTTTAAAAAAAACAACCTGTGAATGTATTTATTTTCCTCCACTGTAGAGAGAAGCAGGCCTTCACTTCCAGTGGTGGAATAAATTACTCAAGTACCATGCTGTACAATGTACAATTTCAAGCTAAATTGCTCATTCTGCATAATACGTTGTACTTTTATGTATTTCTACACTGGGGTATTTTTGTTAAAGTAAGATCTGAGTACTTCTTCTTGAATCTCAGAGCCCATCAGCTATTGATCTGGTGATCGATAAGCCTCTGGAGGAGGGGGGGGGGGGGGGGGGGGGGGGGGGGGGGGATGTCGGCAGCGGATATTTGGGTCAAGACTTCTTTTCCCGTACGCCGCGGCGCCAAAGCTTTGCAGTGTGCGGCTCACGTTACCGCGTGGCCTTCGGGTGAAGGAAGAAACACGAAGGTCTCTCTCTAGAGTCAGTGTTTGGCTTGTCTGTTACTGTAGAGACATGGCGGACTCTGTGAAGAAGACCTGCTCCCTGCGTAGATATTAACTAAGAACACAGTTATCCCATTTCTGCTAATAAATCCCTCGGAATGCTACACAGTGGGCCTTTAAAGCTGCTTTCCTACAACAGGGAGGACCCTGAACTCATCGTCCGAACACATTTTAACTTCACTTCTTTATTGTGAGCGACTCAAAAATAAACAGCATATGTTTTTTTTACAAACAACAGGCTCCGTATTTAACTCAGCGTCTCTCTCTGGACGGGCGGCCGCTCGGTTTAAAGCTAACCAGTGGGAATGTGCCGTGTGAGAGGAGATTCATTAGCGCTCTCAAAGGGACGCAGTCATTTATAATTAAATGCTGAGGCTTCTCTATAATGGATGACCAGCGAGGAATGTTTTCCTGTGACAGAGCTCGAGACAAAACGCAAAAAGGGAACGAGAGAAGACATGAATCGCACAACCTTGGAGATGGCTGAATCACTCTTTAAAAAAAGACCAGAGTGGAGTCAGCGGCTTTTAATTCAGCTTGTAACGTCAGTATCACTTCATCTCTGTTACACTAAGATAATAATTCATTTAGAGGCACTTCCCTGACCTCAAACGTCTGAGCGACATGTGTAAAGGCGTCATGAAGCTTTATCTGAAGATGGTTGAACATCATCTGAAGCCCGGCGTCTGATGATGGAGCATGGAGGGCTCTACTTTGGTTCTACTTCATAGTCAGGTTTCCATCGAATGTAGTCCTTGAATTTAAACAGAATTTTCAGAAATTCTGGAATGTTTCGATACGTTTAATGCAACAACAAAAAAAAGTGCCTCTCGTTGCCAGCGAGGATGACAATGATTATGATGAGACTGTAACAATGTGTCAATGAATATAAGTTAGAAAACATAATGTGTAAGTGAAAATGCTTAATCTTTAGCTTAGTTAAACCTCAAGCGTCTTCGCTACGCTCCACTCGGCTGTTACATTCAGGCGGAGAGTGGAGTCAATGTCAGACTGAAGATGACAATTCAGTCTGATATCAGGGAACTATAAAGTGGGAAAAGAGTGCAAATATCTGCTGTAATAATGTCCTGCAACCACCCAGTAACTACTTCCTGACTTTCAACCATTTCTGAGGAACTTCTTCGTCAGAGTAAACCATTTCCATTTCCATGTTTGCTCATTTCAGACGCTCTTTAAGCAGGACTGCATTTCATATTGACTCCGGGAAACATTCATATTTCGGAGTAATTGTTTTATTCATTTAGAAGTGATTCACTCAGTTGTGTATGAATTCCCTGCAAGATTAAATCGCAGACTTAATGTAAAAAACATCTGATACTTCACAGATGAAGCAGACATGAGAGACAGAGAGAGAGAGAGAGCGTCTTATCTGAGGACATTAGCTGAAGAAGAAGCCTTTATCTTCATGTCTAATTTGACCACAGTGAGACGAATGAGCCGCCAGGGGACCAGTATTATGGAGCAGATGCAAGGTCACCGGCTAAATTGGTAACGCTCTGGCAGCCGCGATGATATTGGTGCTGTCAAAAACCGTAGGGGAGCAATAACGCAATCAAAGCACAATTCTGCAGAAACATTTCCACCGACCGACGCGTGCTGATGGAGATTTTGTCTAAAAAGACGAGGAGGCTGACCTCCAAACACGAGGGAGGAATCCAGCAAACGAGAGAAGCCTTTTATTATTCATTTCTTGGAAATGCATGTGTACAATATGTGGATGTTAATGTTTTTCCCCCCTCTGTGCTTATTGACTGCAGCCTGCAATGAAACGCTGACTGGCAGCCATAACTCTTCCGGCAGCAGGACCCATTTCATTCCTCCCTCCCCCTCATGTCACCTCTCTCTGGCTTCATTCCTCTTTCCTCTCTCATGACAAATTCATATTGAAATGGAGGAGAATTTTGTTGCTCCTTTCACACGTAATATATCAAAGTGTTGGGAAATTGAGGAGACGGAACCAGATCAACCTGCTTGGAGCCGGCTAGCAAAGCTGCCACTCCCCTCCTCAAGTTAGTCTGCGATCATCTGATCACAAATAGTCAAATCTGTGAGGTCTGCAGAAATGTCATTATCCTCCATTGTGTTTGTGTGGATAGCACAGAAATTACACAAATGTTGTGCTTTGGACTGAAGGATCCAAACACAGACAGACGCAGTTCAATGATATGTTAAACAAAAGGCTTTCAGATTGAGTCCAAGAAGCAGACAGGAAACCAAAAGTCCAGAAAGCAACGAAGGACAAAGCGACAAAGGAACTGGGCTAGAATGGTTTAAACAGATCAACTCCAATAATATACAATCATTTATCAGTCGATTTATATTGTGTACTAATAATTACAATCTGCAAAGTAATTCATGTTGTCAAATAAATGCAGTGGTGTAGAAACGTAATGTAGCACACAATGAAAACACTCATACAAGTACCTCAAAATTGTACTTAAGTATGAGTACGTGTACTTAGTAAGAAGAGTCCACCACTGGTTATTTGTGTACCAAATATCTTTGGGTCGTGGACTCCTGGAGATTACGAATATTTTGTATTTTTCCACTTTTTGAGACGTTTTCTGGACGAGTTTTCTGAGAAATGTGGAAATCGGTGACATGCACACACGGGGGCTAGAAAACAAACTGGATTGACAGACAGCATTTAGAGTTTCCGTGTGCGAGTTGGTGACAGCTGCGCAAATTGGCTTTGAATGTGAACTGCAGCACGTTGTTACACAGTGTGCAGCCGAGTCTCTGTTGATGTTCCTGCAAGGCTGATAAACATTATTAAATCATGCGTTGTACATGGATTTCTTGAGCTACTGTTAGTTTTGTCTGTATTTCAGCAGACTTCGAGGGGATCGCCGTCCACGGCATTTCAGTGATCGGACCAGCCGGACCGAACGCCGTCGATAGCGGAGTCGACCGCCCCCAGCAGGAGACCGGAGCAGGGAGCCAGGATGGAAGCTAAGCTAACCCAGCTAGGACCTCAGGCTACTCGACTACACATCATGGCTGATGGAAGAAATAGGACTTCAGGATAATCCAGCAAACAGGAGACTGCGGTGGGAAGAGAGGAGCGGGACTTTACATCAATAATGTTTAGTACTTACACATAGACAAAGGTGATGGATAGTGTTTCCCTAACGTTGAATTATTGATGTTGGGATGCCTGTCATATCATGTGCAACTTTGACTAATTCACCAGTGTTTTTATTGCCGCTGTTTACATTCCTCCTGATGCAAATTCAAGAAATGCATTTAAGAGATGCACTACTACTGTTTATGGTCTGTTTTGTCATGTTTTTCTTGTGTAGCATTAATGGCCTGTATATACTAGCAACTGCGCTGCGCAACCCTGACTAGCAGAATAGCAGTCAACGATCCTTGAATCCACTGAGAACTCTGACCCTGAAAGGACTGATTTGCTTCTCTGAGAGACGAATGCCAATCAATCATTGGTCGTTACAGCAAGTCCTGCTAAACACCATGAACTGTTGGCAGTGCCGGAGTCAGCCTCGAAACTGTGAAGTCCCACGATCAACTCACCAACTGTCCATCAGGCATGAAACGGTCAATATTAAATCCTGTTTTATGACCCCCTCGGCTGTTTTCAGGTCAGAGAGTTGAGAACTGATGACTTTGCTCTGAGATGGTCTCGGTCTTCCCAGGGTTGCCACTGTGTGTGTGTGTGTGTGTGTGTGTGTGTGTGTGTGTGTGTGTGTGTGTACTCAGTGTATACATGTGCGTGTTTACACACAATCTCCACAAAGATCATGAGAGAGATTGGTTACCTCTGCAATCCATCACACCTGCAGCGAGCAGCAGGATCTCAACCTGAAGGTTCCTGAGAAAACAAGTTTACGGGGGGAAACTGGGTAAACGTTGTGCATCAACTATATTCCAAACTCGTCTGAATCCCCCAGTGATGAGAAAAACATCTTGTAAATTATTATACATGCTGGCAATAACGGAAGGCTGTGAAAAATTGTTCACTTTTTAATGGACTCTGGGTGTGTTCAGACTCTGAACCACCTTCTCTTCCTCGTCTCATCTTCATCACCTGAATTGCATTCTGCCATGGAGATGAATTAATGTGCTCAAGCACATGGAATATTTCCATTTCTTCAATATAATACTGAAGGAACACATCGCCAGGATTAACATTCTTGAAAGCATGGGTATGTACACAATAATGGTAAGGGGTACAAAATGAGATGCAGCCTGTTAATTGTAAGCTTCAGTAGGTTATTTATTACGCTTATTGTCAAATTTCGACCCGAGCCATGCTAGCTGTTTCCCCCTGCTCCCAGTATTTATGCTAAGCTAAGCTAACCACGTCCCGAACAGGCGGCAACCTCCTGTTCTGACGAGTGAAGCCAACGCAGACGTGTCTTAAACTTGTATTATCTCTACTAGTCAGCATGAGGCCTTTCGTTGTGACATCACCCATTGGTTTGTGGAGCATTAGCATACTCTGCTTTATGGTCTGTTTGACTCTAAATGTTCCATAATGTACTAAATGAACTTCATGCTGTATTGAAGAAGACTGTAAACTAGAGATTGAGACCATAAACTCATGTTTACAATGTTTACTGAGGGAAGAAATCAAGAGAGAAGTAGAGTCATTTTCTCATAGACGTCTATACAACCAGAGGAGTTGCCCCCTGATGGACACTAGAGAGAATGCAGGTTTAAGGCTCTTCAGCATTGGCTTCACTTTTCAGAGCCGGAGGTTCGACCAGTGGTTTCCTGGTTGAAGGTCCATTGGTGCCTGCTTGTCCCTGACCTCCTCCATACTTTGTCGCTCTTTATCACCTGACTTCCTGTCTTACTCCCGTCATAACCACTATGGCCACTAGAGACATCCCCGCATGTCCACGCTAGAGGGGTTCGTGGACCGCTTTAGTTTAAAGCGTGTACGGGACACTGACCATGCTGCCGTATTTAAGTTGGGAGTGAGAACGAGCTGGTTTCATAATGGCGTCACGATGCAGTAGTGCAGACCAGACAGTAAAGCTCTGTGCATACTGGCTCAAAAGCTTCCACCAGTGAGGGCAGCCTGCGTATGAAGCACTCCCTGCACCACTCTTATTGCTCTGAGCACACAGTAATAACTGAAGGCTGAACAACTCAGATGAAAATATCAAAATCTTTATGAGCTCTTCTCTCATTAGGATGTTGTTGGATGTCACACACACCCCAACCGCAGAGGAAATGATGCCATTGCTGTGTGTTAGTGTTGTAATTCTTGTCATTAACGTAATTGTAAATTTAATTGTGAGCTTTTCCGTTGTTGTTTTTGTGTTTTTAATTTAGGAAATGTCGGTTAGAAGCCTCCGATTAGTTTTGGTACTTGTAGTCTGTTAGGAAGGCTGAGGGTTTTCTAGAGTTTTCTCTACCGGTCGCCCTTAGAGTTGGAAGGATCAGATCAGGGTCACGCTGTCCGATCAGTGACCTCGGTGAATTGTTTGTGGCCAGTCGAGCTAAACAGATAATCACATCAACAAGCCATCCGGGAAGTAATGTGAGTCTTTTTTGCTGACTGAATGCAAATGTCTCACAGTGACATTGACAACAAATCTGAAGCTACAGCTTGTCACTCAGCAGCGCAAATGACCTGAACAATGTCAACGACACAACGTACTTTTCAGATTAGGCTACATGGGCTGCGTTCAAATTCAGTCCAATGTCAGCTGGTTTTTTTTTTCAAAGTTTCTGCTAGGTTTAATGTGACAAGACTGTAGAGCAACATCCAACGTTTTGATCGACGCCCAAACACCACGGTGTAACACTGAAACAAGCCCACATCCTATCATGGCTTCATTCGCCTGTGCTACAGAGTGTGGACGTGTTGCACAGGGGGGGATTCCTGCCTCTCTCTGTTGGTATGTGTGTGTGTGTGTGTGTGTGTGTGTGTGTGTGTGTGTGTGTGTGTGTGTGTGTGTGTGTGTGTGCGTGTGTGTAAATGGTGCAGTACTTATTTATGTGTCCATTGCGGCATCTAGCTTTGGCAAGGTGCTGCAGTCACTTTTTACCACCACCAACACACACACACACACACACACACACACACACACACACACACACACACACACACAATCCCTTGTTAGAGCACACAGTCGTGCGATCCGCGCTGCATGCGGCTGTATGTGTCAGGACTCAGCTCCGATAATCCACATTGATTCATGGTGTCGAAAGGAAACAGCTCCCCGGAGAGAGACACTCAGGGCCGTTGTGTCCATCAGCTACTGTTAGTGTGTCTGAGTTTCAGACTTAGGCAACAGAGAGCTGGGTGGGGGTTCGGAGGGTTGGCAGCGCTGCAAATCAGGGAGTGTTTCTTTAAAAGAAAAGCATCAGGGTTTGTGCTGGGTGGAGTTTAGTTGTGCGGAATCTGTGGAGATGGAATTTATAATCAATGGTGTACGGATGGATACAGTGATGGATAGTTGGGTGAACAGATGAATAAATTGAAGGTTGGAGGGGTAAATGGATGCAGTAATGGGTGGATGGTTAACTGGGTGAATTAATTGGATGGATAGTTGAATAAATGTTGGCATGGTGGGATATATTAATGTGTGGAAAAATGGATGGATAGTTGGATGGGTGGGTAGATAGATGAATGGCTGATGGTTAAGTGACTGTATATATATATACTGTATATATATATATATATATATATATATATATATATAGAGAGAGAGAGAGAGAGAGAGAGAGAGAGAGAGAGAGAGAGAGAGAGAGAGAGAGAGAGAGATGGTTGGTTGGATGGAGTTGGATGGTGAATAAATGGTTAAATGAATTCTTGAGGGATGGTTTATTGGACAGATCGCTGAGTAATGGATGTATGGTAAATGAACAGATGAAATAAATTGAAATGAATAAATTGATGGATGGACTGGTTTAATTAATGGAAAATGCTTGAATGGATAAAATATGGTTTGAGGTAGGGATAGATCAATACAAAAATGAATAGGTGGATGGATGATTACATGGATGAATGAAGGGATAGATGGATGGTTGGTTGGATGAATGGTGGATGATGGAGGGATGCTGAAGGGAGGGAGGGAAGGAAGGATGAATAGATGGATGGAGGGAGGGAGGAAAGGAAAGGAAGGCTTGATAGATGGAGGGAGGGAGGGAGGAAAGGAAAGGAAAGGAGGATAGATAAATAGATGATGGAGCGAGGGAGGGAGGGAAGGATTGATAGATGGTTGGAAGGATGGATGGTTGGATGGATGAGGGAGGGAGGGAGGGAAGGATGGATGGCTGACTGATGGATAGATGGTTGAATGGATGAATCAATGGATGGATGGTTAAGTGAGAGGACGATATATGGATGAATCAATTAATGGATAGCTTGATGGACAGATCACTAAATGGCTGGGTGGAGGTAGATATATAGGTTGGATGGATGGATGGATGCAGATAGATAGATAGTTGAATAAATGGATTATAGATGAATTGGTAAAAAAAATGAATAAATGGATGCATGTATGTATGAGGATATGGATGTATAAATGGCTGAGTGGGTGGATAGATAGATAAACGGATGGAAGGCTGAATGGATCGTTGTATGTGTATCTATATATACATGAATAGATGGGTGGATGAATATAGAGCAGGAGAGCTGAATGGATGAGTGAAAAAATGTGTGGATATGTTTGACAGCAGCCCTGTCGAGCAAACGATAAAAGGAAAGATAAAGAACTGATTAAAATGTGTGTCTCCTTCCTTTTTCTGACACGTTGGTCAGTTGGTTTGTTGCTCCGTGGTCTGAGGCTCTAAAGGCCGCTGTAAATATTCAATCAGCCCCTGACGCCCATTCACACAGAGACAAACAGCAAGAGGGGAGGAAGGGGGAAGGAGGCTGTAAATCCAGAGTTTATGGTCTGTCCAGAAAGACCACTAAAACACACCGAGCTGCAATATCAGTCAGCAGGTCAGAGAGCGAGAGAGTGGGGGAGAAGGAAACAGGTCACCGGGGAGAGAGGGAGGGCGAGATGAAAGAGGGGAAAGGAGGTCAAACTGATGGAAACGAGGGGGAGGAGCCGCGTTGTGGAAATATCCCTATCTTATTGTTTCTTACAGCTCTTCCTCTGTGTGTGTGTGTGTGTGTGTGTGTGTGTGTGTGTGTGTGTGTGTGTGTGTGTGAGAGAGTGCTTCTGTATGTCTTTCTTTGTGAAGATCAGTTTGAGTTTTAGATCTTAGGAGTGAGGACATTTTTCCAAAAAGTGCAGAAAACCATGAGGTATAATTTTTCTGGACTTCGGGGGGGTCTGTAAGAATGTGAAATTGAAGGTTCATTCTTGACCTTAAACAGTCTCAACCATGAGGTCCATTCAGTCTCTGGAGCTTTCCATCGCGTCACATGATCTTCCTCGGGAGATGGAGTTTTGCCCAGCTGTCATGGAATGGTTTTCTTCTCAACTTTTAGGCTTTTACGCAGATGATGAATCCCTTAAAGTGCTCAGAGAAAATGGAAATTTAAAGAACTACAATTTCATGACAACAATGCTGATGAAGATCTTGTGATATTGATCTTTGCATGTTAGTGCATGTGAGCGTGCCCCACTGGCTAGTTCACGACCGCCGCTCGGCTCCACGGTTATTAAAGCTGATGACGGCCAAGAAAGAAAAATATACCCTCCGCTAAACGCCGTTAGCTCTGTCAGCCCTTTTTGATGTAGTTTGTACCGTTAGCAGCATTGGCTACAAGCTGTCAGCACAAGGGGTCGCCATGTTGAGAGCCGTCGAGACGCAATCAAAATGCTCCCAAGCTTGTATCATGCACCTTTACGCCAACGGAAACACATAACAATGAGATATGTTCAACAACACTTCTGCTGCTGTTGGACCTCACAGTGAAGACAGGCTGCAGTATGAAGGGAGGAGGACGGACATCTTCCAACTCCTTCTGGGCTTCTGAGAGAAACTGATGTCACTGTGTGAATTATGCATAAGTCATATATGGTTTTGCTCTTATGGCCATACATATTTGACCAAATCCGCTGGGGTTTTTTTCCTCAAAGAGAGCATGCAGCACTCATGCAGTATGGATGTTTATATGCACACACTCGTGTCTGCTCTTACTTTTAATCGTTACAACTACACCCTCAACCATCACGCTACCCTAACTCTAAATGTAAAGCACCGGTCTATATTCTATATTCGGTTATTGTCAACAAATCCCATTAAAAGATAAAAAAACAAAAAAAACACCAATGAATTGATCCACATCTTCTTCCTCTGAGCCTTAGAGCTGCATTGTCCAACGTGTTCCTTCGCCACCATGAGCCCACGGGTCAAACTGTTTGGAGAAGGGAAGGCGCTTTCAAAACTCGGCAGGCGATTGGAGGAAACGTCAAATTCTTGCCGAAGCGAGTCGTGTAAGAGCAGAAGCATCTTTTTTTTCAGTATCTTCTTTAGATAAAGCAATGCTCTCCAGTTCTGATATAAGCCACGCCCGTATAGCTGCCAGTAGCTCCTCACAGGACGCTGACCGGTCAGACACGATTTGCATTCATTGATTTTCATGTGATATGTGATACCGCACTTATCGCGCGATCTCGTAAAACGTCGTGAGAATCCAGCTGCCGCGCAAGGAGACTCAACAGGGTGAGCTGGACTTCATAGAACAAACCTACATCAATGGTAACTTGAGAGCTGTCTTCCTCCTCCTCTTCCTCTTCTCTGCCTGTTGCAGGATGGGAACATGGAGCGGAGGAATCACCTGACAGTTATACAGTCTGCGCACAGACCTCACCGTCGCTGAAGATATAGCCCCGGAGAGAACTGTCAGTGTGCTCTGGGGGATTATCGGAGGAACAGGCGCGCTCTTCCTGGAGAGCGATGTCGCGGTTCAATTTCATAAATGTAATATTTCCGTGCACTCAGATTCAATACACTCGGTGTGGATGTACCTCGCATCCAGCGGGGCTGCAGCGGCAGAGGGATCCCCCTGTTAAGATGCTGCCTGTAATTATTGGATTATTGAAGAGTGGAGGAGCCGGTGGCCAACCTGAGCCCTTCGCACTCATGATCACAATCTCAGACATCAATACCTTCCTCCCTCTGCTGCCATCCATTCTGCAGCCCCCCCACCCCCCCACCCACCCCCTCTACCCCCACCCCCAGCCCTCCTCTCCTCAGACTGCTGAGTGGAGGAGGCAGAGCTGCTGGGAATCCCACAGTCATACATTATATAACCAGCTCTGTGCTGCAGTCATGGTGCTCAAGCTGTGACACTGATTAACTGGTGGCTGTTCTTCTAAATCTAGCAGATCAACCTCCACATGGAGAAGAAGAAAAGAAAAATCATTTTTTCCATCTACTTAAAGATAACTCTGATTGAGTTACAGCGCCGGGATTAGCTAAAATGTCCCGTCAGCTCAATGTGTCTTTCTGAAACGGACAATCAGGCCACTTAACACATTGATTGAGCAGGTGTGTGTGGAGCTGTGAATCTAGAGCCATTTACAGCCGGCGTCGTGTGCTCATGTTGGCTCAGAAACGTCGACGGTCGACGCATCCTGTGGTTTCCAGAAACGCACAATGGCCGACTTTTCACCTCTCACTGTGGACCATTTGGTCCAGGTAGAAACACTTTGACTTCAGACACGGTTGCGAGACATTTCAGGTGAAACTAGTTTGTTTGAAGCCGACTGCTACAGCAGTGGTCCTGGAACCTTTTCTGCTACGCTGTCCTTTTGGAGGCAGAAAAAAAAATTCCATATCTCGCCCACCGCGGAGCAGCTCACGTCTCTGAAGTATGAAATTCACTTTGTTAATGTACATAAATGCCTGTATTTACTGGCAGCGACTTAAAATGAATGTTTAATGATGCACTTCATTCGTCCGCTCACGTACCAGTTTTCCCGTGTTTGCAGTTAGAGACAGAGAAGCGAGGGAGGAAGGGAGCCGGCCCATTAAACCTCCTGCTCTCTGTGATCACTTATACGGAGTTTTAATGCAGTCAAATATTCACAAGATAGTTGTTCTCGTTTACAATTTCAGATTTTCTCAACTGACTCGGATTACTCACTAAAAAACGAGGTGGGTGTCGACGTCATTAAAACGTAATCGACAATGCAGTTTCATTTTATGGGAACGTACTTTTTAGGAGACCAGGTTGCAATAAAGAAACAGATTTAATCGGTCAAACAGCAAAACTCTGAAATGTTGATTAAATGTATCACCAGATAAGAGGATAATGCTGCTGGAGTAGTTTGAGAACTCTCTGTGGTTGTTTGATTGGATTCATATGATGATTAAAATACCTCTGCACAGCAAGAGTTACAGTCTTAAAAACACGATAAAGGCTGCAGATCCACTTACATTTAAAACATACAAGAGTTGAGTCGCTCCGAAACAGGTCCGAGGCCTCGTTACAGTTTCAAGTTTTATTGTAGAACCATAATCAGGAGCCGCTGGAGGTGTCAGGAAACAACAGCTAATCAATAGCAGGTGTTCCAGCTGATTGATCGATTGCCTCAATTAGCCTGATAATGTCAGAGGCCTTAACTGTTTGTGAGACTGAAAATCAACAAATATCAACAGCCACTGGTTCATTCGTAAAGTCAGTGTGAACATGAAACACACAAGAAGCAATGGATACGTTTCTGTTTGTTCTGGAGTTCTGTTTCTAATGTGTCAGTGACACGTTATTATGAATCCCACTGCTCTTCTTCCCTGTTCAGCAGTGAAGCGCTATAGGATCGGCTAAGCATCCATGCTCGCCGAGGGACTGGAAACCTGATTTGTTCGGGTCCGATACCCTGACCATCAGTCTATCCTGACCCGAACTATTCTAAATCAATGCCTAACCTTAGCCAATTGTCTCCGCCTCAACCGGCTGCTGGTGCTAATACCGTCCACTAATGCAGTAGGAGGGATGACATACATCCGATCCGTCAATGTTCAATTCCGAGAGGAACTGACAAGCCGTCGGTATTTGACGAGTTGAGAGTGAGAAAGGGTTTTATAATCACCTGAAAATAAGAATCACTGTGTTTTCATTACCTTAGAATGAGCTGTTTATAACTACAAAAGCGGTTCCTCTTCACTGAGCCGGCGGACATGTTTCTACAGTAGCCCAGAAGGGACAAACCAAACACTGGGTCTAGACAGTGCCACCGTATAGTTTTCCTACGCATTTGCTTGGCTTTAAGAGAAGTTTTTTTTAAATTGGTTGTAATCTGTAACGCCACTGCTAGATGCCGCCAAATCCTACACAGGAGACCTTTAAGACCCATCTTCTCACCTCACTCCCAGAAGTGAAGTGAACACCCAAAAGGTTGGACTACTCCTTCACGGTCAAGTATGCGGGAGAGAGAGAGGGCAGACCTGATTTAGTCCTCACTCATTTTCACAGACATTCATTCAGCCTCACGACACTCTACCACCACATTCAGTCACGGTGGAGGTGGTGATATTTTCTTTTTTTTAAAATGTTTTTCTGAATCATTGGCTGAGCGCCGAAGCTGTAACGGCAGAAATGACAGAAAGGAAGAGAGGAAAGGGTTAATGTATAGGAGGCTGAGCGGTGGTGGGCGTGAGGTCACAGCTATAATCAATACGAAACAGTTAGAGAAAGTTAGAAAGTAGAGGCAGACATGGAGGGGGCAGGTAGAGAGGGGGTGGGAGACAGTAAAGCTCAACTGATTTGAATTCTATTCATAATTCTCTGCTGGGAGGCTGGTTAGCTGAAGGCGGCGGATGATGAGAGATGGAATGAAAGAGGGGGAGAAGGTGTAGGAGGAAGAGAGAGAAACAAAGGGAAGGACAGGATGGGATGCAGTGTTGAGTCTCTGAGGGGGAGGGAAACTGGGAATTAAATGCAGCTCGGCTTCAAACAGAAAAGGTAGAGAGACGGACAGAATGAATGAAAGACAGACGGAGAGAGAGAGAGAGAGAGAGAGAGAGAGATGGCGTCTCTGCTGTGTGGAGGTTTGGACACTGATTTACAGCAGCTACTCAGTTTGATTCCTGCTAATCAAAAACAAGTACATGAACCATCATCCTCCACACACACGAAGACGTATCACCTTAGCAGTGGGCAGTAATGCATTACAGCAATGTGATCGGTGGCAGAAGTCGGGATCAGTTGATCCAGGCGGCAACCTCCGACTAAAGTGAGGCCAATGTCTTAAACTGACAAAGGCCAGAAGGGGGCGACTCCTCTGGTATCAAAAAGAAGTCAGGTTGTATAGAAGTCTAGTCTAAAATGACTCTACTTCTCTCTTGATTTATTGCCTCAGTAAACATTGTAACCATGGGTTTATGGTCTCAAGTCTTCTTCAATACATCATGATGTTGATTTAGTAAAGTATGGTCCATTTAGAGTCAAACAGACCATAAAGCAGAGTACGCTTTAGGGCGGGGCTACCTTGTGATTGACAAGTTGCTACCAGAGTCATATTCAGCGTCTACCACAAACCAATGACTTTGGGACGACTACGTCCACTTCTTATAAACAGTCTATGAGTGAGATTTCTGCATTTGGATACGGTTCTGAATTCAGTAATACTGGTTTTAGAGGAGGTGGATCTGTCTTTATATTGTGTTTTTTTTGCATCTGGGTGTGCTGCAAGTTGTGTTGTCTCTCCCACCAGTTTGACGTGCCCGTGCTCCCCAAAGGGAGTCCCCCAGGAGACATCTTTTATCAGATGCCCGAAACAGGCTCCCTTTGAGGTGAAGGAGCAGCAACTCCACTCAGAGCTCCCCCTGGAATCTGAGTCATTTTATTTCTAAGGGTGAGCCCAGACACCTCAGAGAGGAGACTCGTTTCATCCACTCCTCAGTCTTTCGGTCATTCATTTAGAGCACATTAGCTTTAGCTGAGGGTTGATCGACTCGTAAGCATCACTATTGGCCTTTTTCACAGCAGACATTTTGACTGGGGAAAAGCACAGGTGAAATTAAGAGCGTTAACATTGGCTCAGTTCCATCAAAGCTGGGGTTTGGCAACATTGGCGAAACCAGCAAGCTAGATTTTTGAAAGTATCCAACTGAGAAATCCAGTCCAGCGTTGCTAACTCTTTCTCAACGTAAGACGCCAGCAGCACTAGCTCCAAAAGCCAAGCACAACTCCCAGACTGGACAACGCCGTGGTAGCAACCTGTCAATTCCAAGGTAGCCACGCCCCTAAAGCATACCCTGCTTTATTGTTTATTTGACTCTAAATGGACCATCATTTACTAAATGAACATCACTGAAGACTTGAAACTAGAGGCTGAGACCATAAACTCATGTAAATCAAGTGAGAAGTAGAGTCTCATAGACTTCTATAAAATCAGACTCCTTTTTGTAAACAGAGGAGTCGCCCCCCGATGGCCATTAGAGAGAATGCAGGTTTAAGTCACTTTTCAGAACCGGAGGTTGTCGGTACCCAGTTAAACAGTTAGATAAAAACAATTGTTAACCATGTAAAGACCTGCTTAGTTCTCCCAATGCGACTGTGTAAACACATACACACACACACACACACACACACACACACACACACACACATGGACACGCACACACCCCATATGCGGGTATAATATGCGGCGGTATGTCTTGTCTCGCGCTGTCATAAACATGCAGAGCTGTTGGACCTGCTTATTGTCTAAATATGGACGTTGTGAGATGGTCTCTGTTAGGCCTCCTGTATAAACATTCAGACTTCATGTCCAACACACACACACACACACACACACACAGACACACACACACACACACACACACACACACACAGAGAACACACTGAGGAACACTGCTACTGCTGATGGAAAATCCTCAGCTGTAATGTTCGGTTATAAAAATGTGTTCTAGTCTCCTAGCAGTTATCAGACAGACAGCAAGCTGCACATGTTTAACATCGTGTTGCCATGACAGAGTCGAGTAAGTCATAATATAACATCTCTCCAAAAGTCTGAATTAATAGCTGAGAGATATTAATGTGACGCCTGTATTCTGAAGAAGAGTTTAGTGTAGGGAGGAGCTGTTTGTTGAGCTGATTTACAGAGAGGTGTTTCTCAGATCTACAGTATAATAGTTCAGATATTACGTTGTAATCTACCAAATCTATAACTCACCCTGCAATTATGTTTAATACATGTCCAATATGTCTCTCTTGTGTTGGCCTTTCATAACGACTATAGAAGTGTAAAATGATACGTCACTAAAAAAATATTGAGACCCTCTTGTCATATTGATCAAAATGCGTTGGACTAAATAATATAAAACCCAGAACATACAGTTCAAACCTCAGCCAAAATGAATATACAGTTGAATCAACACATCTCTGAACCAGAATGAAAAGCTGAACTTTATACTCTTCATGGAGGGAGGATTGTTTTATTGAACTGCATTATTTTTAGCTCGGCGTACCTAATAAACTGGCAACTGAGTGTGTTTGTATACATGATATCAGATGATGTTATCATTCCTGGATGGTTCACGACAACAACTTCATCGTAACAAATGGTGTCACGTTTTCTTTCAGAGAAAGAATCCAAACCTCTTGTGAGATTATTTACAGCTGTGTTTAACTTCAGCGGCATCTTGAAGCGAGACGGATTAAATCAAACATTTATTAGCACACATGTACACAGCACGCACAGTGAGAGTAAGCATCAGCATTTAACCCAACGTTAGGAGCAATGGGCAGCTACTATACAGCTGTCTATGGAGCAGACTGAGGGTCCGGTGCCTTGCTCAAGGGCACCTTGGCACAGGAGGCAGAAACCTCTCCGGCG
The DNA here is from genome assembly GCF_023349555.1 of Cebidichthys violaceus. NCBI lineage: Eukaryota > Metazoa > Chordata > Actinopteri > Perciformes > Stichaeidae > Cebidichthys > Cebidichthys violaceus. The sequence continues at coordinate 1,099,655 of NW_027176472.1, forward strand.
ACCAGTCTGATCCGTGTGGGGACTTAAACCAGTGACCGTCCAGTTCCCAAACCAGACTGGAAAACGTTGTCAGTGTGATGTCTGTATACTTTCAACAGGAGACGTTTCCGTCCCAGAGCTCCTGCCTGGTGTCCTCGCTGCGTCTTCAGGTCTCCTGACGTGAAGCAACACTGCTCCCATGTGGCCAAAGAAAGACGTACAACACTTTAAACACACTCGCACTGATGCTCACCTTGAACTTCTCATCATCACACCAAAATACGTCAAGATTATTCACTTCACTAAAACCGTTTACACCTTTACAGACATTTGTTTTACAACATGCATATACACTGATGAAAAATATATAGATAGATAGACAGATAGATAGATAGATAGATGGATAGATAGATAGATAGATAGATAGATAGATAGATAGATAGATAGATAGATGGATAGATGGATAGATGGATAGATGGATGGATGGATGGATGGATGGAAGGAAGGAAGGAAGGACGGACAGACGGACAGATAGATATATAGGTAGATAGATAGACAGATAGGTAGATAGATAAATAGATAGATAAATAGATAGATATATAGATAGATAGATAGATAGATAGATAGATAGATAGATAGATAGATAGACAGACAGACAGACAGACAGACAGATAGATAGATAGATAGATAGACAGACAGACAGACAGACAGACAGACAGATAGATAGATAGATAGATAGATAGACAGACAGACAGACAGACAGACAGATAGATAGATAGATAGACAGACAGACAGACAGACAGACAGACAGACAGAGCTAGTACTTCTACTTCTACTTGAGTAAAGGATCTTGATGCTTCTTCCACCCCTGATCATTAAAAACTTGGAGTGTGTTTTTACGTAACATGTGATTAAAACATTTAAGAAATTAATCAATAGTGGTTAAGAGAAATACTTTAAAATCTTTTGGTGGTGATAAAACTGAATGAGGGATTCATTCACCACAAATACCATAACACCGGATAGTTCATGACAGTTTGGGGATTTTTCCCACTCCTGTTGTGAAGAAAGAAGACAAACACTTAATTTGGGTTAAACCGTTTGATGTTCTCCTCTTGAAAAGACCTCCGTCAGCTTATTTTGCTGCTTGAGCGTTGCCAAGTTAATGAAAGCTCTGTTTGCTCAGGATTGAATGGGACTCTGGAGTTCACTGAGGTTTCCCATGTCCCATTAAGAGCTCAATGAGGAAGTGCCCCCCCACACCCCACCCCCTCATAGCGTGCCGTCTCACACTGACGTGACCGCAGAACAAACCGGACCTTCTTCTGTGTTCCGGTGACGGGGGACATGGAGACATCCGGAACCTCTGGTCCTGATGGGACACTTAGAGCCCAAAGGTCTCTGCTGGACTGAAGCATCAAGCAGAGACGGAGCCGAGCCTTTTGTGGGATCCGTGGTGAGAGTCAGTGATGCAAGAAGCTCTCTAGAAGAACTAAACAGTCTGTTACAAGCTCAAGTCCTGGATTTTACTTAAATAAATGTACAAAAGTATCTTCAGCAAAATGTACTTGAAACATAAAAGTACTCATTATGCAGAAGAGTGTTATTTATGATATCATTGGACTAGTATTATTAATACAATAAAGAGCAATTAGCATTTCAACTGAAACTTTAAAGCGGCAATCTCAAAGATTTGAATTCATTAAATGTCTGTTAAGTCACTGTCTATCGCTAAAGGAGGTAACGTGATGGTGATAGAGCCTTTGGCACCCTGATGAAAGTATCGCAATATCTATATTTCTTTGCACTGTATAGAACCGTGTGTCTGTGGTGACATTCCCGGAATAAAATGCTTGTATTAGGAGCTGTTCATGTTGGGGTTAGGGTCGAGCAACCAAAACCTGGGCGTTGCGATGATGATGAAGTTGCGGCAATTAAGCAGTAGGCCTCATTGACTAAACTAAACAAAGATAAATTAATTTCAAGCACCATGAATCCCTCACAGTCGCTTTACTACTTGATAAACCTGTGAAAGTCTGAATGTTACTTACAGGAAAAAAAAGAAAAGATATCTAATTGGCTGTTCCTCATCACATGACATGCAGTGTTCCAAAAGCTGAACTATATTTTTTATCTCGGCGCTGAAATCGGTCTCATGGGAGCTGCTGTCAGGACGTAGTTAGCCTAGCTTAGCATAAAGACTGGAAGCAGGTGGAAACAGCTAGCCTGGCTCTGACCAAAGTTAAAAAATTAATTAATAAATAAAACACCACCAACACAAATGTTGATTTGGTTACAGAGAAGATCAAATGTCAAATAAAGATATTCAACCAACATAGAACCAGCTAATGGAAACTCAGTGTCCCCAAATCCACAATTGTCTTACTTCAGATGATGATTGATGAAGATGTTAAGGGCATGATAAAATCAAGGGAACATATTGCACCTTTGATACTTTGAATGACAAAATTGAGCAGAAGCTCCCCCGTTATTCTCGGGGTCCTAAGCAACGGCTCAGTCTGCCGATGCCTCGTGCTGGCTCTGCATCGAGCCAACAGAGAGCTCCACATGTGGACAGGACGCTGTTAGCATTGCTGGTTAGCATTGAGCTGTCGTCTGGGTAATGGTTGCTGTTAGCAGATATTGTGTGTTTCCTGATCCTGCTGAGGCTGAAGGAAGAACAAGACCAGTTTAAAAAAACAAAACACACACACAACTGTTAGAGCGCACAGAGGAGAGTCTGGACGTCAATACAAATACATGAAGGCCAGCGCTTTTATTTTGAAATGTTACATGAATTAACAGGACTATTTTCTGTTACACTACAAAATAGTGCAGGTTTATTTTGTCAACCTGTTGCTGAGAGAAGAGGGCCATGTGTTTCCTCAATATATTACACATGATATGTTACTGTGTGATTATGCAGTGAAGACTTTGTGTACGTGCATTAGCATGCTAAGCTAACGTAACTAAGAGCAGACAGACGTCTTCACCGTAGTGGAGTCATAAAAATAATCAATATATATATATAATAGTATACCAAGGTTACAAAACACATGCTTATGTTAGTTTGTGCTAAATGGATAATCAAGTAAAGATTGTTTCAGTAATTCACAGTTACTTCATACATTTATTTATTTGACGCCAAATTAACTGGAATGAGATTACATTTTAAAAAAGGAAATTTGTGCTTTTGCTACATTCCATAATACATCCTGCATTTATTCATGGGTTAAATCATCATGAATTATGATAATGCATTAACTAAACATGTATTTTTGAGCATATAAAGTGTTGCCAAAAAGTTTCTAAGCAAGTTAGCTTTCATATGTAAAAGAATAAATGTAAACCAATGGTTTCAAAATGCTTTTCAGAAAATGTGCAGTAAAAAGGAATATCGTCGGTCCAGTGAAAATCAATCATGGAGCTGCAAAATTTCAAATTAACTTAAGGATCAAGCCTTACTTTGTTTGCTCAGAATATTTTTCCCACTTGTTAAGCTAAATAATCCTCATTTCATTAGCAGAAAAACATTGAAAAGAGTTGACAAGTTAGAGAAGCATGGCTTATTTATGCAGCGTCGTAAACACTGGTCGCTGTGTTCACACTGTTGTTTGTGCTGTTAGCGCTGTTAGCACCGTTAGCTACGTCGCCAAGTTGAGAGCCGTTAAGAGGCAATAGAAATGCTCCCAATCTCATATATACCACCTTTAAATAATATATTACAGTTTGTTGTGGTTTTGATCTTCGTGTCTATCTTTTATAACAACATTGTACGGTAACGTCTGAGATCTGGGACCACGAAAACCCGAGCAGTCAGACGATCAGACAGGTGGAAAACAAACGTCTCTGACGCTCGTCTACCCTTTACATTCTTATAAGCTGATGACAGAAATCACAAGGACTGTTGAGTGTCTTTGGGTCGAGAGGGAACTGGTGGAGCATGTGAGGGACCCCACGTGAACACAGCAGGAAGTCCACACACACACAGGCCCCCGGTGACCTTGTTGGTTTTAAACCGTATTGCTAACTTGCGTCCGCCATGCCGCTGTGTCTCAGCTGGTTGTCAAGGCAACCAAGAAAGAGAGGAGTTTTTTTTGGCTGATCTGGGCGGACGGCAGCAGTTCTTCCTCCCCTGCATCTCTGCCTTCTTTCTTCTCTCTCTCTCTCTCACTCTCCTCAGTGACTGGGGCAGCTGGTGGGAGGTGGTGGGTGTTGTGTAGCTTAGCAACTCCCTTGGTGGATGGCGATTGATATGCAGCTTTGTTCAAGTGTCTCTCTCTCTCTCTGAGGCAGGGAGGGGGACGGCTGAACAAAGCCGGCCTTATTGAAGCGTCCCCTCCCCGTCCCCTCCTCCCTCTCTTTGCCCAGGCACAGCGACGTGGGAGGACACATTTCTCAGCTCAAAGGAACCGAGACTTACAAACTTACAACAGCGGGTCCTGAGAGTGTAACTCTGGGGCCCCGCCGACATCTGTGAAGGGCCTCCAGGTGTCCCCGGCAAAATGAAGCCTTTATGCCTTCATAGTATCCAAGCAGAGGTCGTCTTAAGTATCTAATCAAATTTTCTTTATCTGATTAAATGTGCATCTTTGGGTGTGCGATATTAAAATATCAGATTGAATATCAGAGCCTCCACCCCCTCATACACGTTGATTGTGTTGGTATATTTGGGGCTACTTGTTTCACTTACTCAGAGATACTTTCCTCAGTTGTGCAAACCAGGAACTTCAACTGTTTATTTGTTAAAATGTTAAAATGCATAAAAAAATTAAAAAATATCAAACTCAAATCTACACACAAGAGAAAATACCAGTCGTTTGAGCCTTTTTTTTTTTTTAAAAGAAAGATTTTAAATTTGTGATATATGTTGCTGTCTGTCCATTTTTGTCAAGAGAAGAAGATGAATATGAGTTTCATCTCGGTGCGTCCACTTCAGCGATGAGGGTTGTTTTCATTCTAAATATGTTTTACTTGAGTTAGGTCAGTCTCTGATTAGTTTCAGAGTAAAAACTGCAAATAAGATTGCAAAAAAATAAACAAGAAACAAACAAATTTTGGTAGTTTGTCTTAGTAATGTCTTCCTGAACAGAGAATGAAGTCACTCTCCCTCTCTGTGTGTTGTTATCAGAGCTTCTTCTTGCTTTGTTGACCGGGCCGGTGGCGCGTACCTTTAGTGCATGTTAGTGCATGTTAGCGTGCCCCTGTGGTTAGCTCACAGCCGCTCAGAGCTGCACTGCTCTCATACGGAGGTTCCAGCTGCCGTTCCCACCATCAGCGTTGTTGTGGAAGCGTAGCATCCTCAGGTTCCCTCTATCAGCTCTGGCAGTATTTTGCGCTGTTAGCGCTGTTACCTCTGTTAGCGCTGTTAGTGCTGTTACCTCTGTTAGCGCTGTTAGCTAATGAGAGCCGCTGAGAGGTGTAAACAAATACTTCCGATCTTGTATACATCCCCTTTTAGTAATAATACGTGTCCCAGATTTCGGGACATACAGACTAAAATACAATATACAAAATATAATGCTTTAAAACTGTCACGATGCGACATGATTCACATGTTTTATCCTGTTTGTTGAACAGGTTGTAAATGAGACTTTTAGCAGCAGAGGAAAAATATCTACTTTCTTTTAATATCTTGAGTTATTGTGGAGACAAAGATCTATATCTTTATCCGCAGGATATTATCTTGCACGCACAGGATAGTGTCTTCAGGATAAGATCCGTATCATGCGTGAATATCGAGTGCTGTGCGAGATATTTTTGTGCGCGCACAAGATAATGTATGGATCAAAGGACTATCATCACTGAAAACAGAAAAAAACCCTCAAAGATTTGTATCTGATCCATATCTGGATCCATATATCCTCTTGCACAGACAAGATTGCATCTGAATATGTTAATAAGAAAGTAAAAGGTAATATAACACATCAAGATGTGGATCTTGTGCCCAGAAGATATTGTAACATTATTTTAAAAAGCTATCTAGCGTGACTTCATGGCGTTTTAGCTTTTTCATTTCTTAAAGATGCTTTTACACGTTACAAGTTCTATCTTATCTCATCATTAAAAGTTGTGGGAATAGTTTGCTGGTAGAAATGGAAGACATATGTTTGTTAATATTAAAAAGACAAAGCTGAGAAGCGCCTGCAGAAAGCGAGGCATTCTTGTCTGCTCTCCCAGCGACTTTGTCACAGAGCGACTGTGTTTATTATGTCTGCAGAAACTCAAAGGCCAACTGTTATTGTGGAGCTGTGACCTTCTGTAATTGAATAATGACTAAAAAGGAGCATCACAGTGAGGCGTGAACAGCTTTCTCCTCCAGTGGGTGTCGAGGGCGCCGCTGCGCCGCATTCCTCCCAGCGGAGATCAGAGGAAACATCCGCCATCGCTCTCTTTTTATTCTATAAAATGAATTCACGTCAGGATTCTCCGGAAAGGGATCGCATGTTCACCAAAAAAACGTGAAGGTTTGGGAACATGTGCAACTCTCCACTAACAGGAAACTCTTCTCTCTCTCTTTTCTTTTCTGTTTGGGAAACATCTTCTCCTCTCCCCATTGTCATGTTTCTCCATTGTCTTCTGTCTTTTTGTGTTTTCTCTTTGTGACTTTTCTCTCTGACTTTTCTTTTCTTTAACTCCAACTGGCTCTGAACGCCTGCAGATTTAAATCTAGTGCTTTATGAGAACATTTTACATTTTACAACACGAGTCCATATTTGACAGCAAAAAGTCATTGCTGTTTTTTTAACGCTGATTTTATTTTGTAAAAACATGTTTGGCACACTTTGAGGAGACTCTTTCTTTTTCGTGGGAGTCACAGAAACTAACAGAATATGACTGAAGTTATTTTATAATGTTCTCATTGTCAACAAATCCCACCTGCAGACCAAAACCAACAGTGTGATACTTCCCTCCTGTCTGTCGCTCTCTGCTCCAAGCTCATTGGTTCTTACTTAAGACAAAAATATTTATAAACACCTCACAAAAATATAGTTTCAACTAAAAACAAGGCTCCTGAAACAGCTGGTCACTGTAGTCTTCAAGTTACTGCAAGAAGACGTAAATAGTGCATTTGTTGGGGACTATTTTCAGCAGTGGATTGATACCAAGTTGCATCCTCCGGTGCTGAGGGAGGGATGTAAAGAGGGGCTCTAGACAGTATTTCCTGCAGCAGGAGTCCGAAATCCGAGAGCGCAAATGAGATCCACGCGCGCGCACAAATCAAACAGCCGCGCGCGTATTTTACTTTGTCGAGCCCCTTTTACATCACTCCGCGAGCGAAATTCCCTCTCGCGCGAGCGATTGAGAGGGACTTTCGCTCACGCAAGAGGGAATTTCGCTCGCGTGAGGGAATTTTGCTCGCGGAGTGATGTAAAAGCGCTCGACAAAGTAAAATACGCGCGCGGCTGTTTGATTTGCGCGCGCGCGTGAATCTAATTTGCGCTCTCGAATTTTGACAGTGATTTGCCTTCTTAAGCTCGATGGCACCGAGGAAGAGGATTCATCTGGCTTTGGATACACAGACGACACTTGTTAGTCGATCGTCTCATCGTCGGTTTTGGTCTTTTTATGGGATTCGTTGACAATAGTGAAAATATAGAATATTTAGATACAGATTTCTATTCCAACTATTAGTGTAAACTGTAAACACCAGCTCTACTGCTTGGTTCGGTAGATAGTGTGTGTACCAGACATTCAAAGAACACACTCAGTGTCAGGAATCACTGACAGGTCATGCAAAAGAAGAAAATCTAAACTTTACTAAACCAAAAGGTAATAAAACAAGTCAAAAGTTCACACTGCAGTGTTTCTCATAGCTTCAACATTTGTGCCTGATCAAGTTCAAGTTAAGAAAACAAATCAGTGTTTCTGTCTCATACAGATACTACTAACATCCTGTTTGAGCATTATTAATAACTATAACATGTTTCATAATTATAAGTACTACAATAACAGGATTTAATCCATCAACACTAAACTCTCATACAAAAAACAAACAAATATTGTATATAATCATCTAATTCTATTCAGACAAGTCTGCTCCTGCAGACGTAGATCTAAGGATCATTACAATCTATCACAACCTGGGTTTTCTATCAGTCATAGTAACACCGGACTCTCTCGAGTTAACAGCTGAGATCTGAGAAGATGCAGGTGGAGACGCACGAGACGATCAGACGGGCTGGAAACAGATCTGTTAGTTAAACCGACTCCATTTTGGAAGAGAAAACGTGTCAACGACCCATTACACACCGAGAGCAACATGTGACTCCAACACCGTGGCCGTTAACCTGCTGCTGTAGCAGCCTCCTCCAACACTGATAGTATGGATCCTCACATCTGGCTCACAGTTTGAGTTCCAGTTCGTCCAGTGGTTGAGGTTGAGGTCAGTCGAAATCTTCCGCACCAAACAGGGAAAACCATTTCTTTATGGAGCTGGTTGTTTTTCTGCATAGTCATGTTGAAATGGGACGAGGGACAAACACGATCTGTTGGTCCAAAGTTAGAGGCGCTAAAATATCAGTTTAAATATTCCCCTTCATAAGGGACTAAGACTAAACCAGGACTAACAGACTGAGACACAGGTGTCCGCACACTTTAGTCCTCCCAGAGAGCTATCTAAAACTAGTAGAACTGATAGAAACGATGCCATGACATGATTCTACACAAATAAGACCCAAGTTGTAATGAACTTGTGGTTGAACGCAGTTGTGGACCTCAGCAGGGCGTCCCGATGGCTGTCGGCGAGTCTTTGGCCCGGTCGCAGCAGACCGCCGGTTCTGTCGCCAACAGGCTCTTCATCGTCTCGTCTTTGCCGGAGGGAGACAGGGAGGTCGGAGACGGCGACGAGGACACGTTGGAGGTGGCGGCGGTCGAGGCAGATGAGGAGGACGAGGAGGAGGAGTTGCCGTCGGGGAGGCACTCCTCGCAGCAGCAGCAGCAGCAGTCCATGAAGGCCTGGCCCAGCGAGCGACACAGACACAGCAGCAACACCGGCGTCGCCGAGCAACGCGCAAACAGCAGGAACTGTCCGATGAGGCTCAGAGCCGGCAGAGCCAGAGCCGGGAGAGCGGCGGACACGTGGACGGAGACGTACGCCAGCGTGATGTTACAAACGCTCTCCGGCAGGTTGCACGCCACGTACAGGATGGTGAGCGCCATCACGGTGGAGCGCAGCCTCTGCTCTCTGGTGTGCTGCTGCTTCTTCTTCTTTGACGAGGAGGACGATGAAGAGGAGGAGACGGAGGAGCACACGCCGGTCACCTTGTCGCCGGCGGGTTTCTGCGGCAGACGCTGGGCCAACACTTGCCTCGTCACCAAGTCGCAGGCCAGAGTGAAGAGCAGCGGCAGGCAGAGGTAGCAGCCGAAGATCCACCACATGCGGGCCTCGTGGTAGGTCAGCACCAGAGGGTAGACGCCCTCGGGGAGCTCCACGGACGGCTCGCGGACGCAGACGTCCACCTTGAACGCTTCCGTTCGCGCCCTCAAGGCGGCCATCAGCGAGTCTCCCGGCCGGCTCTGCTGCCGGTCGCCGGGGAGCGTCGGCGGCAGGCTGACGGTTTGCTGGAGGAGCTGCCACAGCAGCAGCTCGGGGGCGGCGAGCACCATGGAGCCCACCCAGATGACGGACAGCTTGGACAGGATGGACTGGCAGGGCTCCACCCTGGGCGTCTGGAAGGGCCCGGGGCCGGTGGCCGCGTGGAAGCGATCGATGCTCAGGGCGCAGAGGCTGAACGTGGCCACGCCCAGAGAGGTCACCTGACAGAGACGTGACAGAGAGAGATGAAGGCTAACGACACACGATTCTCGGGGAGCAAAAGGGTTTCATAGGTCTGGAACAAGCCATTCATTAGAAATCCTTTGTTCTGGTTCATCTAGTTCTTCATCTGCAATTAGACAATAAGTCATTCTTACAATAAGCCGTCATCAATGCCCTTTTATCTTTCGCAGGGTTGCAATTTTAGAGTCTACTGAAATCACAGAGCGTCAGACTCAGGGTCGTCCTTCAATCAGAGGATCGGCGGTTCGATCCCCGGCTCCGCTAGTGGCATGTCGATGTGTGTGAATGTTAGGTAGATCCTGATGGATCTTGCCTGTTAGCCCCTGCTATCAGTGTATGCTCGGGTGTGAATGATGACATGTAGTGTGAAAGCGCTCTGAATGGTCGGAAAGACTAGAAAAGCTCCATACAAGTACAGTTTATTTCACCATTTACTTCACCTGTCCTGCATGTCTTTGCACCGTGGGAGGAAACTCGTGCAGACAGGAACATTCAAACATCCGTTAAGTCTGCAGTAAATGTTAGTTAGTTCCAGCATGTAACCGCCCCTAATCCCAAAGTCCAGCTCCGTACAAGAGACGTCCATCTAAAGACAATAAGTCCCAACGATGTTTAAAGTTTAGTCTTTTCTCCTCCTACAGTTAAACGCAGAACTCTTCCAGATAATGGAACAACCCTAAAGGATTGTGGAGTTGTGAACAAAAACATATTTACCAAGAATTCATCCAAAATTACCCAGAATCCAAAAGTGAATTAATTTAAAGTGAAGACCATGAACTCAGATTACACAGAACAGAATGTGAAGCTCTGTGAATTATTACAGAAAAACACTTTGGAACTCCTCACCGTATATTATTATGTCCATAAAACTATACCTTCTTATTAATAAGAATCCTGTTTTTAACTTGACATTGTTTATGGGGAAACGATGGGGAAAATGTGACTTGCAACTCAGTAAGTTAAAATGAATAATCATAATAATAATCATCATGTTTTAATAATATTATTAATTTTCAGTCCAGATGCTCTGCAGCCCTTTTCTCCAGAGGGTAATTGGTACAATTAGGCACAAATGTTCTTTTTTTAATGGTCAATAACTAAAAAAAAATCTTTATTACCAGCAGTAGCATTTAGTTACAACTACCTCTTTAAAACGTGGTTCTGAATCTTTGGTATCAGCATTAAAGCTCTGCTACTGTAACCAATACAAATCAAAGCTTCTCGTTTATACGACAGTATCTTTGTTTAAAGCATAAGAGCTTTGCAGCGCTGCTTCCAGGTTTAAACTCTGCATTCAGTCCTTCATGCTGCTGCTCCAGTCAGACACGTGACCTGTTAGACGGAGGACCTCAGACTGAACAGGACCTCGCGCAGACGGCCGGTCTAAATTGGGAACAGGAAGGTGTTTTGTTGCTTGAAGAACAGATTTAAGGCTTTCCTTCGCCTTGTTATGCCACCCTACAGGCAAATTAGCCCCAAACTACAGTAATAAGACCCGGCTGTAAGAAACGGCTTAGAAACGGGGGAATAAAAGGAGCCACAGAGGGAACACAGAGGGAACACAGAGGCACTCTGTTGTGACAGCTCGTTGCCTTCAGACCGGGGACGGTTATTGGTGCCTCGCGCACATTAACGTCGGTAGATTTGGCCCAAAACACAGACTATCATTACGGAGACATGTCCTCCCTCTGTGAGTGCTTAATGACCTCAAACGGTTGAGATACAACTGAAGATAATTAACACAGAGCTCTAATTAGCATGAAAATAGTTTAACTAACAGAGCGCGGGGGCAGCTGGCAGCCTGACCCGCTTCAAACCCCGTCTCAATGCGAGCGGTTAAAGCTGCTAAAGACCACTTTAGGAACGTTAATTAATTAGCAAGAAACTCATTCGCTCATTAGCATAAAAATAGCCGAGGCAACAACAGCTAGAGGAGGCCAGCAGCCTGACCTTGTTAGAAGACTGCTGCATACAAGCTGTTATCACAAATGAGTAAAACTCCACTTCAGCGATTTAAAGCTCTGTGTGGACATTTGGAGCTGGTTCAGAGCCAAAAACAAGGACTCCACAGGTCGGCCATATTGTCCCCGAAACAGAAGACTGAAGAAGCCTCTGACAGCCCCACAAAGTGACCAGGAGGCTCCGCGTTAATACTCCGTGAGGGTAAACTACTAGATTACTTTTTATAATCCTTTGGACATACTGACGTATTATATTCAGAGGAGCCAATTGACAGAAAGATAAATACCAAATATTTTGATGTTGTAAGTAATTTTTCTAGAGGAAAAAAAGCACTTTGTAGATGTTAAATATGAAGATTTAATGAATTTCTCTGTTTTATGTTGTAATCTGAAAATGTGTTTTTTGTTTGACTGTTGGTCAGAAAAAACCTAAACATCTGAAGATGTGACCTTAGACTCGGATAAACTATTTTTCACTATTTTCTGACATTTTTAGAATAAAACTTTATTGTAATTGCACAGAGTACCGAGACAACGAACTGCAGTTCAGCATCTAGAGTAACGTACAAAATTACGAAGGTATAAATCAATAAACAGTAAGGGGTTGATATGATACAATAAGATACAGCATACACTATGAACATGCGAAGCAGTTAGAGTAGGCATATATCTATATATCTATATATATATCATAACCAGCAACTATTTTGATAATCGATTCATTATTTGCCATCTTTTTTTAAATTGCTTGGACAAAAGAAGCAATTAGAAAATGTGCTGTAGGGCTTTAAGGAACTCTGGATTTTACTATTTTCTGACATTTAATAGACCAAGCAATTAATTGATTAATTGAAAATGGTTGCACCCCTAGTCTCCACGTCGTTTTCAGGTCTTCTCAATGCTGACAGCAATGAAACTCACACAGAAATCTAAATCCTGCAGAAACACTGGGCCCTAAAATAAGCTATAAATCTGTAGTCTTAACCTGTAAATCGACACCCCAGGCCCTGAGAACTACAGCTCTGTGTTCCATTGTTTGAGTCTGTGAGCTGGGGAAGAAGAGTCGCTTCATGATGGTTCATAACAACTGAAGAGACCAAACAGTCCATAACAGCACGTCTGTTGAAAGCAAAGACCGCTCTGAGTCTGAAACTAGACACAAACAGGCCATTCATCACAGCCCTGGTGTCTCTTCATTAAGCTGGAAAACATTTACAAAGAGTCTAACATGGGGAGTAAAAACAGCCCTGATAGAGTGACGGCAGACTTGGGGGGTTGATTAACTTATTATCATCACAAGTAACTTGTTTAAAGTGTTTAACGTGTTTGACATCTCTTTGCCTGAAGGGCTGGAGCCCATTTAAAGACTTTTAATAGCAATTTAACTCGTGGTTATCAATACTAAAATAAATCTTGATCGAAAGATAAAGCAAGTTGTCTTTAATTGATTAATCGCTTACTTTGCTGCTTTTCTCTCGTTTATATTGTTGAAAACTGAATATTTTGGGATTTTGAACTTTTGGTCGGAAAAGACAAAGACATTTAAAGTCACCAATGAAACTATGATGGACGTTTTAAACTGTTTTCCTCCACAGTCTATCCAACAGACAGAGCAATTAATAAAACAATCTAAATCAATAGATTGATCAAAAACACCACTGGAATACAAATGCTTAGTTTATGCAGCACTTGGGTTAAAGAACACTTTATAGTAACTAGTAACTAGTTATAGTAACTGTTACTGTAGGCTGTTTACCTCAAGCACTTATCTACAAACGTGTTGACCGGAAGTAAAAAAAAGATACATATTTTTAAAAAAGCTTGTCAATCCTATAAAGAAATGAATTGTATTAACTATTTTAAATAGCATCTGCGTAAGTTGTTTATATTTACATCTTATATTTATTTATTTTGTATTTTATTCCATTTTAAACACATGGGGAAAGTATATAATAACGTTATGCAATTATTAAAGGTATTAAAAAAATTAAAAATGAAATACATGAATAATTCTACAATATGTTTTCTCTTTTTGTACATTTTTTTTTGTCAAAGTAGAATTTCTGGAAATTAACTTTAAAATAAAATGTTATAAACATTCAACGTCCACCTCACCTCCAGATAGGGCACGAGCCGGCAGGACAGGTCTCCTAGCAACCTCTTCATGGTGAGCTCGTGGAAGACGACCACGGGCAGGCAGAAGAACAGCACGAGGAAGTCGCAGAACGCCAGCCCCGCGAGGATGCAGTTCCACGCGCTCTTCAGGTAGAAGTTGTGCCACACGGTGCACATGAGCGCGAGGTTCCCGACGATGCCCGCGGCGAACAGCACGAGCGCCAGCAGCATGATCGCGTACGCCCAGTAGGAGCCGTCGGTTACCGGGAACAGCGGGTTGAGGAGCCCAGACGGTGACGAGCCGTTACCCGGCCGCGTGGATGCGGGTAACCGCTGTGTGGTCGTGAAGTAACCGTCGTACCGTCGCGGAGGAGGAGGCGCGTAACTGCTCGGTGAGTTAGGGTCTCTTTTCCTGAAATCCCCATCTTTGGCTCCTCGGGCGACTCTTGAACTTTCATCCCGGTCAAGAGACGTTCTGTCCGGGGAGACAGACTCCCGTGTCCCTACAGCCGCCGGTCCAGCATCCTCCGCCGGCTGCGTCTCCAGAGCGGAGGTGTGACGGAGCTCCGCGGTCCGCAGACAGAGAAGCAAAATAAACAAAACCGGCCTCATTTTCTTTTCTTTTTGAACTAAATAAATATAATTGAATATAAAAAGTCCGTGTTAAATCTCTCTTTCACAGACATGTGCAGCAACAAACACAAGACTCCTGGAATTAAAAAATAAATGTCCATAAAATAGTTTCTCCCTGTCCCACCTCCGTCCGGTCCTGATGCAGAAGTTTAGAGTCTGGTCTCTACTTCAGCACTTGTTGTTCATCATTATGTATCAAGACAGAATACAACACGGAGCTTCCGGTTGTACATTTCAAAATAAAATAAAAACATAACTTCAAAATATGACTTTTTTGAAACAGCCTGGGCTTGATTGATGCAAACGTTACATTTTTTTTAAAGTTTCACTGCATATAAAATATTACCTATTGGACTGAAATTGTAGTCCACATATTACCTACTTCCATTTACAAACTGACAAAAATGGCAATTTATTATTGGGGGATCTGGGCGACACTTGCTTTAAATAAACAATACATATGTTCAAAAAAATATTTAATAATTGAAGTGAATTCAGCAGCCACACAAAGTAAAGCCTCCAAAATGATCATAAAGTTCATCAAGATAGGATTGGTTTCATTAGTTTTCGCTTCCATGGATCTGTACACTGAGTGAATTCCCACAAACTGAACGCTTCCTCATATCTGAACGTCACAAAACAATCATTTGACTTTATTTCTCAGAGAAAAGTGACACTGAGGCAAGAACTAAAGTCCACAATGAGTCATCAGAACACAACAATCACACTTTAGTCTAATACGTGTAGGAGATGGGACGTATGGAAGACCAAAACTGTCTTTATTTCCTTGTGAAGGCACATATTTCTTATTTAGTTTGTTTATTTATAGATTTTTTTTAATAACAGGTTTGGTCCTCTGAGGCTGTGATTGGCTGCTGCTGTTGCGTTATATGCTGTATGTTTCATTTCCAAAGCAACTAACCAGAAAACCGAACAAGATGGACCGACAGCAAGTC
This sequence comes from Cebidichthys violaceus, assembly GCF_023349555.1. Classification (NCBI taxonomy): domain Eukaryota; kingdom Metazoa; phylum Chordata; class Actinopteri; order Perciformes; family Stichaeidae; genus Cebidichthys; species Cebidichthys violaceus. Next base: position 1,115,080 of record NW_027176472.1, read on the forward strand.
CTGACCACAAACTACAAAATAAATGCGATACTCTGACGATCTTGAACTCTCACTCTGCGTCTTCAGCTGCCATCTGGTGTCTGTCCCTCCTGCTGACGGTGGAAATCAGTCTGGTGCACAAAACGGCACCAAGAGGGGAGAAACGATCGGTCAAATCCTGATTCTGAAACCCAGAGCAGTGACCTGGAACAGAGACTTCATTTCCCATAATCCTCAGCTCTTCAGGGAGGACCTCAGCTTCCTCCTGGCGTCCTTGTGTTTTTTGCGGTACTCCTGTGGAAACAGACAGAAAAGCATAAATATCTTTCTTAAAACGTAATGATTTCAGTTCAGGCCTCCTCTCAGTTTGAGGCTGATATTAAGAAAGGTTCATTTTCTTTAACGCATACAAAGGGAGGAATATTGTAGTCATAAGGAGAGTTGAAAAGCTGTTTCTGTAGACGTTCAGCGGACCTGTCTGAGCTCGCTCCTCCTCTCCTCCCACTGCTCCCTCTGCTCCTCCAGCTGAGCGGGACGACAGAACGACCTGGGGCCCTCTGATGGAGGACAAAGACGCAGGAGAAAAGCCTCATCAACTTCAGAGGAACATTTGAATGAATCCCATATCAATATGTTTTAATGTTCTTTCAAATACAAACCCGTCAGTCTGCTGTCACCGAGGTAGAAGAAGAATAGCTGCGTCTTTGAAGGCGTCTCCTCTCTGTGAACACAGAGACACACAAGACATTCAACTGAAAATTAAAAAACGTCTTCTGTACTTCAAACATGAAGTTTAGTATCTCCCTGAAATAATTACATCAACTCCATGCAGTGATTTTTCGCGTGTATGGAGGTCAGAAGGAGCCTCATATCTTTTGTATATTAATCTTATGCTAATAATATTGTGAAATATGACTTTATTTAGGCTTCAAATAAGCTCAGTGCTCCGTTATGTTTGTGTATTCTTTCAAATTGTGCAAATAAACTAAAACTTGTTTGACTGAATTAACTTTGATTTAATATTCATTGTTCTCACTCTGTGGTTTTAGCGGCGACGCCGCTTTGCTCCTCTTCCTCCTGCTCTTCCTCCTCTTCCTCCTCTGAGCTGCTGTCTTGGAAGCGCTGGTCTTGTTGCCATGACACCTTTGGTGCCTGGATGCTCTCTACTTTGTACTCCGCTGGAAGAGAGATTTTTAAAGATATTAGGAAACCCAAATCTTCCCTCGGACAGTGTGAGACAAACGTCTGTCCTGTAACCCACCCGGCTCTCCACTTCCTGTTTCTGCGTCGTCCTCAAAGAAGGAGAACTTGAATCCGGACGCCTCCTCGTTCTCTGCTCCGGGATCAGCCGAGAGGAGAGACGACTGCAGGGTCGGCTGTTCTTCCTTCCCTCCTTCTTCTTCTTCTTCTTCTTCTTCTTCTACCGCCTCTTCCTCTCGGTCCCAGTTTGTCTCCTCGTCTCCTTCTCCTCCTCCTCCGGCGACGACGACATCGTCCTCCTTCGTCTGACCGAACACGGCCTTCAGGTCTCCGGACACGTCGTAGTAGATCTCCTTGGAGACCTCCGGCAGCTTCTGGGCCTCCTCCCTCTTCTTCCTCCTGGCCGCCTTGCTGTGAAGACGACAGATCACATGACCGTTTTACTGGAGAACACTTAGAGCTGATGATGGGGACATGATGGTACTTTTCACTGTGAGGACTTTAAATTTAAACAAGATCAACTTTAAACCGGTTGATTATGTATCTATTTCATTCTGTTGAGAGCTCTTTGCTGCTCCTGCATCCGACATTATTGTTCAGTATCTTTTTTTAAACATTATATTTAGTTATAGAGGTTTTTTTTGTGTTCTAGAATCACTTGAGAATGGATCAAATTGACGTTTTTTGGCAATTAATTCTACAAAAAATACCCAATATTGTCGTTACAAAGGAATTATTTTCTCTCATTTTACATATACTGTATATTCAAAGAGTACTGCATTGATGGAGCATAATACTCTTGAACTCACAGTGGCCTGTTTAAAAAACATAAATATCGATATCGTTAACATGTTGTGTTATCTGGTTATTGAGATCAATAACGGTGCTGATCCAGAATCGATGAGGAGTCCATAGTTTCTGTGTTCGTACCTCTCCTTCTTGGCTTCGTCTGTTTTGGTCTCAAACGCAGCGTGTTCCTCTCTGCTCGGGTCGTAATGCAGCGCCGAGACGTCTCTGCAAACACACACACACACACACACACACACACACACACACACACACACACACACACAGAGATTCTCTATTAAAGATGAAATGCTCCTGTCAGACTGGATGAGTGAGAGTTCTCGTGGCTCACCTGAAGGTCTTGGTCTTGACGGCCGTCTTGCCGCTGCCTGTTTGTTGGCTGCTGCCGAGGACGCTCTGCAAGATCGACAGGCTCTTCTTCCTCTCCTCCTCCAGAGCCTCCTCTTCCTCGGTCACGCTCTTCTTCTTCTTCTTCTCCTCCTCTGAATCACAAACAGGAACAGGTTATTCAGCAGGAAGACGACGACAAAATGTATTAAAATACGTCAACGAGCTAAACTAATCGATGTGAAAGACGGACGAATGGACTGATGAACTAATTAGTTTTAATGTGAAGTCACTGAATGAGCCCCCCCCCCCCCACAGCCTCACCTGACTCCTCCTCCTCTTCGTCCAGGAAGCGAGAGTCCATTCGAAATCGCTCGTCTGTCCCGAAGCGAGACTGCAGCTCCATCAGCTGGACACACACACACACACACACACACACACAAACACACAATTATGGGTTTGCATTTGAATAAAACTAATATTTAAGCTTATTTATTATTTATTTAAGCTTAAGGAGCTTTTTTCCTTTTCTCACCTTCTGTCCCCCCCGACCTTCAAACTGAGGCCTGACGTCAAACCTGCTGCCGTCCTCCTCTTCATCACCATCCTCCTCATCCTCGCTGCCGCCAAACAGCTGAGGGACAGATGGCTTCGCACGCACCTGACCCCACACACACACACACACACACACACACACACACACACACACACACAGCTGATTGAAGGTTTCACGTCACTTTGATCTTTGGGTGAATAATAATGAATAAATAAATAAAAAAAGGCATTTATAAACTCCTCACTCACCTTTCCTTTGGTCGCTTCCTTCTCGCTGACTGCTGCCTCGTCACCTGTGGCCTCGTCCTCCGATTGGCCGTCCTGGAACAGCGTCTTCTTCGGCGTCGCGACCTCTGAGGTCGTCTGCTGCTCGTCTTCATCTTCATCATCAGAGCCAAAGACGATGTGTTTCCCTGCTCCTGCCTTTGGAGCATCCTAACGGAGACAAATTGATTGTGAAGCCCTCTGTGGCAAATCTGTGATTTTGAGCAAAACGAATGAATTAAAAACTAATAGAAGTCTAAACCTCAAAGATCTCAATCAGAGGTTTGTGATGCAAACTTAGTGAATCTGTTGTGTTTCCTAAACTATATTACTCCAAGGAAAAGATTCAGCTCAGGTTTAACTAATTAGTTTATATTATAAAGAGTAAAATATTTCCGTTGGCACAATCCAGACCCCAGAGCCTCAACCCAAAACGAACCCTGAACCCCTTAAGGCCGGATCTGAACCCTCAACCAGAGCTCACAGCAGACCCTCTCCCAGGTGAACCCACCAGGTTGGACAGAGCTCCCTGGATGAGCTTCTTGTGATCTTCAGCCTCTTTCTGTCTCTGCTGGACGGCAGCCAGCCTCCTCATGTTGGTCTTCCTCTGACGCTCCTCTTCCTCTTTAGCTCCTAACGGCGCCCGGGCAGGAGCCTGCGCCTCCTCCTCCTCCTCCTCTTCGCTGGAGGACTCACTGTGAGGAGCATTTTCTTGCTCGTCTTCCTCGGCGGAGGAGCTGGACGACGAAGGTGAAGCTGCTGCTGTAGCTTTAGCTGTAAGACCGGTCTGATCGGCCTTCATCCTCTCCTCCTCCTCCTCACTGCTAGAGGAGGAAGCTGTCTCAGCTTTCTTAGCCATGTTCTTCACAGCCTTCTCCTTCTCCCCCTCTCCTTCTCTTTCCTCCTCCTCCTCCTCCTCCTCGCTGGAGGAGGACTCACTGTGAGGAGTCGAGGGAGGTGCTGCTTTCACAGCGTCTTCAGTCAAAGTTATTTTTTGCTTGTCCTCGTCTTCTTCAGCGGAGGAACTGGAGGATGAAGATGCTGCCTCCTCTTCCTCCTTCTTCCGTCTCCTCTGACTCTCCTTTGTCTCTGATTCCTCAGTCAGCGCTCTCGTTCCCTGGAAGGCGGGCAGCGGCGTTGACACTTTGATGGCTTTTGTTTTCCTTTTCTTCTTCTTCTTCTTCTGCCGCTGCTCGTCATCGTCGCTGCTGTCCTCCATGATGGCGGCGAGGATCTCCTCCGGCGTGGTGCCTTTCTTGGGCGCAGGTCGTTCAGAAGAGCCGGCCGTGAGGTTAGCTTCCTGTCCAGAGGTTTCCTCAGCGAGCCTCTGTAGATCAGCCAGGGAGATCTCCAGACGGGTGACGTTAGAAAACATGGCTTCATAGTCAGAATCTGAGCTGCAATCAGCCGATTCTAACTCCTCCTCCTCCTCATCTTCATCAGATTCTGAGCAAGGGAGACTCACTACAGGGAGCACTTTCATCTTCTTACTCTGGTTCTGAGAACTGCGCTCACCAGACGGTTTCCTGGAGGCGACCTCTTCCTCAGCACCTGACGAATCGTCCTCTTCCTCTCCAGCTTTACTTTTCTTCTTCTTCATCTTTCTCTTCCTGTCGTTTCCTGAGAGCTGCGCTGGAGCTTGTGGAGTCGATCTCTCCTGCGGTGGAGGAAGAGGAGGAAGAGGAGGCTTCCTGGAGGCGAAGAGTTCATCCGTGTCTGCGGAGTCGTAGTCGTTCTCGTCTTTGTCGTCTGGACCTCCTGGAATCCCAAAGAAGAGCTTGTTTTTGCACAACTTGTCACATTTTGACAGTTTATTAAAAGAGTTTTTTGTCTAGTCGTCAGATACATCCTGAGGTTCAGGGAATAAATTCACAAACGTTCATAGAACTACGAGTTGGTCCTTTTATATAGTTTATATATTTTATTCTTCAATTACAAAATATAAGAGATATTTATCAATACATATATTTTTTTTATTTGCTGAGGTATCATTTTAATCTGATTGTTCAGAAGCTCCTCTAAGAATTCAACTTCTCAGAAAACAGAAACATGTCTGTTACCTTTCCGCCCAGACTTCACCAAGTAGTCGAGTCCGACTACTTCCAGCTGATCCTCCTCCCCTTCCTGCCGCAGTGCAGCATGGGAGGTGTTCTGGGCCGCCACCAATCTGCGGATTTCCTCGTCTGAATCGACGTCCCAGTCAGTGAAGCGCGGCGTCCTCTGAGCCGGCCTGTGGTTGGTCGGTGGTTGGTCTCCGTTGGTGAAGCGACGAGTATCGGTGTGAACGACGGAGTCGACAGTCTTAAACCTAAGAGGAGGAGATAAAACACCTCAAGTTACTGTTAACCTCAATACAGATATACAGACTGGAGACCTCATCTCTGCTGTATTCTTACACTAAATATACAGGATACAGGATCTCTGACACAAAACATATTTGAGGCTGATAAATCAAAAAAGATGGATCCATCAGTTTCTATATTAAATCTAATGTTTTTTGATGGACATCTGTACCCGGCTCTGCCTTCAGCATCGTGGGCTTTGACCACCTCCGCCCGCCTCTTCTTGCGTCTCGGCGGCTCATACGGGGGGAACTCTCCCCGCCTCTTCTTGCTGATGTCATCGTCTCCTCCCCGCTCCTCCCAGGTGAGCTGGGTGACCGGCGTGTGCTGCTCTGGACCGGCGGAGCGGTCCAGCTTGCGGATGTTGTGGCTGTATTTGGACGGGTCGTACTTCAGCGTTCGCGCTCGGCTGCCTTTCTGACACTTGAGCTGCAGGACGGGGAGGACCCGCCCGAATTTACTCACGACCCAGTCCTGAAAACCAGAGCGGCCAGAGTCACAGTCAACGCCTCCGGCCTCACACATGCTGCTGCTGCACATCACACAAAAAGCCTAAATTATGCAAAGAAGAAGCTTAGCTGGGGCTCTGCTGGATGTAGCGTCTACACAGAAACAGGAAGCAGGAGATGACTAGACCTTGTGTCCCGGGACTTCGGTCCCCGGCACCGCGGCCTTCATGGTGAAGTTGTCCACGCCGGCTTTGCTCAGGGAGTCCAGCATCTTCTGTCTCTCGTCCTCCGCTTCAGGCTGCTGGAGGCGCCGCTCCTCCGCCGTCTGCCGCTCCTCAGCCAGTCTAGAGACACAAACACCACCAACGCACCGGGATCAGGACCAATCGCCATAGACCATCAGTGTGGGGTTCCTATGACTTCATATAATCTCTGCAGCCTAAAGGAGACACTTCACCCTCGAGAATCTCTGGAATCTATTTGAATGAACTCCTCAGAACTATAGATCTGTTTTTAAGGAAAAATCTGTTCCCTTTTCCTAAGTTTGGTGCTGATCAGAACCTGAAATTCATAACAGTGAGTGCATGTTGTTATGCAACAATTATCATGCCAAATTCACTGTATGTGTAACGTACTTGTCAGTAAACCGTTTCTGATTCTGATCCTCCTTAATGCGTTTTGCTCAAACATCTCAGACAGAAATCGTTTGTCAAGTAAAAATAACAACCGTTCTCTGGTAGCAGCTTCTCCAACGTGATAATTTACTGCTGTTTTCTTTTTTTATATTATTGTAAAAAGTGTGTTTTGGATAAAAACAGACTTTAAAGATGTCTCCTTGGACTCACTTGGAAATTATGGTAACACATTTTTTTAGACATTTTATAGACAAACTCTATTTATAACCAACGTGAAAATACAGCTCAGATGAGTCGATACTGAGGGTCATTGTTAGGTTCAGCCCACTTAAAATAAAACTGATTTATAAACATGTGAACTTCCTCTTCTCAGAAGACTTTCACGGTGAAGTGAACATGACTGCACCTGTGCAGGAAACTCTCCTTGGCGGTTTCAATCTGCAGAGTTCCTCCTTTCCATTTGGATTTGTTCAGCACCGTCATGCCTGGAGAGGAAACACACCGACGTCAACAAGACGACACAACACAAGCTCTGATGTCAGTTCTGCTGAAAGCAAAGTAAGAAAACAAATCATCCCGTTTGAATCAACCTGATCCAAGCGTTACCTCCTCACACTGACCCTGTTTTCTCCTGTTTACAGTAATAAGAGGTGAAGGCTGGATGATAATAAAGGACATGTTCAGACGTTTGGCTCACTTACATTTCTTCAGGTCGGCGTCTGAAATGTTGATGTTAATGTAGCTGAAGGTTTTATAAGGAACACCTGCAGGAGGAGAGTCAGAAAACACACTGGTCACTGAGGAATCTAATAATGATGATGATAATAAAACTACCTTGGTGGATTACATACATATCTCAAGCATGTTTTTGATATTAGAATCTGTAAAACATTTAAATATAGCATAAGAAAACACGAGTACATGGAATTTAAAGATGAAACATTGTAACTATCGTCATGGCTGTCTGACTGTCTGTCTGAGCGTTTGGACGTCTCACCCTCGTCGTCCCTCCTGGTCCGGACCTCCACGTCCTCCACATCTCCAAACTTTCCAAATCGATCCTTCAGATCCTTCTGGGTGACCGAGTGGCTCAAGCCGCCGATGTACAGACGCCTCATAGCTCCGCTTCCAAGACAACAAGCAGCAGAGGTCAGATACTCATCAATGCACCAGCCACTGACTTTATGCACACAGTGTCAGAACAGTTTGACTGATCAATGTTGAGTTTATCAACCAACACAGTACAGCTCTTTACATTTTAAAACAGATGTACTTTACATGTATTTATATTTTACATGTATTATTCTTGACTTTTGCAGTACTGGTTTTCCTTCTATTTGATCTTACTATTTGAATGTGACAGTTAAAATACCATGGCTAATGCCTTCTTTGTGAAAACTGTTTGTGATTTGTAATTTCTGGACAGATTCCTACTGGTGACAGCTCTGATAAACATCACAACACTTGTGCAGGAGTGCAGGTTGTTTCTCTCTGTCAGCTAGAAGGGATCTGCACTCTTTAGCTTTATAAATGGATTATTAAACCACAAACTATATCCGACTAAATTACCATAAAGTTGAATGAACAAATTAGCTGTAGCAAGGTGGACCTCGTTTTTTTTTAAGTGACACACGTTAAAGAAGAAGACATCCACATGATCACAACCATAGTCCTTGTGTGGACAGTTTACGATATAAAGAGGAAAATAAGTAAGTAACGACGACTCGTGGACTTTAACGTTTCCATCCAGCTCAGTGGAGATAGTGGAGCTACCGTGAGGTGAGTGTGAGCCAGCAGCCAGAGACAGTCCTCGTGCAAAACCCTACTGCTCACAGTCTAAATAAACGACTACCCCTAAATAATCGAATTTATAACAGAGCTGGTAGAATTATCACGATCAAATTACCGGTTTCGTTTATATAGACAGAAAACAAAAACAAATGTTTACCTCACATGTATCCAAGTGGTGTTCCCTTTAACTCTGTCCGGGGCTGCAATGCAATCCTGACGACTTTCCCTTCCGCGCTTGTTTCCGCAGAGCTGAAAGGTTCCGCTGTGTGAGATTCAACAACAGCTTTAGGAAAAAATAAAAAAAACACGCAGAAAAGGTTGCCGGTACGATAATTTATGGAAATTTTTTATTATCTTGGTTAAGAGTGTAAAATTCTCCATTTGTTTAAAACCGCTGTAATCATTCTGGACTGTCACAGCTGTTACAGTTACGACGTTAAATGTAGGGGGGTGTCTCATCATTTCAAGTTTTTTATTTATTACCTATTAACAATAATACACAAATAAATGCAATAAGCGTACTTTTAAAATGTTAATATCTAAACATTTGCCGTATTTGTATCAAAAGAGAGGCACGTAGTCTGACCCTTCTTCACAGATATAGTTTATTCCACCCCCCCTCCGACACGTGGAAAGTGAAAGAGTCCAGAGGGCGCGAGGCTCCAAACTGTTTTGGTTGTGAGGGAGAAGAAGAATCGAGAATCATTCAGGTAATGGCAATACGGGTTTAATACAGTGCTTTTAAGTTACTTTTATTCAAATAATTCGACATTACAACCAAGAAGAATACGGTAAGTTAATGGTAGACATGACAGTTAAGTCTAACTCCACCAAGGGCAATTTATTTTGTTGTTAAAGTCAGCATCATTTTAGTTAACTAACGCTAGTGTTTTCAGTTATTCTGCTTGATTAGACCTCTTCTCAGGTAGACGGGGATTTATTAAAGTCACAAGTCTTCTTCTACAAATATAAGAATGATAAACGTGCTATTTATTTATCCCACTTCAACGGGTTTTAATAAAGCGACCGTGAAACTCGGAAGGATGTCACCCAATTAGTTGATACACCTCCACAAAGTCCCGAGAAGAAGTCTAATCAAGAGTAACTGAAAACAGCTGTGTGTACCTTACACTGTATCTAAGAAGGGGTGTACGGGACTTTAACGGTAAACACGTTCAACTTATCAGACCTGTGGTGGAAGGTAAATAAGATGCTGTACTGCAATACAATTATGAGCTACTACTTTATTTTAGTATTTTCATTTTATGTCACTTTGTACTTCTGCTCCCCTACTTTCTACTCTACAAAATGTATTTTACGCCTCAAGTTACTTTGCAGATTCTGATTATTAATGCAGAATATAAATCAACTGATTATAATGTATATTGTTAAAGATTAAGATTCCCAGCAGCATATAGAGTAGTTGAAATTAGCTCCAACTTGTCCAGCTTCAACATTTGTAACACATTAATGCATCACTTATTATAATCCAGTAATATGATACAGATTCTTCTAAAATGGGCCATTTTACATAATGAGTCATTTTACTTTTGCTACATTAAGTGTATTTTGATGCTAATACTTAGTACTTTTAAATTGTAGCAGTATTTATGCTGCTCTCTTCACCCATTTTGAAACTTCCAAATGTTTATTTTCCGTGTTTGTCCTTCAGGGCGATGGAGAAGATGAGTGAAGAGAACATGGAGGAGGTGACGGAGCTGGAGGCTCAGATCGAGCTTCTTCAGGCTGAAGTTTTAGCGTTGCGGCGCCAAAAGCAGGACGACCTCAGAGACATAACGTTCAACTTCAGAGGACAGATGCAGGATGCCCTGTGAGTTTTGTTTTTACTCACGTTTAAATCTCTCTTACACCATCCTTCACTTTTTAACCTGCAGCATTTTCCCCACATACAACTGTACATCTTAAAGCCTAGTCGTCCTGCTTACTTTGAAGTAAACCTGGGCGTTGCAAAGGCTCGTGGGCTATCGTGAGAGTCGCTGAACAGTTTGCTGTCCGTCCCCACAGGTCGTGCGTGTGTGGACAGAGACGAGGAGACGACAAGGAGAAGGTGCTGTCCGGGCTGAAGGAGGAGGTGGAGGAGCTGGAGGAGGATCTGAAGCTACAGACGCAGATTAATGGCATCAGTCTGAACAGCTGCACCACAAAGACTCTGCAAAGCAGTAAGAGCACAGTAGTACAGGAGTAATGGGCCAAGAAACGTGGGTCCCTCGTATAGTGTAATAATGTACTTACACTGTGTGTGTGTGTGTGTGTGTGTGTGTGTGTGTGTGTGTGTGTGTGTGTGTGTGTGTGTGTGTGTGTCTACTAGGCGTCAGGAAGCAGGTCCAGCAGCTCTGTATATCAGGTCACTGCTCTGAACTGGTCTTCCAGGTGGAGTTCCAGCTGTCTGAGGTCAAGGTGAGTCTTTTAATTGTTTAAATAATTAGTTGAAGAGACAGAGAGTCTCTTTGTCCACAGTGGACACCATTTGTCCCCTCACCAAGGCACCGGACAAGTGGAGTTGATCGCTTTCTAGCTTGTAGCCTTCCACCGTGTGTTTCAGACTATTGGCTGTTATTTAGACTTGAGCACTCGCACACTTGTGTCCTTTGCTCATGCACAATGTATCATTGTACCAAGCAAAGATCAACAGTGCTGTTTCTTTTCAGTAACACAATTTTGAATCCAGCTAATTTTAGACTTGTGTTAGATCTAGAAATCTGTGGATTTACACAAAAGTAATTCTAAGAGGGACAAAATCAACGTTTAGTTTCAGGTAACACACTCAACAGAATGGGTGCTGATGGTGCGTCCAGCCAGCAGGGGGTGACAGAGGCCTGTGTTCAGTGGTTCACTGGTGGCGGTGTCAATGGCACACTTGAGATTTAAGTAGCTCAACTCAGACCTCAGCAGCTGTCAGGCATGCAAAACAAGAAGGAAAAAAACCCCTCACTGTGAGGTCTTAAACGTCATCAAATCATCAGACCAAACGGCCTCAGAGGAAGAGTACAGTGTGAGGTGCTGTAAGATAAAGTCATGCCAACGGCAACAATCAGGACTACAGATGACAAATAGCCTCTTGGCTAGCTCTGGCTAACTTACAGGAATGTTTTAATAATGTGCACTGTCCCGACCAGATGAGCCAATAAAAAAAACACATATCACATTTTAGGTTTAGACGTCACCTTCAAAGTAAAAGCACTCTTTTAAAATGTTATTTATTTTATGGCCAGTATCCACTAAGTAAGTTCATATTGGAGAAGTGTCTGAATTTAACATTTTACATGTTGCCTCTTCTGGTTTTCATTGAGACTGGATCAACCAGCAGAACAGCTGGTTTTATTGAAGAAGTGTCATTAAAATGAGTTCTATTGTTTCTACTCTGAAATCTTGGCTTGTTTTAAAAAGACATTATTTGCCTGTTATTTGGAAACCGTCCTTTTTGTAAACAAACACTCTCTTCTTACTCCTTATTACAGTTTGATTAATACTTGCTTTTTACATTGTAACATACTGTGAGCTAGTACAACTTACAGTAACCGAAAACATCGTTTTGTCAGTGTTTTTTTTTTTTTAGGTACGCCAAACTAAAACCAATGCAGTCTAGTGAAACAGTCCTACAATAAAACCGGCCTTCAGGAGGCTTATACAGTTCATTCAACTGTGTTTTTGTTGCACTTAATTTACCCACATGCAACATGAATCAGCATCTCTGAAATCCTTGTCTCTTCCTGCTCACTCTGCTGTCTCCTCTCCTCAGATCATGTACAGCTCATGTACAGATCATGTACAGATCATGTACACACAGGCTTCATTTGACAACGCGTTGTCATTCGTCACTGCACTGATGAAGTGACTCTGAGTCATTGTGCGTTTTTGTCCTGCAGGACGGTTCAGGATGCGAGAGGACGATCAGTGAGCTGAACGTGGTGATGGACGCCAGCGACCTGCAGAACTTCAGCAGTTTCCTGTCTGGGTAAGAGCTGATGCTGCAGATTGATGTGAAGCTGATCTGAAGAGAACAGCTTACACACCATTCCTCCCCGTGTATTTACGTCACATCGTCTCCAATCAAACCTCTGTCTGTGAGGCGTCGCATGAATCTGGAATCAGAATCCACTTTCTTTTGTTTAGCAATTTTATCGCTTTTTTTCCCCCATTAAACCCACCGTACATGTTTGCCACGTATGACACAACGTATACATGCATGGAACAGCTGCATCATTCAAATTATTACGGTTGTAAAAAGTGCCGCCCAACCCAGTCCACCCCAACCCTCCCATTATACTCGTGAGTCTAAAACTTCACAAGAATAGATTTTACAAACAAGAATTACAGAAGAAAGAATCTGCTTTAGTGGCCAAGTAACACATAATAATACAAGGAATTTGACTGATATTTTGAATGGACCTTTTCTTCAACGACAAACCTTTTCAGAGTGAACAACCTCTTGGTAATGGTATTTACCTTAATGATCATTGGTTTCTTGTTATAATCAACATTAATCAATCAAAGGAATTGTGTAAAAATGCACCTGTAGTCCTTTTAAAGTTACCATCTCATTTCCGTGCTCTTCTGCGCTGATTAGCGGTAATAACAGGTGTGGTTTTATGGATTTTTACGGGGATTGTTGCCGTCGGACGAGTGTCTTTTTAAGACGCGTAAAGCCTCAAAACCCACATGTGGGCTATGTGTGCTGAGGTGTTTTATATCGTACAAATAACACCTTTGTGATTCACTGGATTGCAAACTGTGAGCCAGACCTAAACACCAGTGATGGACGACACCTAACTGATGCTCTTTAATCCCTGCAGTCAGTCTCCACATCCTGAAACCAGAAGAGTGGAGGCTGATGTAGCAGCAGAATAGAGCCCATGGTTTTGGAACCACATGTCCCTCTGTCTCATATCGTGGCTTTAATGCTCAGGCGTCCACATACTTTTGGCCTCGTGGAGCATCGAGTCGGTTAAACTGAACTCCATCATGTGGGAGTCAGGTATCGGACTAATTGGTGCATTATGACTGGTGTTTGGACTGAAACCCGGTGGCCAGTGAGCTGTCATTTATTTGCTCAGTGCAGCTCTACATATTTAATGTTATTCCTGTCAGGATGAAATTGTCTGTTTAGTTTAACTCAAGTGTTTATTAGAAGTAGAAGATCTCAAACTGAAAACAGCTGAAGCGCCTCACTCCCACATCCACCGTTCTCACTCGGCCTCTTTACTCACAAACAATACGCCTTTCTCACGGCACTAAATGTAACCGATTACATTCAGAATGGCTGCATTCCATTTAGGTGTGCTGGCTTCCTGGCACACCTAGCTCTAAATGGAGCACAGCCATCACTGGTATTAGTTGCACCTGTTCTCCTGCGGTGACCGTTAAATATCTGGACTCAATCGGGTCTGTTGAGGTTTACCGAGTGAGGTCTGGAGCCTCAGTCGCCGGTTCATTTCTACCGGGCGGTTTATACACTGCAGGGATCATGTTCACTGTGGTCAAAGCCAGCGGATCACAAAATCACATCTCAGTTTCATCTTTAAATCAAAGAATGTTTTAACAGGCATGGAGCGATGTTGACTCTGAAAGGATCAGTCTGAAGTGAGACTTCACAGTTTATAAGCACAACAAGCTGTGTGTTGTGCTCCAGCGGGGGACGTTCTTAGAATAATCTGTCCCTGTGATCCATTGCACGTCCCGCTGGTCCTCTCACTCAACTATTTTTCTCTTTATTGATTAACTCGAGGTGGAGGAACAGTGCCGATCAGATAATAATGGTTACAAACCATCTGAGAATTTAGGTGCGGACTAGAGTTTCTGAGAATCCAACAATATATTGTATTATATTTTCTAATGCTTGTGACAAACCTTATTTCATCCCTAATTTTTGTTTTTTTAATAGTGGCTAAGCTGTGTAGTGAGCAGATATTTTACTGTGTGAAAGGTAAAAGATAAACCTTCAGCAATAGTGACTTCAGACATAGAAATTAAAATCTTTTTTGCCTCTTTATTAACTGTCAGCAGGGTTTTTAAACACTTAACCCAAAATCACAGTAATCTAGCTCTTCTAGGAGCCCTCTTAATATAACTAGAAAACCAAAAACGTAGCCGCTCCGCGAGCCAACTTACCGGTTCAAACTACAACAAAAGTTCACCCCTTTAGATTTTTGGGCGGAGGAGACAGAGACCTCCTCACTCTTAACACGCACCACCCACCGTGAACTCGGTGTTTGTCCTTCATTCTCCCACGAGGAGGAGATCAGCTCCAGGTGTGTGGCTTCCCAACACCTGCTCCCAATCCTGTCATCTGGGAGTGGGCGGAGCCACCTCCAGTTACTCCGCTCCTTCAGGGCCGTGCAGAACAATATGTCTGTCCCGCTCCCATCGTCGTTTATGAACAGAAAATAAGTGCACCGGCTGGTGAGCTGAGCTCATGTGGAGGTCTGCTCGTGATCCGCTGCCCTCGAGGACTTCAGCTGGCGTAGCATCACAAACTTGTTTTATTTGTCTCACAGACTCGAAGTCTGAAGGCTCTGAGAACCAATTATCTTTTTACAATGAGGTCCTACATTAACATGCATGTTTTTGTCATGTATTTCACATGATAGCTTTCTGTCTTTGTGGTTTTTGTGTAGGAAAAAAGGTGATGTGTTGTATTTGTGTGCAGCAGTCTTAGCATGTTTTCAGGGAGATGCCACTGTTCACACACATCTGAACAAACTGCACCCCCACAGTCCCGATGAAGCAGATTATCTACCTTTTTGTACGTGCATAATAGACCGCAGAGTCTGGCCTATTTCATTACTGTTAAATAAACATTTGAAACCAAGCTTTCAGGGCCTTGAACAGCCTGCAACAGATTTATTACTACAGCATCAATACTGAATCTTTCAAGAGATATTAATCCGTCATTTGAACCATCACAGTAAATGTGTTTTAATTGCTCAGGTGCGTTTTCTGTCCTGATAACACACAGTCTGCCAGAAAGCGTCTGTTCTGTACAGTTGATCTGCACCGCAAGAGCAGAAGTCTGATTTGCTCTACATCTGAGGCCAAACCACATCTGGATTGTACGGTCCAGTCTGCAGAATCTGGCAAAAAAAGAGCAGATGGAAAAATACTGGAGATAATGATTCTGACAAACCGCTGCTTTCTCAGAGTCTGAGAGGAGAGAGTCGTAGTGTTACCGTCCAAATGAGACCGATAATCTCCGCTAAGTCAAGCTGGTCTCAATTGTTCAAGATAAACACACTGACACTGATTTCTATTGGTTATTATTATTCAGCAGACACATGTTTCCACATCCGTCCTCTCGTCGTCGTCCCCCCCCCCGAAGTGGTTTCTTAACTCTGTTAGTATTCAAAGTAACACCGTGACCACACAGACTGTGTAGTAAAAGTCTTCTGTCAGCGTCACGCAGCAGTGCTGCTGGGTGGCCACCTGCTGTCCTCACAGTCACTGTCACTGTCGTCACACGTTGTTATACTGAAGAAAACAAAGCAGCGGCCATCTCATCACTGCCTGGTTCACGGGTTCATGAGCTGCAATTGAATCACAGTTTCACATGACAACAGAAAGCAAAGCATGTGTGAATGAGAAGAGCTGAACGGAGACTTCGGCTGAAGACGGAGTCGGTGTGGACCGGAGACGCTACGGTGTCACTTGTCAACTTCAATGTCTTGGTGTGGACGTCGCCTTCCTTTTTCATCCAGCTGTTTATTAGCAGCGCACTTGAGAACTCTCGTAGCCCAGCAGTGGGCAAGTGACGGCGATGTGGAAACGCTGTTGAAGCAGTGCATTGTGGGATGGACCTAGCGGACTCGCGGCAGACTGGATTATGTCAAACGTCCTCCTTGAACCTCTGCCATGAAAACACAGTGCTGCTCTTGTCATGTGGGGATCCAAGCTGACTGAGTCACGAACCGCTTTGACCCCCCCCCAGTCCGCTGATCCAGGCTGTTTGTGTTTCCTGGTCCAAGGCTGATAGTGTGAAGCCAGACTGGGCGGAGGTCAGGACAGCAGCAGGAGGTTTACTTTCAAGACACAGATCCTTATAGTATACATGCAGATCTTCTAGACAGTGTAACTAGACTAGTTTTGCTGTGTAGTAACAATAACAATGTAGTAACTGCAGCAGGAGCGTTCCTAAAATGCACTCTTACTCTGACCTCTTGCGTACCGATGTTCTCTGTCAGTGAACGAGGTGACTGTCTTCATTAACACAAAGCTCCTAAACGGATCAGTTATTGGTTTATCATTCAGTGAAGCGCCTCAAGTGATCGGAGCATTAATCCTGCTACATATATTTTAGAAGGAAGCTACGTGGGTTGTGTTTGAGTTTATTCAACCACATGATGCAAAAACGATATTCTTAATGTCTGTAGGACATCAGTATTTCTTTTTCTACCAAGCAAAATATGTCTACAACAGAGCATCCAAAATATTTGTAATCCTTTCTCCTTTGATTTGATCTTTGTTTGCTGCAAACAAATCTCACTTCATCTCTGGGATGATGAACTGAAGCCACTAAAGCTTTCCAAGTCCACACTTCTCATCAGAATCGCTGCATGATAAGGTTCTTGTTACCAGCGGGGTTTAGTTGGACCCACGCTGAAGATGTAATCAGATGGGCATCATTCAGAGCCCGAGTGAGTTCCAAACAACAACATCAAACCAGGGATCAATGGCTGTCTCTCTCTCCGGCTCTCTCTTTGTGTTTTTGGTAGTGCTCCACTATACGGGAGCGTGCTGCCATGTTTCCATCAGCTCTTTGTGGAATAACAGTCATCTGGAAACTTCACCCGGCTGCCGTCTAGCCTTGGGCCCCCGTGGAAAACTCTGGGAAGCCTGTAACAGAATGTCCCAGGCTCACTCAGACAGAGCGAACCAGACCGAATCACAGATTCCTTTTTTTTCTTTACTATTGCGATATGAAGCATATGGAATATTGGAATGCACCTTTTTTTTAAACTTGCATTTTGCAGTTTTTGGATGAGTAAATGCTTCACTTACTCTTGTATCTGGAGATACTATAGGCTTGATCCCCGGCTCATCCTGTCCGTATGATGAAGTGTCTTTGAGCGAGACGCTGAACCCGATGGGCAGACCAGCACCTTGCATGGTGGCTGCCTGCCATCACTGGTGTGTGTGTGTGTGTGTGTGTGTGTGTGTGTGTGTGTGTGTGTGTGTGTGTGTGTGTGTGTGTGTGTGTGTGTGTGTGTGTGTGTGTGTGTGTGTGTGTGTGTGTGTGTGTGTGTGTGTGTGTGTGTGTGTGAGAGAATGAGAGAATGTAAAGCGCTGTGCTCAGTAAGGCACAATGACATGCAGTCCATTTACCATTTATAAAAGGTGTTAACATTGAACCCTTATTTCAAATAGAAATGTAGGCAGATATATTTTGAGTCAGTCCATAACATCCTGACCTGCACTCAACACTGTACCTGAACACGTCCTGTTTAAGGAGCTGCTGCTCTGCTTAACGAGCTTCATATAGAACTAATGCATGATGTGTGCAACGTCATTTCAGGGTGGAGGAGAGCAGAGATCTTCTGCTGTTCTTCAGGACTCTCAGGGCCTTCTCAGACCGATGCGACGACCGGCGCAGAACCTTCCAGCACTTCCAGGTTAGTGAAGACACACCTGCACCCAAATGGACCTCAAACTGGCAACCTCATCCTCACACACCTGCTCTCCATTAGCTGTGCGTGTGTGTGTGTGTGTGTGTGTGTGTGTGTGTGTGTGTGTGTGTGTGTGTGTTGACACGTGACAAACAATTTGCTCCTCATAATGAGTGCGGAGGACTCGGCCAGCTTGGCAGTTTTTCTTTAGTTTTCATTTTGGACTTCCCTGCACCATTTGTGGGGGAGAAGATGATTCCATCCATAATTCTCTGAGACCAGATGGTCCATCAATCAGGATCAGACGGACACAAAATGGGAACTTTAGGTTTTGATTTAATCTTCATCCTCTGCTTGACTCCTGCTGGGTTTCACCCTCATCCATCAGTGGAGGAGCCTCGTTGTCTTGTCCAGCGTAGAGCCCAGGGGGACAAGGTTTCTCTTTGTGGTCCAGAAGGTGCTGACATCGTGTTTTATATTTCAAAACATGAAGATACGAACGCCTCCAAAAATGTCAGTTTTGTTTGCAAAAGTGCTTAGATTCAGGCCGACTGCAGGTCATTAGTGCGGGCATGATAAACATCAGGGTGGGACTTTATTGAAGAGGTAGCAGCAAAATGTCAAATAGTAAATCAAGCTGCTGAAGCAATATGGAACTTTTTCTCCTGTTTACTTAGAGAATGTAAAGTTCTGCCAAGTTGGCTGAGCTGAAGGAGGATTAACCCACATTTTCCATATTGGCCCGCGTGCTCCAAACTCCTATTTTGCTTCGGTTGCCTTTTCTTCGGCGTTATTATGGAAAAATGTATCTCCCGTTGTAACTGGTCGACTGTAATGTGGGCAGTGCCTCGTTTTCTGATTTCCACACTTTAATGACACACAGACTTAAATATGTATTTTGAGGAATAAACAAAAATATAAAACACAAAGAAGTCTCATGCAATCCAGGAATCAGAACATTCTTTCGTTGCTGGTTGACCACAAGATTAAGCAGCCAGTCAGTGTAGGACTACAGGACTGCAGGTGATGGTTACAAACCACACACATTCACGAGCATGACTGCATGTGCAGACTCTGCAGTCAGCCACAGGGAATGGCGTAATGCACAACTTACCAATGTTAGCTAGAGCTCTATTTATATTTGTACGGTTCATATCTATAGGTTTAAAATATTCAATATCTTTCCATATTTGCCTCCTGATTCAACATAAATATAATTGTGGTTGCAATTAAAGGACCTACTGTAAACCAGATGTTGTCAAACTGCCTCTGCCATTATCAGTATAGCTAATGGCTTAAATGGCCACTTTAGGCTGGTTCCAAAGGCAAGTCAATCCCCATAGAGCCTCATGTTAAAATGTAAAGAAATGGACAATTTACAGCGTGGTACAGAGAGAAAAACAAGTCTTTTACAGCGTCTATAGCCATTCCCCTGTTTATGACAGCTGTACTGTGGTGACTTTGTATATAACTCACCTGTTTAAATTATATTGAGGCTTAAAGTTAGGCATAATTGTGGGCATGGCTGCTTTGAGGGACAGGTTGGTGTCGCACCAGGTCACTAGCTGCTTTCAGCTCCACAAACAATCCACCTCTTTGTAGTTACTGCCGCCCCACTCTGAGCTTCATAGCGGCTCTTCAGAAGCCTGAGGGTGACGTCACGGAGACTACTTCAGTATTTTACACAGTCTACGGTTTTCTCCTAAAAGTTTCTAATGATTGGTCACAGTGAAGACAACTTTGAAGAAGATAAAAATAAATAAGTTTCAGTTATCTGCTGCTTTTCAGAAACGGCAGAAAGACATCTTCACTGCTAACCTTCAGCTAATTACAGTCACCATCGTAGCTCGATATGTCCTGATCAGGTATGAACTCTGTGTACTTTTGGAGTGGTGCGATCAACAGGTGAAATCTGAACTACAACAGGACTCCCAGAACCACTGCATATAATATATAATTGTAGTTTTCTATTCTGCCAGTACCTCTACATTAGGCTAAATACTAAGAATAACATTCATTG
Source organism: Cebidichthys violaceus (assembly GCF_023349555.1). Lineage (NCBI taxonomy): Eukaryota > Metazoa > Chordata > Actinopteri > Perciformes > Stichaeidae > Cebidichthys > Cebidichthys violaceus. The sequence goes on from NW_027176472.1 coordinate 1,135,066, forward strand.
CATGTGAAGCAGCCTCCGACAATAGTTCCAAACACATTTTAATTTAAAAAGTTTGACTTTATTAAAACATCCATGTCACATACACCTCTTCCTGTACACCACTGTCTTATTCACATCAGTAATAATTTATAAGTAATCTTTATTACTGGAGGGGAAGAGTAAGGGACACAAGCAAGACATTTTAAAAGCAGACAAAATACAAAGGAGTAACTTTCACATTACTATAGTTCATAGATACATTGTTTCCCAGTTCACTTCAACCCGGAGTCTATAAATTAAAAAAACAAAGTGAAGCTAAGTCACAAAACGCTTAAGAAAGCCTGCAGATGAACAGGTCTACGTGGCCATTAGCCTTTATAGAGAGGCCTTATAATGGAGTAATTAAAAGTGAAATAAATTCACACAATAGCCGAGCAAAACCCAGAGGGTTGTGTTCATTTCTAGTCATTTTCTGAGAGAAAAGTATATACAGACTGTCTTTGTACGTCAGGACAATCTAGTGTGTGTCAGCCGTCTAAGTCAGCTGGGATCTATAGTCTCAAAGCAACATATGATGTATGAGAAATAATAACTACGCTCACAGACTACTTCCTTTAAGTGCCATTTCAGAAACGTCTCACCGTCATGTGACGAGGTTTAAAAAGATACTGCGGTATCTTCTATCTTACAGTCGCCAAGACTCAAAATGAATCTAATATTGAAATGTGATTTACCCCCGAAACATCTAAAATGGTCACATTTCAACATTTCCATTTAGTATGTCAGGTAAAACCTCTATTTTCAAAGTGTTACAGTATGTGTTAGCGACAATTTTAGTCTGGAAATTTAAAAAATGAAGCATGCAACAACATTAATACACATGATCAAAAACTGCACTCCAGTCATGTATTTTTTCACGGGCGTCTGTCCAAACGAAACTCCTGATGACCCACGATGGGTCCGTTAAAAGCACTCGTCGTAACGTTCTAAAACATTTAGTTGTTTAATTAAATGTAAAACCTTGAAATGAGAGGTTTTACATTAGTATAAGATAATTGTTTTGGACAGCAAAAATTGGCAAAAGATATCTAGAAGGTTTTAATAATATCTTGAATTTAATAAAATGTTAAAAAATGTCTATTTTAAAATTTGCTCCCCAAAAAGTTTTTGTTGTGTTTTTTTGAAATACAGGTAGTTACAAGTGTGTGTGTGTGTGTGTGTGTGTGTGTGTGTGTGTGTGTGTGTGTGTGTGTGTGTGTGTGTGTGTGTGTGTGTGTGTGTGTGTGTGTGTGTGTGTGTGTGTGTGTGTGTGTGTGTGTGTGTGTTGGTTCAAAGTCACCAGCAGTGTGTTTAGTCTCATTCATGTAGGTCGTACAGTGTCAGGTCAAAATGAAACGATACATTGGACTCTGGTTGTAGAGGTGTTGACTCCTCCCACTCATTTGAAGGGTCCCATCAGTTCCACACCTTCAGTTGAAAGAAGACGGTTTCACCTGTGGTGTTCTCTGAGCCGGTGGCCTCAATTTATTTTTTCAGTTATTAGTCACGTACCGATCCACAGTCACGGCTTCATTATGCTTCAAACAAAGAGCTTGTACAAGTTATTAACATCATCCGATGATCAAATTAAAATGATTTCTCAATCTCTTTCATCACTTTTTCTTGGGGAGATTTGTCTGTAAGTGTGTGTTGTTTTCCCCATTTGTATGATTTAACGTGCCAAGACTACGTCATGATTCAGAGGACACAGCGGAGGAGGCCATGACTACTCTTCATCCTGCCTTTCAGTGAGGATATTCAGAACGAGCAGAAATGCTAATTTTGACGTGGTCAGACAAACCAGTTTGTTTGAAGCATATTGAGGCTTTCACACCGTTTCTCAGGTGCTTTTTGATCTAATTCATGTGACTGTGGCTCTTAACAACTCGTGTGCAACTTCCTGCCAAAGGTTTAAATGGCTGGATCTCCTCACCAATCAGTAGAACTGAAAACAACCAGAGTAGAGAAACTCCCTCAATTCTACACCTTCAGTCCAGTGAATGGTTTGATTTCGACCTGACAATGTCACAAACTGTTTGTAGGTTTGCTGAAGTAAAAACATTGACACTTTCATCCCCGCCGTGGGACCAGCACCCCAAAATCCAGAACGTCAAGGTATCCCCCTCGCACTTTGTTGTGGGAAAGCTGCTCCATCAGCAACAAAGGGGCTACAGTAAAGTCTCCGCCTCGTCAGCGATACCGTCCGACAGGCAGTACCTTCATACAGGTGAAGCTGTCGGGGTACTTGGACAGCACCACGGGGTTCCCGTCCATACGGACCTCGCTGAGGCTAGGTCGTAGGTAGTAGGTGTCATTGGCCCTGCAGAAGGTGTTTACGTTGACATCAGTGATGTTGTTGTTCTGGAAGAAATAGATACGATGTCAAGACGGTACCAGAGGGAATCTTAGCTGGTAGAATCGATTAGTCTCACTCACTACGATCTTGCAAAAAAACATGAATGTCATCAATTTTGAATTAATTCTAGAACACCATAGCAATAAGAGGGTCACACGTTTCTGAAGTCAATGTATTTGTGTATATTTTAGCAGGATTCAAACCTGTAGATGTAAGATCCGGACACCGTCTGGGATCTGTGGAACAGCTTCCAGCTGGTTGTCAGCCAGGTACAGGTTGCCCAGCTTGGTCATTTTCTGTTGGGGGAAACAAATTCACACCATGAGAAACCCGGTAGATTCAGCTGATTTGTTAGGAGTTGTCCTATCCCTGTGTGGGAGGTGAAAAAGTGTATTTATATACATGTTATACTTTCAGCATGCCTGACTATAAACCAGATATACTTCTGGAATAGCAAAGTCGTGAGTTATGGGGATCTGTGAACATTTTGTGATTTAAATGAAAGATTGATATCAATCTTACTCACTAAATATTCATTCCACAAACAGACATTTAGTGATTTTAGTGAGAGTTATGAGTAGCATCTATTTCATGTTGAACACCAGCCAGGTGTGGTGAGTGTGTACAGCTTCCTGAAATCTTGTCACCACACTGAGGTTGTTTGGTACCATTGGACCATTGTGGCTGTGCAGAGAGCAAAACCCAAACCTGTGCTCACCAACAGTATCCGGAAACCTGCGCGGTAGCTGGAGCTGCTGCACAGATGTACTGGTTGGATGGATTTACTGTCAAATAAGAGTATTTCCTAAAATGTTGACGTATCTAATAAGGGCTGACCCCTCTTAGTCGATCTGTCGACTAACGGGTCGTTTCTTTAAACCTTTTTTGACTCATTTCCAGGACACTTATGAACACATCTCTGGTAAACACAAGATTTGATTCACATGACACAGCACAGGATGTGGACCGTCACATCTTCATCTTCACTCGCATCAGTAATGATTGAGATGGATGGATGGATGGATGGATGTTTACCTTGAAGGTGTTTGCTTTGACACCCTTGGTTTTGAGGAGGTTGTAGTTGGCGTTGAAAGATTTGAGTTTGGCAGGAAGCATAGGAAGTTTGACCAGTTTGTTCTCAGCCAGATTCAATTCCTCCAGCAGGGTCAGCTTAGAGAACGCCCCGTCTTCAATCTCTGAGATCATGTTCCCTGTCAGGTCAATCCTCTTCAGAGTCACTGTTGATGAATGTAAAAGAATCTGTTAATGCCATTGTAGCCATTTTAGCCGTCTCACTTTCTTTTGTTGAACAATATTTCTGACTGGTTATGCATTTCAGTTCCATTTCAAAAAGGGTGGGAAGTTAACCGGCCGACGAGCTGTAGAGCTGCTGGTCGCAGATAAAAGTACAGCTTACACTGACAACAGGTGGTCACTAATCACAGCACTTGCAGGTTTGAGCATTCTTTGTTGTTTTTTTAAACACATAGACATATAACCAAATAACCAGCTAAATCGTTCGACCAAGACCCTATTGAGAGGGGCATTTTTAAAAATAGTTTTATGATCTAGCATTCCTGCTTTGTTATCAATCCAGTTGACATCCAGATATCTCTGAGGTCTCCCATTGGTCCAGGGAAATGATGAGGTCTTTGTCTAGTCTAAACATTTTCCTTTTTTTACCAAAATTGTGACGTGCTGCTTACAATAATTACCGGGAAGTTAATATATGATATGATTGTTATGATTTATCACCTGATGAGCTGAATCCGACCAATCGTGATTCAACTCTTTTCATTAATAATATAGTTATTAGACGACTTCAAACAATTGCCTCGCTCATTAAATATGTGGCCTTTCTGTCAGCTCACTGCTCATGAATGACTTTTGATATATGATATATGTGAACAGGTGTCACTGCATTTGGTGAGCTCAGAGTCCCTTCGTTATGTTGTTTTAGAAGACAAATGCAGCTTAAAATGTGTCCGTTAGCTTTACCCTGTTTATTACAGTACACCTTACGTCGCTACGCTGACGACACGCAGCTATTCCCCCTTAAAGGCGCACTGCAGTGATTCACTTTTCCATAAAGTTTGGAAACTATATAGAGACAGATTTTTTAAAAACGGTCATCTGTGCAGCAGAAGCCAAGAAGATATCCTAACTTTTAGTTTCAAGTTTGGGTCAAGCCCCAAAAACACTGCATCCTACATTTTCCATAATCGTTAATAAACACCCACGTCTTTCAAACTCCACACCTCCAGTTTATAAAGCCGGCTACCTGTTATGATTTGGTAGTCTCTAAGCTGAGATAACCCTGATGATGCTACAAGGGCTCTCTGTAAATAATACCATTTGAAATGTATAAAATGTAGATCAAAATACTAGACAAAGATAGACAAACCATTTGCTTTCAATCAAACAGCTCGTGATGGAGACAATTTCCAGACTCACCAATGCCGTCAAAATCTTTGGTGCTGATCTTCTTGATCTTGTTGAAGCGGGCATACAGGTACGCCGTCTCTTTAGGCAAGGTGGGGACGCTGGTCATGTCTGGACTGACCTCCTCACAGTACACTGAACCAGTCAGACACACACACAGCAGGCAGGTGGGCAGGTCTGCAACACACAAAGGCACAACACAAACATCCAGCCTTCTTCAGAATACGCTGTAGTCGCAGCACTTCTAACAACCGTTAATCCAGCTCAACGTGATTCAGACCATCTAACATCTGGAATCTCCTCAGACACTGGTCTACGTTCAGACGCTCTGATAGATTACTCCTCGCTGTTCCACGAGCCCAGTCACATTTATGTGTAGATACATATAATTTGACCCTCTTACCTTCATTTATTCTAGTTCCTTTCAGAACCTAAAGTAACAGGTATCAAGCTAGGGTATGAGTTCCCCAAATCCTTCTTTTTTAGATTATTATGAACCTCACTTTGGAGGCAACCCACCAAGCTTTTGTATTTGCAGTTTTCCAACAAACACAACCTTGTTTAACTTGTTCTGAGAACAATGCTTCTTCTTTGAGTGTCTTTCTCAGACCTTCAAACCATTAACAGACCGACTCAAAGCATCTCAAAAGCAGTTTTAAACTCCCCCCTATCAATTTAAATTGGATGTTCTTGGTAAACATGAGTTTCTCTTACCGGAGGCGTCTCCTCCCTGGTCGATTGGGCCGTCATCAGGTTCATCAGCAAGAGGCAGCGCCCTCTGCAAGAGAAAACATGGCCTCTTCATACAGCGGACAAATCATTGGAGAGAGCAAAACATTGACACTGCCAGGGTTAGGAGGTCAGGTTTGGAAATATGCTAACACATTACAAGTTTTGGGTAGAAACCAAATGAGGACGGAAACAAAATCTCAAATATCTGTACTTTCCTGTGCTTAGCTTCAGCATGGAGTCTCTTTGGTAACACTAGCATGTAAGAGGGGAAATAGCTCAACCAGTGCAGTTAAACAAGACGGTCAGGTTTTGGTTAGTGATTCTCCCACAAGATGGTCTTCATTAAGTCTCGTTAACAATGAACTGTGATCAGTGGAGGTGATAATTGAACATGTGATGTTAATTATTAGAACTTTAGTCTGTTAGAGACACTGTCGGGTCTGATAAATTAAGGCTAAGTGGGCATTCAGATCGTAAACACCACTGTTTAAATAAAACAACATAGGATGTGTTTGTGTTAGTGGAGTAGTGTTGCTACAAGTGAAAAGATGAAATGTGATTTTCAAAACGTCCAGTTTCAGTAACGGATCAACGAGTTTTTAAAGTTCTATCAACACCAAAACACTGTATAGCAGAATGTTTCAACTCTGGCAAGTTATCACGGCGATAATAACTTTATCCTCCGTTTACACAAGCTTCAGATTATCAGTGGAATTGCACCGTTCATGTTACAAAGTCATCTCCCAGGAATGTGTGCTGGGATGTATTCGATTGGCACGTTGTTGGATGATATTTCCACAGAAGTTTAGTCAGGTTCAACATTTGTGCTGCGTTGCTTTGGCCAGAGGCCTCATCATCCCTGTTGTGTCACCACAGATCTGATCGATGTGAAGGAGGAGGCTGTGATTTGTGGCACAGTTCTGCTGTCGGTCTGAACACAGACTCCATTCAGTACCAATGAACTCAGCTTTATATTCCACAGCTGACCACCACTGTTATTACTGAACCGCAGTGTTGAAGACATTTTTTTCCTTTTTGTCTCGATGACTTATTGATTTCAATTGACACTGTTCATCCTGATCTTCATCTCTTGTGGATAAGTAACCATACCTGGTCGTTACATCTTTTCAAAAGGGCTGACATGTAGCAGCCAATGAGAATCAGATTGGTTTGAGGGTTTTGTGCATTCTTGGCCTCTGACCCTAAGAGCCTTTAGAGCCTCCTGAGACCCTTCAATTACATCCGTCAGCCTGAGGACCTTTGGATGTGTGGAGAGCTCCAAATCGTTTAACTGGTGGTGCCTTCATCAGCAATAAGCTACTCAACACTGACGCTCATGAATCTGAGGGCTTATCTGTGGGGTTGCAACCAAAGCATCTTTGCAAACATTCAGCCAGAGATTGATCAGTAAACTAGCTGCTGATGAAAGAACCCTGCACCACCATGGGTCTGATGGTTGCTCAGTTTGTCCTCCATCATCAAGGCCTGGCTCTCTGAACTAACGGAGTGGACCTCAAACCAATCAAAGGGAAGAAACAGGAACTTCCCACATTTTGTATTAAACCGTTGGCCTGAATGAAGCTCGTGGTTCACTGTAGCAGCAGAAGAGGTTATGAGGCCTGTCTCTTAAAGGTCTGGCACCGGCGTCTTGAATAAAAAAAAACAGCTGGTCCCAGGATAGTTTGTGGGTTTTTATGTCTCCCTGAGGATAAACCAGACCAGACTCTGGTTTTGGTTTGTCCAACTATCTCTTGAAGAGGTTAGTGTGGTTGGTTGACGGCTAGTGTGGTTTGCTTCAGGGTTCGGTCTGTCTGGTGGGAAAACAAGTCAGACACAGCAAGGTGTGTGTGTGTGTGTGTGTGTGTGTGTGTGTGTGTGTGTGTGTGTGTGTGTGTGTGTGTGTGTGTGTGTGTGTGTGTGTGTGTGTGTGTGTGTGTGTGTGTGTTGAAACTGAGCTGAATGAATTATCTGATAGAGGAGGACGGTGAAGTGCTGACAGTTTCTGTCAGTAGCAAGTAGGAGAAGACAAATGAACCGACTAAACCATGAGATCTATGACTAGCTTTTAGAATAATGTTCCTGTGCCTCATTGCTTTTAAATATTCCCAGCTAATAAGCATGACTTAATTTCCCCTGGGGGTTAGTAAAGTCAAAGCTTATATCTTGTCCCTTTTTCTTTTTCTTCTGTCTGAACGATCTCATCTTACTTTGTCAGAGAACATTAGTCCGGTCTGACCAAAATCTGTCTTTGTTTTAAATTTAATTCTATACACAGTATCGCATATCTACTCAACAACTCACCACATCTGCTGACATTAGACTAATTGTGAAAAAAAAGTGTAAACAAATTACCTTTTTTTGTGTCAGAGTTATTGAAAAGAACAATTCTTTTGGCAAAGGAGTGTGACATAAGTAATAGAGTTCTTACCCTAGCCCTCCTTGATTTCAAGTGGTCAGTGAAGTATCCGTTCAGCTCCCTGCCAGGTACAGATCCCGGTATCAGCCGCGAGTCCTGGTCGGACCTCCTGGCCGAGGCCGCCACCAGCCAAGGCACCAGCACAGAGGTGAACAAGAGAGCCTTCATGCCGTCCAAAGCAGTGTGACGCCGACACCTCAGCTCGACTGAAAGCCTGCGTTTGGGTCAGCAGCTGCTCTCTGCTACAAGCCCCTGTTGGGATGTGTCAAATGACTGTATTTAAAGGCTGAAGCAGTAGCTTCCAGCAGACTGTTAAAGCAGAGTTTATAGAGCCAAGCACTTAACCCTTCCCTGACCACCCAGAGAGAGAGAGAGAGAGAGAGAGAGAGAGAGAGAGAGAGAGAGAGAGAGAGAGAGAGAGAGAGAGAGAGAGAGAGAGAGAGAGAGAGAGAGAGAGAGAGAGAGAGAGAGAGAGAGAGAGAGAGAGAGAGAGAGAGAGAGAGAGAGAGAGAGAGAGAGAGAGACACATATGGAAAAAGACAAAGCGTCAAAGAAAGAATAAAGTGTCCATTTTTTTTTCTTCTTCTGTTAAACGTCCCCTAAGTATGTACAGGGGGAAAAACACTGCTGAGCCAGCAGAAAGTTGACAACCACAGTGTGAGTGTGTTTTGTCAGGAGGAATGTCTGTGGTCTCTGCCCGGCCGCTCAGTAATGACTCGTAATAACCAACCTATCTTTCATTAGGCTGGATTAGTTCTCCTCTGGCTCTGTTTTTCTCTCGGCCGTCGGTCAGACGGACACATTTAGCGGCCGTCAGACGGACACTGATTATAGGTTAGATTTCATGTGATTTCTTTGGACCGACCAATGGTCGAATCTGCTCTCTGGACGCCGACTCCTCGGAGCGACTGAGGTTGAAGTTCCTCTGTGCTTCTGTCTCATTTTAAAATATCAACCAATAAAGCTTGTTCTGGAAAAGCAATGTTGTTTTTTTAGCTGTAATAGAGAGCTGCAGAAAGGAGTCCTAACTCGTAAATGAGTTATAGCTTTTCTTGCACTCCCGGCTCCCACTTCTCACAATTCAATGGATATTTTTTTAATGGTTTTTGGTTAAATGTCTGTGGTTAACACAAGCTTAAGAGATTCACACAGTAAATACTCTCTCGTGTGAATTCTGAAGCTTTTACGTGTCTTAAAAAAAGGCGGGTGTCGCCTTCACAGCCTCGTCGTGAAACTCGTACGGCCGCCGTCTCGCTCGTTTACAGCCTAACGTTAGCTTTTTACTTTTGCCGACTGCGTTCGTGCTTCAAAATGTTAAAAGCGGTGCTCGTTTGTAGAGATTATCTTGCTGAACAAAACTGGTAAGAGCTGATTTACTGCAATAAACCCAAATCCAATAGGAAAGTGACATTGGCTTTTTGACAACCATTGCGATGCTAACTTCAGATTGGTCTACAAAAATACATCATCCGTGCAGCACTCTGAGGATTGAATGTAATGTGGATACACAGTTACACAGTTACACCAAATCAAACTGCAGCGGCTGTGTGGTACAAGATGAGGGACGTGTTAGACGACGCTCTCCACCGTCGTCAAAACACCAAATGAGGCAATATCTTTTGGAAGAATGGTGTTCATCCCTGCAGCAGTTTCGCTGACTTGTCGAAATCTATGACCAAGAACATTGAAGCTGTTGCGAAGTTGCCGGGATCCAGATGTTTGAATCCCACACTCTACCGAGTTTGAGTGGACTGAACAACAGTTTTGAATTTGATATGACCTCATTGATTAACATTAATTTTACATATATGGCACGTCTTCTCAAAAGCACCCGACATCGTAGGCTGCGTCTCTGTGTGGGTGTAAATGGGTTCTTTGCACGGACTGAGTTTGTCTTCATCCATCTCACAGTTGTCTGATGTCTTTTCCATTGTTTGGCTATCGAAGCATCCAGGATTGTAGCCACTGACTAACGCATGTTTCACTGTACATGAGACTAAGTTTTAAATAAACCAACTGAGGACTCTGTTCATGAGACCGGACCCAGAACAGTCCAGCAGCAGCATTGGGTGTCCTAGTTGCTTCCTTCCTGATGTTGATGCGTCTTGAATGACAAAGTTAAGATGCTGCTCGTCTTTGAATATTTCTGACTCTCTGATCTGCTTTTTGATAATATAAATTTAATTTGGTTGTTTTACATAACAATAAGAACGACACGCACATCCCGTGCCCAATAGGAAGGATGCTGGATCAAAGAAAACATCCAGCAGAATTTAAACGGATAGAGCAGCAGTAACTAACTATATGGAAATAGACTGGATCATGTAAACTGGAGTTACCACACAGTCTTTTACCATACCAGGTGTAGAAAGACATCCTTGTTGATGTTTCTCATCTGCTGCGTTTTTTTTTTGCCACATTTAGGTCTAATAGTCTCGGCTCTTTATAGTTTTGGCAAACATCCGTGAGCAAAAAGTACATCATGAAGCATTTCCACGACGTGGCAGGAGATGTTGTGTGAATTAAAAGTCATAGTTTAGCTCAGCGTTAAAGTCGTTTGGTGTGAACGTTTCAAATGAACTTCACACCAATGACCAACGCTAAAACCTTAACACTAGAAACATCTGCACAAACAGTCGCATGCTTTCAGAGGCGCGCTATACTACGGACAAATCCAAAGTGTTTTAAATAGTAAGGTTTGAACAAAGGAAGTAGTGAGCATACGACTGGATAAATGAGACGCAGATGATACTGCACAAGTTGTGTTTAATGTTGGTTACTGTTGTTTAACGCGACTTCAGATTTACTTCAGTTGACTCCTTCAAAGAGTTAGGTTATCTTTAAGAGTTGAAGGAAACATGAGGTGAGTAACTGATGCACAAATGGTCATTTTGTGGGTGAAGTTCTCCTTTAAGATAGAAAAAGGTGAACCGGTTCTCAGTGGTCTGAGTGAACTCTAACCAGATCGGTGATCCCTGGAAGATGTTTTGAGAACATCTCTTTAATCAATGCATCTCTATGGTTTAATGTGTATCAGACCTCCACAGCCTCACGTTTTAAAAGAGTTATGGAGTGCGGTAGAGGCAATAACAATAAATAACTGCTAATATGATCAACACGCTAAAAAAAATGCCAGGAATTAATCAGAATCAGAATTACTGGAAAATAGAAAAAGGAAAAAGTTTATGGGAAATGCTTCCAACGCAAGAAAGGCCAAAAGATTCTAAGTAATAAAAAATGAAGAGACTGTACACTCAGTCTTTTCAACAGCTGTCGAGGTCCAGCTGTTCTTGGGTTGATTTCAACCTCGGTTGTCAAATCAGAGAGACGTTGGGCTTCCCCAGAGCACTTCTAAAGAATTTGCTGTTTTTTAAAAAGGTGTTGTCCCTAGACATGGTGACATGACAAGAGACAGTACTTCTCTATAAACAAGCAGAGCTAAAGAGCAAAAAAGCTGAAGTTTAACAGCACAACAGTTAAATAGAAAACATGTGACTATTTGAGCCTTCAAGAGGAGAGGAAAAAGAAGGGGCCCAGATATAAACATCCAAGGAACACGAGCCCGGACTGTTACAGGTGTGTTAGCAATTATGAACACCTTTAAACTTTTATGACTCTGGGAAGAGGGCCAGCGACTGGAGAATGTTTTTACTGTCACTAATTTTCTAGACCAGAGTTTGGCCTGTCAGGGTGGTTTCACTGGTATTCTATTGCGCAATAAAGCAAGTCAATGGGGGGAAAGCCACCCGCAACAGCAACCACCTAAACACGCACTATTTCTGTCATGTTAAGTGAGAAAGACTTTTTTTTTTTTACAAGCTTGGAATTTGTAAATCCTTGTGGGAACTAAAGAAAATGATGCTTTGCTCATTTATGATGCAATGTACTCATAAATGGCAGAAAAGTGCTAAATATCTGCAGATGAATACATGAGGGGATGATAATGTTGAATGTTAAACAGCTTGCAGTCCTCTTCCTCTTCGCAGCCTTCGTCGGTGCGTTGCTACGTTTCTCTGTGGGTTACGAGCAGCAACTCGACCCGCCGAACGGCGGTAAACTTGCGGTAGGAATCCTGTCGCCCGCGGTCATGTGTGTCCAATCCAAACAAAAAGAGGAGCCATTCATAAAGATGTTGTGCTGATGGTGCTCCATCACTCCAGAGAGGCACCTTTTTTAAAAAAGAAAAGGTCTGACAATCACAGTTTACAGAGTGATTGGCCCGCTGTGCAAAAAGGTATGAAAGCAGTCTGGGTTTGAACTTCTCTCTCAAGCTCTTCAGTTCGTCACTCAGCTAGCTCTGTCTGGATGCTGTAATCAATCCTACAGATAATCACATCACGTCCCTCTTCGATTGGTGACCAATCAGAACTGGTAGAAACACTTCAGCCATTAGATGTGACTGGTGCCGCAGTGTCAAAGCTAGTTAGTTTGAAGCACAATGTTCTGTCAACGCTCCTTCAACAGTTTTAACCGAACAAACGTATGTTGTTTTAATAAGAAATAAAAGTCTGATTTCATGCTGCTCTTTGCGCAGCTAGTTTTCTACTCAGTAGCAGCAACACAACGACAGGAGTTTGTTACCTCGCGGAGGAGTTGCTGGTGATCAGCCAGTCGTCTGCAGCTCTTCATCAGACGGCTCATTGCTCTTTCTTCTTCCTTTTACTCTTCACAAAGTTCAAAACTGTCCGCCGATCCGCCGTCTAGTTCTGTAGATGCATGTTTGATGAACGATCGCGGCCGCTCTGAGTCTCTTGATGAATACGTTGCATTTTTTTTAATGCGACTGCTTCACAATAAAAGCCACCCCATGTTTTGCCCGTTGGATGCTTTTAATGTGAAATGGCAGCAGCAGGAAATGTTCTAACTTACTAACTAACCGCCACAGTCTGATCCAGACGTCCATCATCTCCAACTAGTCATCGTACTGTAATTAACTGACAAACATCATTCTTTTGGATCCCTTCATTATATTATTATTATTATTATTATTATATTGATCAGCAGCACATTGTGTAACATAAGTTCTGTATCACATCAGTGTTTCTGGTCTCCTATTGGTGTTTCTGTTCCATTTGGACACGTTTCTACTTCCTAGTCATGTCGTCCTCATCCATACGGCTTAAAGTTCATCTTTGAGGGCTTCACAACATATAACATCCTCATCGTCTTGGTCCAGATGACATAATATCCTCACAAAGAAATGATACCTTACAAATGCTTCTTCATGCCATCAGAGAAGGTTTTGAGTCTTTAAAATGCTAATCAGCAAACTTATAAGACCAGTTGATTTGTTCCAGAGCGTCGTCGTAATCCTCGACGCCGCTCCGAACTCACCAATTTTCTCTCGTGTAACCACACTTGTCAGAACGTCGAGCTTTATTCTGGTTTATTTCTTCCGACGGCTGCAGTCGGCGTGCCGTTTAGCTGGGCTTTAGGCTGACGGGTGTAAGTGAGCGCTACGTAACGGCAGACTTGAAGCCAGGACGCACAAAACAACATATGTCAGTGAGTTTACTCCGCTCACACAGACGCCCATTTAACTGCAGGGTAACTTTCAACACCATGGACCACCTGGCCGGGCCATTAAACGACCTGGGTCTGCATGGGTCTGGCTGACAACCGACATGATGTATTGACCCTCCGCTGAGCGCCGCATGTTCTGGTCGTGACTTAGACACGTGCTCGCTTTGGGCTGACAGAATGTCTTTTATTTTAGCTGAGAGACTCGTTATGTAATGAGTGTTACATGGTTCAAACAAAATTATTTCCTTCAGTTCCCTTATTAGCCTCCATGTGAAGCTAAACCAAACAGCTCTGCACCTGTACAGAGCCTTTAGCCTCTTGTGGCTCATAGTTTAGTCTTTGCACAACGTTTGCTGGTTTAGTCTCTCTGCTCTTGTGAACCTTGTTTCCAGGCAGCTGATTTTAACTATCAAGCTCTGATGAAACCACCAGCACCAAACGTCCCACAGACAAAGAGACTGACTGGGGAAGAAAGTGGGAGAACTCAGGAGTTGGTGGTGACCAAACGGGAGCAAAAAGGAAAATGAATGTTTGACTTTAACTTTTTATCAACATAATGAGGAAAGGGGTGCAAAGACCTTTTTTCTTTCTTCTTTCTTACAAATACTGTATGTTAGCCTGAAAAAAACGTTAAAAGGAAGTTCTCTGAGCCCAAATATGAATTAATGCAGCTTTAAGGGGAACTTTAAAGGAGAAAGTTCTCCACAATGGAAGAGATGCACCTGTGCGTTGTGTGCACAGACCGGGAAAGGAAAAGTAAATTTCAAGCTCATTGGTTTATCAGAAGTAGTCCTGGCTGGACGTCCAGATTAGGAATGTTCCTCATGACTAATTATAAATGAAAGTTTAAACTTAGACTAGTTAACCAGTGTTAAAGTAAGAAAACACTCGGAACACCCGGTTTAGATCTATAGATCTAAATCTATAATATATTATAAAAGCCATTTGAAAACCGTTAATCAGATTTTCAGTAATTAAATCGTATTTCATCGACTAGTCGACTAATGGCGTACATCCCGAGTCCACATATGGAACTTGGTTTCCAAAGTGAGCCCGGACTGAAATGCATGAAATGGACATGATCTGTATGTTCATAGTGTTGAATTTAAGATCCTTTAAATGTACAAGCTCTGTGTTTGTCGTTCTCATTGTGACATTAATCTCTCTACATCTCAGTCATTCCCTCAAATGTTCCATCAGTGGAGTTGCTCAAGTTGTTTTACAAAGTTGAATTAGACTTTAGGTCCGTTTTACTGTAGGTCAACTCGGACGTTAAACTCTATTCTTTCTTCCAATTCACCACAGAAGTGAGTCTTTTTCCCGATGCCGAGCTTCGGTTCAAATACTGGCGCTCTGCCTCGGAATTCAGTCCCAGAGGATCCGAGGGACGTCCTGATGATTCAAACAGAACCACTGTAGCCTCCAAAGAGACCACCACTTTGGGTTTTTAGAAACAACAGGTTCCTTTTTAATTCCAACATATTCATTTTATTTTTTTTTCCAGAGCGCAGCTGCTAAAGATGAGGCTGTGTTGTTTTCCTGGACATTGAATGAGTAATGACTCCGCTTTAGTGGATGTAACTCGAGGCCCATCCCTATATAAAATATAAATACCATTCTATAACCGTTTTAAAAGTAGGGGAATTCCAACTATATATGCTTGCTGTGTATTCTACCTATGTGATGCTGTGGTGAAGACTATAGTGGAGCTGCTGCTGGAAACAGGACGGTTCCTGCTGTCGGAGCCAGATGCAGAACAGATGTTGGGGATGCATAGAGAGGAAGGCCGGGCTTTAAAGTTTGCTGTTGCACATAGGGCCCTGTCATGCTACACAAGATGTTCTCCGTAAGACAGCTGATGAATCGCTGTTAGGTAGGTGCAGCATTGATTGATGCCAGGCCTGGACTGCAGCATGTTTTCAATTACCTCCCAATGAGTTTAGATACGACGCTGATCCCATCGGTAGCAACGCTGAAGAAGATCCACACGCCGAGCCGAAAGCGTTTCTCGGGTTGTATTCTTTTGTCTTTTTATTAAAAAATGTTGTCCAGGCCAAAGGGGGGCCTCTCAGTCTCAGGGTAGACGTCTAGTTCGGTTCACCTTCGGTTTCTTCTTCTTCTTCTTAGAATTCATCAAGAGCCGTCGACTTCAGCTGTGGTGAATTACAGCGGATCTTTGGTTCATCTCATGTTTTGGACATCTCAGGGTCTGCAGCTATTGTGTGTAGCTGCTGACTGTTTATTGTAAAAAGCCCTCCGTGGTTCACTGAGCCTGGGAGCTCTTATCCCAGCATGAGGTTTACTCTCAGCTCCAACACAGTGGGAGGAGGCTCTCTCAGGAGGTGATGGGGGGCAAAGTCTTTGTGCTTATTCTTGCTGTTGGTTCATAGACTTAAAAAACATTGAATGTTCATATACTGAAATCCAAATTCCAACTGTAGCTAACATTGGGAAACTGCTATTAGAAAGACGTATAGGAGGTCAGAATAAACCCTCATTGGTCATCTTTTGAACTTCATGTAAACGCTGTTTATTCTCAAACCGTGTTTCAGCACATCAGCTGGGTGTTTATGTGTGTTTGTGTGGTAAATAGGCTCTCGCACGTCTCTTGTAAGTTTTTAGGATTGCTGTGTCCTTTTTCACATTATCTCAAACACCCAGCTGTGCTGACGTCGTAATCAACCCCTCAGCACTGAAGGCATCATAAACATGAATGATTAGGGCCGACATATAGAGCACAAGTAGTTGACTACATTACCATGAAGCTCTATCATCTCCTACATGGAGCTCTTTCTCTAATCTGCGTCGTTTTTTCATGTTGGACAAAAAGGTGTCTTTCAGGTGCAGATCAGGGCTCGTATTTGGTGCTATTCTTAGTAAAACTATTTCTCAAGTTGATCGGGTTCATCAACCATCTGAGAGGGTAGAAAACACACGGACATAGTGGAATTGCAAACATAGCAACTGGCATTGAATTGTGTGACAGAAATAATACATGCATAAGATCAAGAACCGATTTTTACAGCCTTGAGATTTTTCAAACAAAACAAGTGTTTTTGTTCCTTCTGATCAAATCTTTTTATTTTATTATTTTGTCACTGTGTTGGCGCTGAGTTGTGTCGGCAGTGTTGGCGTCTTGGTGGTGGTCTCCGTCTGTTGGTACTGGACATGAGACCGGCTCTGATTAGACTGTCAACTGAGACATGACAGTTTGGACCAAACCAGTATGAGACATGTGGAGAGTATTACTGGCTGACTGGGTTCCAGTGTGCGGTGGTATTGGATAGTTGTCCTCTGTTCTCTGATGACTACTGGATTTGTTATCCCAGCATTCCTGGCGTTTTCCTTCTCCCAGACAGTTTAGCGTTGGCTCAAAAGTGATTCATGCTGAATTTGAATCTGTTGAATTTCGAAATATCAGTAGTTCTAGTTATTGTAGCGACCCCCACTGGTGTTTAAAGTTCCACTGGTTCATTAGTCTTCAGGCCGTCTGTCCCAGCTGAGCTTTTAGTCTATTTAGTTTAAGTCTTACTTAAAGCTTAAAGGCACTCTGTGTGACTTAGAGGGAGCTCAAAGTCAACACGTGTTTCCAGGTTACCATACATTGTTGTTGGACCTGAGGATGCTGATAATTAAACTGTGCTAATGGAATGATTCAGAGTTAAAGGGTTCATTCTGAAAGGATCTCGGTAAAGATCAGGCGGCCTGATTTAAGTGTCTTAAAGCTGCATTCTCTCTAATGTCCACCAGGGGGCGACTCCTCTGGTTGTATAGAAGTCTAGTCTAAAATGACTCTACTTCTCTCTTGATTTATTCCCTCAGTAAACATGAGTTTATGGTCTCAATCTCTAGTTTACAGTCTTCTTCAATACAGCATGATGTTCATTTAGTACATTATGGTCCATTTAGAGTCAAACAGACCATAAAGTAGAGTACGCTTTAGGGCGGGGCTACACCGTGATTGACAGGTCACTACTGCTACCAGAGCTGTATGATTTTGTAATTTTGTTTTTCCAACATTTTAACTTAACATGGAGCACTGCCACCATGTGAAATATATGTAAATAGCATTTTAATTTTAAAGAACATCAATTTTTGATTTTTGGGATTTGAATCTTTACCCCACAGTTCATGTTTCTCATCCCAGAATGCACAGCGAATATTTAGCCAGGGCACTTTGTCTTCAGTCTGTTGATATCAGAGAATGCTCCGTCACATCAAACACTGCAGAGTGAAGTTTGTCTTCATCTCCACAGCTTGTTAACATTGTCTGTCCTCATCATTAAAACTAACGAGTCCAAGTGAGTACAATACAGTTTGATGGAACAGATGAAGGCCTGTGATCCACACAAGTGGACCAAAACATAATGGGGCATATGGAGAGTGTTATTTTTTGAGTGGGCTCCAGTGGTTTTGGATATTTGTTCTCTAATGACTACTGAATGTGTTCTCCACATTCCGTCTGTTTTGATTACGACCAGACAGACGATGGCTTTTGTCTTTTTTTTATTTGAATTTTATGACAAAAATGTTAATTGCAATCAACATTGTCCAGTAGAAAATTCAAGGATGAAATAATCCACAAAGTCTGTTGCTTACTCGTGACAATGAAAATGTTTTCCAGTGTGTTTAACCCGAACACACAGTTCATGAGACGGCATCACGATGTTTGATCGTGTGTCGTTAGCAAACTGTTTCTTCCACCTCTAAACTCTAAACAGGTCAGCGCTTGCTTCAGTCCTCAAGGATCCTATAAGTCTAGACTGTTCATGATAAAGTCATTACTGATAAAAAAAAAAAAGATTCCATATGTTTTCAGTGTTGACCAGAGCCATATATCTGGCTCACTTTGGCAAGAAGTCATCCCCTCCATCCTCTTTGAAAAGCTTTGCTGGATGTTTGAGCGGTCGGGCGACAGGGATTTTCCACTAAAGTTATTCTGGACATTTTCACATGTCTGTACAACATTTGCAGGGTTACTTTTGCTTTTTGGGGCTTTTAACTGTAATCTCTTCTTCTTGAATTTGGGAGATCATAATTGTACTTTGTTTAATCACGCAGCCTCCATTGAAGAACGTCATACCGTCTTATTCAAGAATGATTCAATCGTATCACTTGTATTGATGGTAGCGTCTCTAGGTTTGTGAAGGACGTCCCGTGTTGCTCCCGGTCGCGTTAACATCCTCTCTGACCAATCGGTGATCTGCAGTGTCTTAACGCGACCTTCTAGTATCGGCTCAGCTCCCTTAACAAAAAGAAGTTCCAGATTACCAGGTACGATCTACAACTTTTGCCGATGGAAAACCAAAGAAGAGCGAGTCGAGTCGAGACATGCATTAGATTTACATCTCGACATTAACGCTTCCCCGGGGAAAAGTAAACTCTGTGTTCAGGCAAGAGAAAGGCCTCATGCAGTTAAACAATCTGGCAAGAGATACATAAATGTGATCTTTATTAGAGGCTAATATTCAGGAGATCAGTGGAGAGCTGGTTAACGCTAGCTGTTAGCAGCTGTAATAAAGGAGCTAACAGACATCTCTGTTATTATATTGTAATTCATTCCCATGCGTGTCTCTCTCCCTAGCAAAGTGCTCCTTCTAACGGAGCTAACAGCTAACGCTAACCGAGGTTGCATTGAGTTGCGTTGTGGTGCGTTCAAGCTCCAAACAGTAAAAACTTGTATTGGGCGAAAGGTGAATTAAAATGTTATCACGATGTGTTCAAATGTAATGTTGTAGAATTTAGCTTTTGGTAAAAAAAAACTTTGAAGGAGATGTTTTCACAACAATATAAATTAACGACTATTTATGGCATGAACAAAGTAAAAGGATAACATTCAGAATGTTTGACTTGTTGATTTTATTCATTTTGAGATAGATAAGTTTGGCTTCGACAGATTCTGTAATTCACATCATCTACTTCAGACAGATACTCTAAAAGTGACTCATGCAACAGGTGGTTGATTTCTCTCATGCTTAATCAAGTCGGGTTTAGAAACACAAAATCATGTTTCTGTGATCAGTGGATCATTGATGCTTTAAGAGGCAAATGCAGAGAGCGACTTCAGTGATGTTCAGTCCATGAATGCCACCGCTGACCAAATGGAAACCATCTTGTCACCGAGCCAAACTGTTGTCGCCCTGTCTGTTCAAACGCATGGTTGGTTAGTACTGGGTGTCAGATACCAGCTTAGCATTACTGTATCAAATATGAAAAAATGACCATCACAATTAGCTGAAGCCCGAGACGACGTCTCCAGTGTCTCGTTTTGACCGACCAACAGTCCAAAACCCGGAGATGTTCAGTCTACGAGCTCAAGACAAAGATTTCAAAGGATTCATCAATTCTCAAAATAGATACCGATTATTTTTCTGTTGATTCATCAACTATTGCTTCAGCGCTGCTGTATCTGCAAAATGAAGTAGCTTGAAATCCTTAAGTTGTTTCTTCTCTCTATGTTCAGGAGGTTTTGGGGCAGACTGTACAGTATCTTCATCTTCTTTCAGTCGATGAACCGTACTACTCCGTCTTCTCCCGGCTATGGTTACAGTTCATCTATATTATTGTTTGTGGTTAAAGTCAATGCGTTTTTCATGTGTTTGTGGAGGCAGGGGAATTCTGGGAAGTTCCCATGTTAATGTAATTATGTCTCTTTAATGGGACATTGTGGTCCCGACTGTTTCCCTCTGTGCTAATTGTGATGAGGAGAACGCGGCTGTCTCCTCAGCAGCCGACTCCATCTGGATAAAGTCTCTTTTTATTGGAGCGCTCTTCAAAAAGCTCTCGCTTTTAAGATCGCTACTGGCTGAAATAACATCGCCTGTGATTCTGGCTATGACCGTCTGTCTGTCTCATTTCTGCTCTCCTGTCTGTCCTTGTGCCTTTTTATTAACACTGCAGCACACACTCAACACACATGTTGATGCAGATTTGTCCTTAAAGTTAACACCAGAATCCTGCAGAATCTTTTAACCCAGATAGAAGTTGTCCAGACGCTGTTGTTATATGACCATGTTTGTGCGAAACAGCGAACTTCAATCGGTACGTTATTTTTGCTTTATGCAATAATTGGGTGAGTTTAAGCAGACAAACTGGGCTGCTGGGAAGGCTGCAAATGCCTTAATGTTGATATTTGAAAGGTGCAATATACGTAATTAAGTGCGTTAATATAGCAGCAAACTACTATTTGTTAATTTAAACTCAAAACTAAAGATTCAGTCTGTGTTCATCTGAGGCAGGCGGCTGGTTTTATGTCCATGAAACTTTTACTGCTTCACACTTTTTCACAATTGTCAGCACATGTGATTAACCGTGATTAATTGATTTAAAGTGTTTTGAAATGGATTTAGCTGGCTTCAGTATAAAAACACAAGTTTGGAATCAACTCGTGAAGCGACAGATTTGGTATTAGTTTACAGATATAGTTTGACTTCTTTTACTTTTCTACTTTCATTTGACTATTTTGATGCTGCCAGTTACATCTAGACTCTCTGTTTCTCACACACGCACGCGCGCACACACACACACACACACACACACACACACACACACACACACACACACACACACACACACACATTAATCATAGGGCAGGTTTTTCCACTCCAGAGCCAGACAACAGTTGGCTCGTCGTCGTGGTTTACTCATTTTTCATGTCAGTCTTTTCCCCACAGAAAGCATCACTGCTGGGATTCTCTCTCATGAACAAACAGGCCTTTCAGTCTTTGCCTCTAAACATTTTAATTTCATTGGCCTCATTTAGCCTCGGCGCTGCTCCGGATGAGTCGGTGGTGTTTGTTTCAGTTGTATGTGTGTGTGTGTGTTTTTGGACAGTGAAGGTGTGTTGAGTGAGCGCTGACAGACTAAATGTCCAATTTTCTCCAGCTTTGGAGAGTGTTTTGCTGTGATGTTGGCGTCCTGAAGAGTGTGATTTGACTTTGAAGGCGTCTGCAGCCGTCTGAGGAGACTTTGTACCTCATTAGTTGTTTGGGTTTGTTTGCAATAACCAAGCCCGATTTACTGTGCACTAAAAAACTACGACAAAGTGCTGGTTGAGATTTTGTTGACTTGATGATCTGTGCTACATGATGACACTGGGGGCAGCCTTTTTACATGTTAGTGTTGTTAGTGGTTATTGTTGGTTGGAATAAAGGTCATGGTTTGGGTTTAAATAAGCGTAACTTAAAATACAAACGATCCATCACTGATACTGTGTAACGTCGTCTTAAAAAATAACTCAACTTATACCCAGGTGGCAACCTCCTTAGACGCCTTAGACTTGCATTCTTCCTAACAGCCATCAGGGGGCGACTCCTGGTTGCAAAAAGAAATCTGATCGTATAGAAGTGTGTGAGAAAACGACCCAAATTCTCACTGATTTATTACCTCAGTAAACATCCTTCTTTCTGCCAGAGATGTCCTTAGTTTTAGGCAACAAACATACTTGGTGAGCTTTCGGAAAATATCCTGATTTATGTTGAAATGAATCCTTTCAGGTGGACAGCCCTGAAGGTGAGGCTAGGGAAGCTTTCACATCATCTCTCCCTCCCTGTGTGTTTTTATAACATCTTTGTTCTGATAGTTAGTTCAAATCACCTTGACATCCCCGTAGGAACAAAACAAAATGATATCTGACCGCCACTCTGCGTTAGACATTGATCCTGAGCGGTCACATGACCCTCTTGTAAGTGGGATTCCTCCTCAAACAATGCTGCTGGCTCTGCAGAGAAAGGACTCGTCTGTAGCTTCTTGACGGGACGTTTTGAGATGTACGTGAACTCTCAACTCCTTTGGATGGATTTGCGTGTTTTGTCTTTTTAAAAGAAAAATGCTCACATACTTTTTCCTGGAAAGCTGATGAGAATTAAAGGCAGATTGGTATTTCAGTAGCCTTGGAATCATTAGCGAGTTGCGAAGTGATCGATGAGGTTTTTTCGGGTGTCCAATCAGAGGAGCGGCTGAGAGCGAGGCCCTCTCTGCTTAATGACTCTACCATTGCCCACTCTGTCCTCGGTTTATTCTCTGGAAACCGGAGCTCCCTCCGCTGCCTCTTTCGCTGGCCTCTCACCAGCTTCTTCCAGCCTCGCAGCATAATCAAGGTCCTTCACTGCATCCACATGTCAAAGTTTATGTTTAAAACGGAGAGCCATGAAATCCCACCGTTTGTCCCAACGTGTCTTTGATGGAAAATATTTCTGACACTCTGGGCTTCAGATTCCTAATTATCGTCAAACTGGAGTTCAGCTAGATTTAGTCTCATTTAGCTCCAAGCCAAGTTTGAAAATGAAAGCCCGTCAGCTGTTGGTGTGAAGTCCATTCATTGTGACGGGTCCGATTGGATTATGAACTTCACTAGCGTCGGGTCTGATACTAATCTATCTTTAAAGAGCACTAAGCTATGACGTTAAATCATATTAATTATGTACAAATACCTCAATTTAACCCTGTTATTTTTCCACCTAAAAGTCTGTGATGCAATGGAAGTATAACATGTGTAAAGTTATTGTTATTATCATGGTGTCATGGTGTTTGATCGGTAAGAGAGGCTGCAGAGGGGGAAGGAGGAGGAAAGGATTTAAGCTGAGAAAAGTGATTTGACTTTGTCGGGTTTGGATTTCAAATATTTGAACTGCCAACATCTGATTTATCTCCCCAGGCTGTTAAAGGGCCTTTTCAGTAGACGCGTTCCTGAGAAGGCTCGGTAAATCAGCACACGTCACAGAGTTACAGTTTTTACCAGAAAGAAAGAAAACGCATCGAGCAGCTTTTCCCCTGAAATAACTTACCGAGGCCTGATGATGAAGAGGAGCCCACTAAAGCGGCTAAAGGAGGGAAAGAGATGAGAGTGACTGGTACTCTGGTGCTTCAGGGAGTGTTGCATCATCACAACAACACAGAATTAGATCAAGAAATACAGCTGAATAATATGATTATTATCTTTTATTTGAGAAACGATTCGTCAATTAGTGGATTCACAGAAAATGATTTGATCCTTATCCAGTTATTTTAAGTAAAAACACCACGTTGGAACAGCTGATGATACAGATCTAGTGTGATGCCGACTCTTAAACAGCTGCTGATGATCAGACTCCGGTCTGACCTGCAGCGGAGCGTTTTTCTTCCCACTTCTCCACCTGACGGAGCCGTTTGTGTCTCATCCTGTAAAAATGTTGCATCGGATTAATTACTACAAATGATATTATAATTATAACGACGTAGGATGAGATCTAATAGTCCATCGCCTGCTGAGTCGTGTTAGAAACATCCTGAAGCCCCTCGTCTCTTTTTAAATGACGTCGCCGTTGGACGGCCTCACGCTCAACAGAATGCTTTTAGCACCGCGGCTTGATTTCCCGAAAGCTCTATAAGACTAATATTATATTTCACTCTTTATTTTTGGGAAACCCTGTATAACTCGGTCATGTGACCAGTTTCTGACCGACTGCAGAGCGACACTTGTAGCCTACTACTTGTTACTTGTAGCCTAACTTGTAGATTATTGGATTCTGTGTTGTGCAAATTCAGACAAACAAAGGCTTCTGGCAGCTGAATTGTGACATAATTAACATGAAGAGCATCTCTGCTGTGAAAGACTCGTCTGCAGGACAGAAAGCTGGTGAAGTTGTGTGTGGAGTTATGAGATGACAAGAACCAACGAGAAGATAGAGAGGAGTAACAGCAGAGGGGGGAAAGAGGTAAGAGCCCTGAAGTTAGGTCCTGTGTGTGTGTGTGTGTGTGTGTGTGTGTGTGTGTGTGTGTGTGTGTGTGTGTGTGTGTGTGTGTGTGTGTGTGTGTGTGTGTGTGTGTGTGTGTGTGTGTGTGTGTGTGTGGCTGTGAGACGTGGCAGAACGAGGCCTGGCCAACCGGCAGATCTGTTCCATATGTTTCCTGGAGAGAGAGAGAGAGAGAGAGAGAGAGAGAGAGAGAGGCAGCTCTCCTCCTCCCCAACAAGTCGTCGTTTAAAAAGAGCAAACGGTGGAGGAGTAAACCCTCCGCAGCGCTACGTCGCCTCACCGCCGCTCGGCCTCGCTCTCTGTGGACGCCGGGTATCGGTTTCAGGTAAAGATGTATCTGAGGAAGAAGGCAGCTGGCAGGTGTTGGGTTTCTGGGAGTCAGCAGGGAGCGGGCTGCTGTTTGACAGGGGGCCTCCCAGACAGATGTGAGGGCAAAGAAAACACACACACACACACACACACGCACCGTCACGTTCTCACATCGGTTTCATCACATTCATCGTTCCTGTGTGTATTTTAAAAGTTTAAATAGTTTTCGACAGCGAGGGGAGGATGAAGAACTTTCTGTGTCCAGCATCAATGATCAGCACCTCCCAAAATATATATGATGAATGATATATATATATATATATATATATATATATATATATATATATATATATATATATATATATATATATATATATATATATATATATATAATGTATGAAGACCCAGTGTAATGGCCGCCTACTCACATTGATGAAGTAGTACTAATTCTCTCAGCCCACAGTGTTGAACCTAGAGGTCGACCGATTGGACGTGTTATCTGATCGTGGCTGATGGCTGCACAGACGTACATCAACGTTTTGCATGGAGGCTCCCTACACATAATGATGGCCATATATATATATATATATATATATATATATATATATATTACAGCAAGCGGGCGAGTACTCTGTCAGTTTATTTCTCCTCGCTGGAGTTATCTTGATTATATAACGCAACATTTCCGACTCTCGACCGGCTGTCGTCCTTTTCCTGTCCAAGCTATCGTTATTATATCGGCCTTTAAACGTCCACTATTGGTCTCCCTCTAGTTGAACCCGCTGAGAATCAACACTAACTCTGAGTGTTTTAGCATCTCTCTGCTTAATGCTTTGTTGCTACAACCCACAACATTACAGGTTTGATTCACCATCAGCTCTGCTATGATGAGATGCTGCTTCAAAGTGCACCCCTAAAAAAAGCCAATAATGCAGGTTTAAAGAATGAATTGTGGGTTTCTGCAGCTTCAGCTGCCCCTCTTAAGGATAGACGGCTTCAGCTAATGAATGGATGGATGGATGAAGATGATAGTGTCCACTTATAAATATGCCTCTTTGGCCCCGTCTGTCATTATTCAACAAATAGCCACAAAACAATAAAGATTACAAACAATGCTTAAAATCTATAAAACCCAAGCTGGTGTCGGTAAAGTTGCAGCAGCCTACAGATATGAATTATCCAGGAGTACGACAATATGTCGAGCTCAATCTTCTGACTTCTACTGGTTTCTATTGATGAATCTAAACATCAGGTGAGTCCTGTGTGTCGTCTCGTCTTTAAATGGTTTAATGGTTTGAATTAGAAGTGAGCTGGTTCTACAAGGAGCTTCTGCAGTTTGGGGTAAATTCAGTTTCCAAATCATCGCTGAGATAAGTGACACCTTTCATGTAACGCTGCATCGTGGGTTTCCTCCTCATCGCTTCTTGTAGGATCAAATGTTTTAAGATGATGAATCAATTATCAGTTATGAGACCCCTGCTTTAAAACAATAACTTAACCTACTCCATCAGCTGATGAAGACCGTGTGATACGGTTGAAAGCTCTGGAACTTTGTTACTTTACCGCCTGCCTTGCGTCATTTTTGTCCTACTTTATAAGCCGCAAAGTAGATTTGGTGTGTTTTATATTTTAGACACACATACAGGACTGTAACCCTGCCAGACACTTCAGTGTATCTTTGTTTGTTCAGATGCCAACAGTTCCTGAGATACCACATCTGTGTGAAGTGTTTGTCATGAATAGTCTCTGTACGTACTGTACCGTTCATTACTGATGAGACCTCTCATCCTTTCACTGTTTTCTAAGTTACACCAACAATTAAGCCAACGCGGAAGTGCCAAAAACGTCAGTTCATCAAATGGCCACTAGAGGTCGGCTCCAAAACAAGTCAATTCTCACAGATCAGAACCATTTATTGCCAAGGAAGTTTGCGCCTACAAGGAATCTGTAAAGCCTGTATTAAAGCATCATTACCATGACGACGTCACAGAGACTACATTCATATTTCATACAGTCCATCTAGAACTAGAGAGCTCCTTACTTTAGAAGTAGATGTAGAGTAGACAGACTTGGAGTAAAGTATTGAATGACTGCAGCGAGTCCAAAATGATCAACATCCAGACCTCCAGTGACGCCAACAGAACTACCTTTAACTCTTTAGTGTGCAGTGACACCTGCTGGTTGGTGCAGGAACAGCTCCACTGGACTTCAGCAGGGAAACCACCACTGGTCCCGTCACGATGTCAAGCTTGAGTGAGTGTTTCGTTGGTGTGGAAAATATCAGAGTATACGGTATTACACCATATTATTATAATAGTAATATTATTATTATTATTATTAGTAGTAGTAGTAGTATTACTGTTGTTGTTGTTGTTGTTGTTATTTTCAGTTACGATGACCCTTAAAGGAATGAGACCAGATTCATAATAAATGGAATCATAAACCTATTTAACAATGACATTTAGCTATAATATGTTTATAACAAAGCATGTTAGCAGCACTATAGCATGCTAAAGCTACTAAATGAAAAATGTCATCAGCCGTGAGCTTTTGAAATAATGTCCTATGATTATTAACAATGAACATACACTGTAGGTATGGGACCGGGCAGGTAGACACTACGAGGCTTTGGAGGACATTTTATAGACGACTTTTAATGACTACGTTATTAGTATCCATTAATCTATAAAACCGTGCTAATTATATATAGCGAGTGATAATCAGTTCATTCAATGTCTGTACACTATGTAGTGTTGACAAGTCCTAATCTTCAGTCATCAACCTTCTAAGTTTCTTCTTCTGCTAATATCTTACAAACCAGCACGTTGATCTTTGAAGATACTTTATTTCATCCAAGCTTTTGTCTCACATGTTGAGTCAAATGTATTCATAGAGCCTGAAATCACAAGATATGACAATAATAGCTCAAACAACAAAATCAAATGTTAGCTTTCCAACTCGAACCCACTTTTCATTTTGACAGAAAGTAACAACATCCATGGGGAGGTGATCCAGGTTTATTTAAAGACATTCTAAATAAATATAGCACCATTTCAGAGGAGAGAGCACTGGAGAAAAGAGGAACCTGTTTGTAGGGAAGATGCTCTTAGACGTCCCAGGTTTCATGACCTGCTGATCATTTCAATGATAACTGTGGTTCACTTGGTTGCTATAGTTCAGTAAAACAAAGGACAGCAAGGACGATGTATAATCTTCTAGATAAAGACGATACAGACATGCAGTGAGATAATATAAAACAACCACATGAAGACAAACATGGGGCTTCAAAGTGACTTATTGCACTAAATAATGCCAGCGTCATTCATTGACTGTACAGACCTCTGCTGGAAGGGACATATGTTCTCTGTCCATATAGTGACTCTTTATGATGATTACCATGTCTCAACTTTAAAAAAAAGGCAAATATAATATGTATAAAGATGCAAAAGAGGGAAAAGGTATTTTGTTTGTTGTCGTTTAGAAGAAGACTTAAACTTCGAAAGGTTTCTACTCAATATCTCATGAAAAGTGACCAGAGGGAGGCGCTTTGTTCCTGGGAAAGTTTACACAGAAAAAGCTAAGGACAACCTCACACAATGTGAACACTTGTGTTGAATTTGATCATGATCTACAGATGTTCATGTAATTTTGTCTTTTCGGCACCAACATCCAGACTAGAGTTATTTTTTTCTTTAGTGTAAATTGTACCAGCATTCAACAACATGTGCTACACTTTCTAATACACATCAATACAATGCCATTTCTCTCATTCTCCTGAAAACTTTAGAAATCCAGTTTCATCTTGTTTCATCTATCAGAATTATGATTCTCAACTCCTTCCTTATAACGAGGATTTCGGCAGTTCTTCATGTCTGCGACGCGTCGTCTCCTCTCTCTACTTCCTGAAGTTCCCGAGCTGAACGCCTCTCCGCCCCGTCACGCAGCGGAAGGTGGCGGGCTGGATGTCCCAGTATTTAACGGGGTTGGCGAACAGACTGATGCCCGTGTACAGGTTCTTCTTCACGTCCGTGATGGGACAGAAGTCGTTGACGCCCACGCTGCTGATTTTATTGCCGTGGAGATAAATCACCTAAACGGACAAAGAGGATTTCTTTCAATCAGTCATTTGATCTGCTTTTGTCAGTCAACAACCGTGATTGTGAGTTCTGTTTTAATGCTGCTTAACTGCTGCCATGGAAACTCAGGATCACAACCTTTTAGAGTCGGAAAGTTGGGCATCATTTTATGACTCCAGGCTGCTGAGTGGAAGGAAACTGATGCATTTAACAATGGCTCACGACCTCGCTGTTCCCTTCCATTACTCATGTGACAACAGCGTAGTATGAGCCGCACGTCAAATACTAAAAGAAGACTTTGTTCTTCTACTTTAGCTCCACTAGGAGATAAGATGGTGCAGCACTGGCCCTTTTCACAGCAGCCATTTTTAAATGTCATTGCAGGGTAAGCACAGGTGTAATTAATCATGTCAATTATGGCCCTGTTCCATTTAGGTGTTGTGCATCCCGGCTCTGTGGAATGGCTGCGACGTACTAAATGGAACGGGACCATCATTTTTGTTTTTGATCAATAGCACCTTTTGTTTCCTTTGCTGTGACATGTCAAATGTCTGCTGTGGGCCCATTGGCAGTAATGCAGGCGCTGTACCAGACTCTAGTGGTGAAGAAGGAACTGATCCCACCTGGATTTAGATCTATTTACGTTCCAGCTCTCATCTACGATGATGAAGCACCCGATGGAACGATATGATGGATAAAAGCAGCTGAAAGGAGTTTTCCTTAAAGGGTGTCTGGACTCGGTCTTAGAAACCAGATGAGAAGTCGGACATCTGGAAGGGGTTTGGAGTAAAAAACCAGCTTCTCCTCTGCAGTGAGATGAAGATTGATTAAGAGGAGTCAATTGAGGTTGTTCAGTTATGTGATCATGATGCCTCCCTGAGGAGGTTGTGGACTTGGACATGAATAGAGATACTCTGTGATGAGCTGGAGCACATGGCCATGGAGAAGGAGGTCTGTGCTACATCGCTAGCTAGCCTTCTAAAGAACATTTGAAATTCTCATTTCTATGCATCCAGCACAGAGATGAGTCCATGTCATGTTAAGCTTAGCTTTGCATAAAGAGATAATCTACCTCCAAAGCTGTCTGATTTGTACAAATAGAAATATTCTCAGAAGTTCTGTCTCATAGGCTGCCAGCTTTGAGCCCTGCTACGCCCAACAGATGAACTTCAGTCTCCTGACACTGATCACAGTGTGTGTGTGTGTGTGTGTGTGTGTGTGTGTGTGTGTGTGTGTGTGTGTGTGTGTGTGTGTGTGTGTGTGTGTGTGTGTGTGTCACCTGGAGGTAGCGCAGGGAGTTGAGGCTCGGTGGGACCTTTTTCAGACGGTTGTTGTCCAGATGGATCTCACGGATGCTCGGAATATTGGCTAAGCTGCCATTTTCTACGTACTTGATCTGGTTAAAACCGAGTCCTAGCCTGCAAAAATGGCAAAACATAGTTGACAGGTTTATATTTATATTATATATAAATCATCAACTCCAACATGTCAAAAAACATCAAATGAACTTTGAGTTTTGAAGAAGAGTCTTAATCTGATTTATAGCAAAAAACATGTCTGGTTTTCACCTCTTCAGGTTTTTATATCTGATGAAGTCTTCTATTTCCACCTTGGCGATCTTGTTGTAGTCCAGGCTCAGCTCTGTGATGGAGGTTGGGAGGTCTGGGAGACACAAAACACACCAAAACATAACACACTTTACTTGATTACTTGCTGACATCAGCAGCGTTTGCCTCATTTAGTTGTACACTGTAGGTCCGGAGTCGTACTGTAGGTGGTTGACTGGACGTGGAAGAATAAGCATAACATCAAGCATCAAATAAGCGTAACATGAGGTGAGTGAAGTCCTACCTTTTGGCACAGCGGTGAGTTTGGCCTCTGCGATACCGATGTACAGGGCCGACAAGCCGTTAAAAGCTCCCAGTCCAATCCCACTGTTGGCCAGAGGGTTGGCGCCGAGCTCTGTTGGGACGAGCACAAAGCCTCTGGTTTAATTATTAAAAATCCATAATCCACCTCCTAATTACAGTAGAGAACATAGATCAGTTTGAGGACTTGGTGACCTGGCAAAGTTCCAAACCAAATACTACAGTTTAGCAGTTTGTTCAGTACCTCTCTCTGGTTAAAGGATTATTAAATTAAAAGAATAATTAACTGCCGCAGCGTTTGCTTGCAGACCTCTGCTTGGCAAAGGACGGGACACATCTGGCCTTTGAGGGAATTGATTATGCTAATCAGATATGGGATTGAAACCAGGTCTTACCCAGCACATGGAGTTTCCTCAGGCCTTTGAACGCATCCTTCTGGATCCTGGTGATTTTGTTTTCATGGAAGCGGAGCTCGATGACGTTGGGAGGCAGGTTCGCCGGGATCTCGGTGAGCAAGTTGTAGGAGAGGTACAGCAGTCTGAGATGGTCCATGTTTCTGAAGGCCTTGGGGTGAATCTTGGAGATCTTATTGTTGATCAGAAACAGGCCCTGATGTGGAGAAAGGAAGGTGAATAAAACCGTTGCTGCATTTCTTACAGCAGGTGTAAGACTGGAATCTTTGTCAAACTACTGTTTCCGAGGTCCAGAATGAACTTTTGCGATCAACATTCAAGCTAGATAGAAGAAGTTAAAGATAGAAGCAAGATAGACAATAGGAAAGGTTTGTTTTGACATCATTATTGACAAATTCTCTCTAAAAAAAAACCTCTAAAATGTATCCAAAACTAGAATCAATGAACAGAATAAAAATGTATCAAATTTAAAGGGGATTTCTTTCTATTTGGGGTTTCTATTAGAAAAAACAGATTATTTTTCTGTCTGAATATACCTTTATTTGCCCTCAGTTTTAGTGCTTGTCTCTTTAAACCCACTCCTAAAAAAGACCAATCTGCTCTGATGGGCTTGCAAGAAAAATATGGTGAACCTTTGCAAAGGTAGTTCTCAATCCGTGGGTTCGAGATACTAACGTTGTGGCGGTCAATTCTAAAGAGTGTGACGCGTGTGACCTGTCCACAATTTGTGGACCGGTATGATCTGTAGACACCAAAATTGTATGTCCCCTTTAAACGCACCGTCCAACACTTGATGACGAGCCGCTGTCTTAGCACAAAGCTGCAGATTGTTCTCACTGTTTGCTTTGATACAGCGGAGGATCCAGAGTTTTAGGCCTTGATGTTGTTCATTCCCAACAGGAAGAACATCAGCGAGATCAGAGACGATCCCTCTGTAACCGCCCCTTCTCCTTAACTGGGAGTAGAGTACAGATGGACTGTAATCTCACGAGGCCTCAGGCTACATTTGGACTGAATCAGTGAGCTTTAAAAGCTAGAAGATGATATTATCGTTCACTCGTACCGTGAGTCTGTTGTGGCTCATTTAAAGTTCCCAACCAAATCTAAGCATTTTGTAGATGGAAGTAGTCGTAGGAAGTCATTGGTTAGACGCTGGATCTGATGTCGTGCTCTGAAATATGTACTCTTGTGCAGTAGAGCAGACGGTGAAAGTGAACAGGCTGCGTTCTTTCCAGAGAAGTCTGCTGATTTTGTTGTTGGTTTTGGCTCTAGAGATGCAAATGTTGCGTGTAGGAAAAAGCCGGAATAATTGCAATTCTTATCTTTCATGATTCTGAATCGATTCACAGATGTTGAAGTGGAAATACACGGACCGCATATGACTCGTGTTACAAGCACTAGAAAGGCAAGGAGACGTTTTACGTCTATTTCCTTTCATTTTAGGTGCATATTATCAGTGATCGTGTGGTGAGCTCGGAGTGCTGCTAAAGCATAAGTGAGCTACACTCAATTTTGTTTCTGAATCAAGCGGTAACTTCTGGTTCCGAAAAGTAAAGCCAATGCTGGAGAGCCTTAAAGCTGCATTCTCTCTAGTGTCCACCAGGGGGCGACTCCTCAGGTTGTATAGAAGTCTAGTCTAAAATGACTCTACTTCTCTCTTGATTTATTCCCTCAGTAAACATTGTAAACATGAGTTTATGGTCTCAATCTCTAGTTTCAAGTATTCTTCAATACAGCGTGATGTTCATTTAGTACATTATGATCCATTTAGAGTCAAACAGACCATAAAGTAGAGTATGATTTAGGGCGGGGCTACCTTTTTTTTTTTTCTCTCAGGTCACATCTTCAACTAGTCACTTCTTGTCACATGGTACATGGTAAGATTCCCTTGGTGGTTTTGAATTGGTCAAATTTTCCAGACAAAGCTAAATGAAACCAGACTGGACTGTGCTGATGTGTGGACCCCCACTGTTTGTCACAGCGGGTCGTTTTAATTGGTCGGAGAAAGATTGACACTAATTATCCCATAGATTAGATCATAAGTACAAACCCTGACTGATGCAGTAACTTAACAGACCTTCTTTAACTTCAGACATCCTGTTGTTTACGTCTGTTTGATGTTAACAGGAAGTGGTGTTCATGACTGTGTGCAGGATAAAACCAGCTCTGAAGCGTTCTCTTACGTAAAGCTTGTGGAGGCCTTTGAAGTCGTTCTCCTTGATCTCAGTGATGTCATTGTTTTGGAGGTCTAGTATCACAGTGTCTTCAGGAATCTTCTCGGGAACAGAGATCTCACCTGTCGGCGGGAACACAAACGCCTCATTACAGACCAAGCAAGTTGGAGCGAAAGGGATGAAAACCGGAGCTCATGCAGCAGCCATGTGTGCATGTAAAACACTGAGATGCTCAGGACCATTTACATGAATTACTGGTTTTAGTTTGTTCTGTTCATGGTATATGTAGACGAGAAGAAAAACATAGAACTACAAACTTTCACCGATCATCTTAAATGGTGAACTTTATCGTTTCTAATTAGATAAAAGAACAAGCCTTTATCAAAACCCTTTGTTTACAGTAACATGTGGATCCACACACAACTAAGCTAAAGATGAATTTGACAGGCAGCATTATTTTTCTTATTTGTGAGTTCTCTTTGGCCTCACACATAAAGAGACGGCCCTCGCTCTCACCCTGGTCGGAGCACTGCACCACTCGGGGTGAGCAGCGGCAGTCAGCCGGACAGTTGTCATCGTAGTCGTCTTCATCGCTGTCATCGTCGTCGTCCTCGTCGCTCGAATCGGCCATCATGACGTCATAGTTTCTCATGAAGTCCAAGGCGTTGATTGACTGGTAGGGTTTGGCGTTGCCTAGCACCAGCAGGCAAAGCAGGAGGAGGACCCTCATGTTTTAATATCAGGAGGAGGAAGAGCTGTGGGAGGAGACGGAGGTTTGGGTTATAGATCTAAAACGAATAGACAGGGCTAGACTGTGATGTCATCATGGCACTGAGCCACCAGTTGAGAACCGCTGCTTCAAATAGCGTAAAGTCCTTCCAGAGCTCTTAATAACTAGTAACACGGTTCAAATTAGTGATTTACCTTCACCCTTTAAACTCAGCTAGTTAAGCAATGATTATAATGTGTCACTTGGTTTCAAGACTCACCTCCTTCTAGTACACAGCAGCTCCTTTCAGTGTTTATAGGGATTAGACTCTTGTTACGACTGAGACGCCTCAGCTCCTCTCTGTACGCTTTAGCTCATTTAAGCCCTTGAAGCTCTCTTCTACATTCATATTCTCACAGTGATTCAGGTGGTTGAATCACTTTTTTTGTCATTTTTTGAGACTGAAACTACAAACAATTTTGGGCCACAAACAGAAACGCCCCGCCGCCTTTGTTTTTCAATGTATTCTGTATATTGTCAATTTAATCATTGGTTTACAAAGTGGTTTGAAATCCCACCGCAATGTCTCCAGACACTGCGTCCTCTGAAGCATTGACTACATGTTATGCATCAATAATAACGAATGTTGTAGCTAGTTGAGGTGGAGCTGATTTCAACTACTTCATATACTTTTTGGGGAGTTAAATCTGTTCATTATATGTTATTATCTGACCACATGTTTTCTATGTCAAATCGTAATCTCGTAACTATACCTGCAAAATAAAGTCAAAATAACTATATTTCCCTTTTGTGGGTGTGACCAACATGTTTGAGGAATGTTTCCAGCCCCTTGTTGAATATGTGCCACAAAGACACAAAGAGATCCAACCTGGTACTAGCCAGCTGTACCTCATAAAGTGGTCAGTGAGTGTATATCTAAGTAGTTGGAGTACTTTAGTAGACTTGCTTCTAGAGTGTATAAAACTGGAGTAACGGTACTAATGTCCCCTCAGATCCAGCAGTCGTTGGATTAGTTGGTTTCACAGCCCTCACGTTAACCTGATCCACAGGAAGTTGTTGTTAAAACAGCTCGGCGCGGTGAAAGGACACGCTGAGCTCCTCCACTGGTCGCTTTCAATGAGCGCTGCTGCTTTTTCGATCAGCGTTTTCCGCGAAGCTCTTGAAAAACCTCCCCCGTGAAATGAGTTGTTGCAGCCAACGTAAATGTTTCTCAGCTGTCACCTATTCGGCATCCGTGGTGATTCACAGGATGATTTATACGTCTTCCTCTATTCCACATTCACACAGCCGGCAGAGAGAGGCCGAGGTCGCCCGGTTGGCTGCGCGCTTCGAGTAATCGTCAAACCTTCAGTCGACCCACAAATATGCGGTGGTGGTCGAGCATCCTGCTGCAGCAGCAAATAGCGTTGAGCAGCAGAGACCCTTCCTCTGCACCCAGACTCCTTTGTTCCTCATCTGCACATTCAGCACAAATGAGGCTTTTTTTTCTTTTTTTTTATGTGTGTGTTTTGCAAATGAACTTGGAGGGTTTCCACTTGAACAACTTGGCAGTAAGTTGGAGATATTACTCTTGTTTATTGTGTTTTCCTGTCGCTTACTCAAACACGTCTTGAGAACCGATCCAATGAATCTGAATCCACTCCGGTCAGACTGGTGAAGGTGAAGTGCTTTTGTTTACAGTCTGAATTACAATCAGTTCTCTGGAGGTTTTACGTTTCATAAAACAGCCTTTTGTCCCCTCTGATCCCTGAAGTCTCACATGTCCCTACCTCTTGTGGCTGCAGCTGTGGATTACTTTTATATTAATCGGGTAAAATTTAAATCTATAAAATGTCAGATAATAGTCAAAAATGTCCATCCCAGTTAAATAGAGCTGACGTCAACACGTCTTGCTTATGTCCTCTGGAACCAGAGAAAACTTGGCATGTCAAAAGATTTTGCTTTTAAATTATAATTTTTTTATTATTGACAATGACCGCTAGCTAAATGTATTGTTTCTGCACTTTCATAGTAGTGGAGAATCGGTCTGCTTTGAACTGACTGTTCTCAATAATGTCCAAAATTACTTTTGCATTGCTGTCAAATGAGAGCTGCTTGAATTGAATCACCAGAAAGGAAACGCAACCCGAGCATATTCAATATAAAACCCAACCATTAAACATCATGTAGTTCACTCCAAAGATGATCCACAGACTTCCACATTCCTGTAAATTGATCTTGTGGTCTGAAGCTTGCATGCAAATCAAACTCACTCAGAACTAAGTACATTTGAAATATTCTCTCCCAAAATACATATTTTTCCCACAGACCAAGATCAGCTGGTAAACTGTTCATTTGCCGCTGCTGAAATACAGAAGAAGTCTTGTAAACAACTCAGAGATGCTGCATCGTCTGGAAATGTCATGCCAGGTTGACTAGTTAAACACTTAAAAAGATGAGTTTAGTTTTTTTGTTAATAAATAATGGGTGTGTCCTACCTCAGGTGTGTTTGTGTCCTGGTTTAAACCCCCACAGTGAGCAGAGCAGCAGCAGCAGGGTCCAGCTGGAGGGCTGAGAGTTGAATCCTCAGTCAATACATTCCCAGTGAACAGAGAACAGCATCACCCTCTCTCACCAGAAAAGAAAAAAAAAAAAAAAAAACTGCCCCCAGAACACCCCCACCGACGGAAAACCACCGCTGTTAGGGTGAGAGGTTCAGTTTCTGTTGAGAGCTGTTGACTCTGTCAGTGATCAGACCGTCTGTACATCTCGGGGACCACGTTTTAAAAAGGCTTTGTTGGGACTTTGTCATGTGCTTTTCATCAGGAGCTCTGAAGTGATGCCAGCATCGTTAGCTTCAGACTCCTGACTGTATAGAAAAATACCGGCAGGTCCGTCACCTCCCCTGCCTTCGCGGCCGGCTGCCATATAAAATATTTCACATCAACATGAACGGTTCCTACACTCTGGCCTGTTGGCTCTGGGTTAAACAAGGAGAGCTGCTGTAGCTGTTAGGGTTTTCTCAGTGACGTGAGGATGGAGGTGAGCCGGCCCTGCGGGGGATTTTTAGGATGAATGCCGTCTGAACTTCTTCATCTGGCCGCTTCATAGCAACCGACTTCCTCAAACAAAGAGCCGAGGCTGCCTTGTTGACCTACTTTGATTAGGGCGGCACAATTAATTGAAATTGCAGGAGGCGCAATATTTGTTAAAGGCGAAATGTGCGTCAAAATACCATTTTATATTAAATATTATCATGCTGCAGAGATATCCACAACACATCATATTCTACATGTTTGCTACAGATCCCCGCAATAATCACAGCATAAACATTTTTTTCAAAGAAAATGAGAATGATTAAAAGTGATCATTCCCTCTAATATCACAAATCATATCGCAGTTGCAATATCAGTCAAAATAATAGAACTGAGAACACTCTTCGTCTTTGGTTATTTTCAAATTTTCTCTTTTTCAGCAGTGACAATTCTACCGTCGTAGACTAGTTGCTAAAGATAATATCCCCATACAGTGTGGGTCTTTCTATAATGCTCTACTCAAGTCTGAATACAGCTGACTTTACTTTAAACAATGGATGAAGCCAACGGAGGCTTATTCTGTAGATTCATTCCTAGAAAATTTGTAAAAACCAAACTAGGAGCAACTAGTGTCTCACAGGCAATTAAAAAAGTCCAGAATGCTGAATGACTTGTCAGCAGTGTGGTCTCCTGACTTAAGGTGGTACAAGTTACCATTATAGATTTCCTCCTGAATTAAAAAGCAGAGAAAAGAGAAATGGAGCAGATGCTTTGCAACATCCAACCAACATATTATGTTATTTGTGTTCTGCATGATGCGCAGTTTAACGAGGCACAACAATCTTTACATTTGAAGTAGAAATGAGAAATACCTCCCAAGAATGGAAAAGCTTACAGGAGCGGCTCCTCGGGGGTTCAAGTGTTACACTATCCCTTTTTCCATTCAGTGCTGGTATTTTCTGCTGAGCTCAGCTGGAACGGCGCTCTGAGACACAACTTATGGCCGAGTCAGACGGTCCAAATATGCCCCGGTTTGGCAGCCGGACAAACCGAAATGGGAGCCGGTCTGTGTTCTGGTTTCAACGCATCTTCTCTGTGAGGAAACCATATTTTCCAATTCATCAGAGATCTGGTTAAATGATCATCTCATCAAAAAGAAGCCTGTCGAGCTCTCCCATGTTCATTTTTTGAAGGTGATTCACAAATAGAAAAATGTCTGAAAGCAAATTTATCGTTTGTTTTTCCGACCAGCAGTTTAAACTCTCCCATAAAACTGAATTACACATCACAATCAATAAGGCCCCCGCTCTTCTTCACTGGTTAACCTCCCATCGGTTTTCAAAAAGGTGTTGCAACTGTAGAAAGAGGTGTCGCTGGTGTTTCTTTAGGAAATATTAATGGTCTTATCTATTTAGTTTGTTCTTAAGGGGGCACTTGTTTTGTGTCTTGTTTCGAGGGGCCGTTTTGTGATGTGATCTCTACCACAATTGGCCATTTTATTTATATAATTATCTATCGATTATTCATTCTCATCTTATGCCATATTTTGCGTTCTCTGTTTTATGTGCTTAGCATCTATCTTTCCATTTTTATTGACAACTGTTTGGACGTCTGGACACTGTTGAAAAATAATCTAAATGAGTCTTTCCTGGTTAGATAAGATTAATAAAAAAAAAATTACAAAATTGAAAAAGCATGAACAATACATCATCAAGACGTGAGCTGCCTGATCACCATGACAGAGTTTATTGTCTAGATGTTTTTTAATCGGACATCAATACCGAATCACAAATCGCAGCCGAAGGTAAACACACTTAACAGTGAGCCAAAGCCATTCATGTTTAAGCTTTAGTCTATCTACCTCACATTTCAAAAGCCCACTGTTAGTGCCTATGATCTAAAAGTCCACCGTTAGCTCCATGATCTAAAAGTCCACCGTTAGCTCCATGATCTAAAAGTCCACCGTTAGCTCCATGATCTAAAAGTCCACCGTTAGCTCCATGATCTAAAAGTCCACCGTTAGCTCCATGATCTAAAAGTTCACCGTTAGCTCCCATGATCTAAAAGTCCACCATTAGCTCCATGATCTAAAAGTTCACCGTTAGCTCCATGATCTAAAAGTCCACCGTTAGCTCCATGATCTAAAAGTTCACCGTTAGCTCCCATGATCTAAAAGTCCACCGTTAGCTCCATGATCTAAAAGTTCACCGTTAGCTCCATGATCTAAAAGTCCACCGTTAGTCTCCATGATCTAAAAGTCCACCGTTAGCTCCCATGATCTTAAAGTCCACCGTTATCTCCCATGATCTAAAAGTTCACCGTTATCTCCATGATCTAAAAGTCCACCGTTATCTCCATGATCTAAAAGTCCACCGTTAGCTCCATGATCTAAAAGTTCACCGTTAGCTCCATGATCTAAAAGTCCACCGTTATCTCCATGATCTAAAAGTCCACCGTTAGCTCCCATGATCTAAAAGTCCACCGTTAGCTCCATGATCTAAAAATCCACCGTTAGCTCCATGATCTAAAAGTCCACCGTTGGCTCCATGACCTAAAAGTCCACCGTTATCTCCATGATCCAAAAGTTCACCGTAGCTCCCATGATCTTAAAGTCCACCGTTATCTCCATGATCTAAAAGTTCACCGTTAGCTCCATGACCTAAAAGTCCACCGTTATCTCCATGACCTAAAAGTCCACCGTTAGCTCCATGATCTAAAAGTTCACCGTTAGCTCCATGATCTTAAAGTCCACCGTTAGCTCCATGATCTAAAAGTCCACCGTTATCTCCATGATCTAAAAGTTCACCGTTAGCTCCCATGATCTTAAAGTCCACCGTTATCTCCATGATCTAAAAGTTCACCGTTAGCTCCATGACCTAAAAGTCCACCGTTAGCTCCATGACCTAAAAGTCCACCGTTATCTCCATGATCTAAAAGTTCACCGTTAGCTCCATGATCTTAAAGTCCACCGTTAGCTTCATGATCTAAAAGTCCACCGTTAGCTCCATGATCTAAAAGTCCACCGTTAACTCTCATGATCTAAAAGTCAACCGTTAACTCTCATGATCTAAAAGTCCACCGTTAACTCCATGATCTCCTGTTAAAACCTCAGGCTCAGTTTACAGTTCCTCATTATCTTAGCTTTGTAGCTCTGCTGAAACAATACTGTTATGAGCCAGTTTCTCAGTTGAAAGCAACAATTTTCTAATTAGATCCTGATGTAAACTTGCTTTGTGTGCACTGTGAAAATACACGGGCTTTGTTCTACAGTGTAAGGAGCAATAAGCCAACAGTTTATCCGATTATGTTATGTTGCCTGAATACTGTCGTCCAAAAAGTCAAAGGAGCAACCTTTAAAAATGCTGAGCGCTTAGTTTTGAGCAGTATGTTTGTCGTGCCGTCATCTTCACTTCTGAAGGAGCTTCCATGAAAACCCTCATACTTCTCAGCTGACTGGTCTGCCACAGAATGATTTAGTTGGGTAGCTTCAATAGTCCAGAGGGTGGAAATTGGTTTTGTGGTATAGTGAAGAAATGTATGGCGTAATTGTTGGAATTACAGCATTCAAACTGCAAATTAAAAGCTGGAGATTATTTCCTGATGGAGGATGGTGTGCGTTCCTCACGAGAGGCGCTCAGGACGTCTCTTCTCTCAACCCATCAGACGGCTCTGGAGCTGCCGGAGCTCGTTGTGTTCTTATGTTGAGAAGAAATTCCTCCATCTGAGCCTCCAAATGCCGGAGAGTCACCGGGGCAAACTCGCAGGGCGACGGTGCCAAGGAGTTGCCTCAGCGCTGTTGTTGCTTTAGTGCCACAGGAACAACTTGTTGCCAGGAAACATTTTATTAGAGCCGTGACGAGGTCACAACTCGCCGTGTTACCTGCTGCTCGGAGTGTTTCCCAGCCAGGCTCCACAACAGACCAGTGTTCACCATCCTTTACCTTCACCTTCAGTCCACATGACGATGGTTATGAATATTGGGCATAAGCTCCAGAGAACCCACAATGTGGGCTTACAATATTGGTAGAATAATAACAGCCAAACAACATAATAATAGCCAAACCTGTGTCCATTCCCATTTAAACTTCTTGGTGTAGTTTAACTAGTCCTTGATGTTTCCATCAATAAGTATTTTCTTGCAGAGTAAAGTGCTTAATTTTGCATTTTGGGAACTGGCAATCTGAACTAATTTGCTCTGCAAATGCACGTTAAACAAGCAAACGATAGCTTTAGAACTGACGCTGTTGAGAAGTGATTTTAACAAACTCACATTTATTAAAAAAGCGGACAGAATCTGAAAGGACACAGTGGAAGCTAACATGATGATGAAAAAAGTTTTGATAGGATTATATAATTTGGTATTAAATATAGAGTAAATACAGATAGTGTTACATTTGTACACAACGGATGAAAATGAATCAGTGGTTCCCCAATTATTATTTTTACCCTTTTTTTGTTTTACCTAAAAATAAATTGGTTTAGATCTGTGGTCCCCAACCTTTTTGATTTGTGACCCGTTAAAATGAAGCAGTGCCCACTTGTGAAGTACTGTCAGTGGGTGTATATATCTATATATAAATATATAGATATAATATATATATATAAATATATAGATATAGGTAATGACCATGTCAACTAAAAAGTTTCTTTAACTTTAACATTTTAAGAGGGCTGAAAAGGCAGGATTGTGAAGTTATTAACATGAAGAAATAAATAAAGATAAATGCAAAAATCTTTTTTCTGCTTTCATTTCATTTATATCATCTTGTGACCAAAACTACAAGTTATATAAGTTATAATACAAGATTCAGGCTGAAAGAATTCATCGTATTGTTGCTGAATGAAGGTCCAACCTCGTACTGGTTATTTGTACCTGTTGATGAAATATCTTCTGAGTACATAAAGCCTGATTATGAGTCGCCATAGCACAACCTGAAGAGCACTGAGGAGGTTTTGTGGCTAATGACTATTAGATTGTTCCTTCATGACGTTGCTTTGTGAGGCTGATGAACACAGCAGCTGTTCACGTTGGCAGGCGAGAAGAATTTTCTCTTTTCAACAGGAAAACGTTTGATCTTTGAGCTTCGACTCAAAGTTTTCCATCTGAAGTACGATGAGATGACGACTGCCGGCATCTAGAAAGTGACCAGACAGTGCTGATTGTTGTTTTTTATTGCTTTTTCTACTATTAGATTTATGATTGTCTGCACATAATAGTCTAATGTGTCCTCTTTTCTTTTACCAAAGAGGGAGCTGAGGTTTCTGTCCTCCTCATATTTTAGCTTTTCTTTTCCAATCGTCCGTTCCATCTGTCTGCTACTGAAGTAAATGATCCTAAACCTCAGGCTTTCAGAGGAAAATATTATGATAAAGTTGGCTTTCAGCTCTGATAATAACAGCTCTCCCTGAATGTGTATAGCATGAGGGTAGAGGACATTTTATCACGACTCGTTCTTTAATAGTCGCCGTGTCTCCGCCTCGTCCCCGAGCCCTGAGGTGTTAATTCGATAACATGAAAGTAGAGGATCGTTCTCCTCAACGTACTGGATGTGCCGACACTGAAGGGGCTCTGGAAATTCTGACTTGGAATATAATCCGACTCTTCGTTTGGACATGGGACTCCTCACAGGTTAAGTATTTGCATTCAGCGTCAACATCCGTCTAATCCTTAAAAAACATAGCTCAAAGTGTTCTCCAGTGTTCCAGATGGAAACATGAGGCGCATGAAGCCTCGTTCCAGACCTCTGAATCACCCTTCACATTGTTTTCATCACTTAGAATAAGTCTGGTTCCAGATCATTCGGTTGTATGGAATCTACTGTAGAGACGATTCATAAACCGTTCTAAACGACAATGGTCCCACAATGAACAGTTTGTCACGTTATAATAGTAGGTGCAGCAGTGATTGAATCAACATTGTTCTATGAACTATAATAAACATTATGACTGCTATGATAGGAGGCCTGATATACTTCAGAATGGACCCTTTAGTACTGTACTGTATATCAACAAGAAGAACCGTGTGTGTGTGTGTGTGTGTGTGTGTGTGTGTGTGTGTGTGTGTGTGTGTGTGTGTGTGTGTGTGTGTGTGTGTGTGTGTGTGTACTGCCCTGCATATAGTGCATGGAGCAAATTTTCACAAAGTCACAATCCATCTGATAAATCGTCCGAAAATTAGTTTGAGTTCCCTTCAGGGGTCATTCCTTTGTTCCCCGAACCCGTTATCGTCCCCAAATAGTCACATACAGACGCTTGCTTAAGACCCTTTGGCATCACAGAATAACGGACCCTGGAATCATGGGACCTTCATTATGTTTCTCCACCAGAGAACACTGGCTGGTTTATTTTTAAACTGTAAAATGTCCGGCTCATATTCATACTTAAGAACATTAACATCAGCCGATACATCGTTTTTTTATTACCAATATCAACATTCAACCTCTAAAAGCCAGTTATTGGTTAAAGGCTTTAATTTGTCTTCCTTATTGACATGACTGCCAGCGCTCTTATTATCATAATTATCTTTTTCATAGAACTTAGTGAACGTAGGTGGGATTTCATCAATCAGGCAGTAATGTGAACATTGTGAAGTTTATTTGAATTCTCCGTCGTAACATCACGTTAACCTGTAGTATATGATTGTTGACACGTTAAATACACATTTTGTCATATAATTTATGCATGTTGGCCAGCCAAAAGCAAAGTGAGGGGCAGATGTATTACAGTTGTTCACTGTAGCTGAAATATCAATTGGGCACACTGTACCTCTAGTCAATGCAGTACAATCTGAAAGTACTACAAGAGCATTTAATCCACACTCGTACATAAAGGATTTACTCTCCCAGCCTGCAGAAGCCTTCTGTTATTCACCGTCGGCGCTGATGTTGAGTTATTAATGCATTATACTCCAGTTACACAGGTGGATAGATGAAGCACAAACAAAGACGTATAGTACGATTAAGAAAAAGTTCTGTGTTGAGGAACACT
Organism: Cebidichthys violaceus; assembly: GCF_023349555.1. Lineage (NCBI taxonomy): Eukaryota > Metazoa > Chordata > Actinopteri > Perciformes > Stichaeidae > Cebidichthys > Cebidichthys violaceus. The sequence goes on from NW_027176472.1 coordinate 1,178,857, forward strand.
GAGGACATCATGGAAAGAAAACTTTTAAATTTCGAATTTTCTGTTGGAAAAAATATCTCTGGAACATAACTTTAGCCATCTCCATAACCGTCTATAGAAAACACAGCAACTGCATTTAATAGTCTCCTATTCAATAATGAAACAAGGTGAAATAGAAGTTAACTAGATGAAACTACAGCTGTCTATATGTCCTGTGGGAGAAATCTGAACTGGAGATCATAACTTCCTTTTACCATACCTAAAAAAAACTCTGGTTAATCTGGTTAAACTGCACCAGAGGAAGTGACTGAGGTACACATAGAGAAAGTAAAAGATGGAGGAAACTTCGTTCCATCCTCTGTATCTTTATGTGTCAGAGGGATGATCTTCATCCTTTAATGCTCCTCCTCATCATGTCCTCATGTCACACATGTGATCACACTCCTCCGTTCCATGTCAGAGTTTTTATGAAAGGAGGCATTGGAAGAAACGGAGCTGAGAAATGGAACATGAAGGTGGCGAGGTTGTTAAAAATAATGTTGTTGGGCTTGTGGTCTCATTTCATCGAATTCCTTCCATTTCTTTTATGAGCCTTTTTTTTTTTTTTTTTTTTTTTTTTTTTACTGTGTAAGGGGGCGGAGTTCTTTCCATTTTAGAGGGTTTAACATTTTACTAAAGGAGACAGATGTGTTTGATTTAGAGGTCTGAATGTGTTCGGTCATCTTCATAACAGGTGAAGGTGGGCCAGGAAACATACCAGACCTGAAGCTGTGTAGTCGGGCCAAAGAAGAAGAACATCGTAGAGTTTAGTCCAAGGATTTGAACAGGACAGGAACGACACATTCCAATAAGGCAAATTACATCAGCTGTGTTTCAACAGGACAATTTCTTCTTCCCATGTTCAACCTGTAAATCATGTGAGAGCCAATTTCTTCTTATTTTGGGCGTCTTTTCAATAACATACAGCATCAGAGGAAGCGAGGGAAGGGAATGTTTTGACTGCTCTTTGCACATCAAAACCCAAATCTTTGTGTTTCTGGAAGATTAAACAAGTGTCTTTTTAGTTTTGTGCGGTCACTTGGTTTTCTGTGGTTTTAGGACCACACTGGAGGAGGAGCGTACGCAGGAGAAGGCTGTCGGTGAGATCTTCTGGGGGTCCATGTAGTTGTTTTCCAGCCTCAGGGCCACCATGGTAGAGTCTCCGCTGTGGTTTGGGTCACAGATGCTTTCGTCTGGGATGCTCCTGTAAGACGGTATCGGGATGCAGTTAGATGCAGCTCTAGCAGATATATAACAAAAAGTTTAACCAATGTCCAATTTTCACTGTCAATAAATTTGACGATTATTTTCTCAATCAGTCATTAGATCTATAAAATGTATATTTTAAATGGCATCACAGTTTCCTAAAGCCCACTGTGATGTCTTCAGATTGAATGTAATGCTCCGACCAAAATCCAAAAGTCTGTGTTCTTTTGTCACATAAAGCAGCCGATCTTAGCAATTGAAACGACTAAAATTTGGCTTTTTTTTTTTTTTTGCTTGAAAAAGGTCCAGCGTGATGTATTGATTATCATAATTGTAGTTAATTGTTTCAGTTCTGTTCAAGACTGCAGCGGTTACAAATTTATTGTAAAATCTGAATTTTCATTTTATCATAACAATGTTTCATATTCTCTCTGGTGTCTCAGAGCTTCTCTGGGTTTTTAATCACACTGATTGTGGAGTTCCTCAAGGAAGCATCCTGGGCACTCTTCTATTTATTTATACACGCTTCCTCTGGTCAACATCAGCATCATCACGTCAAACAGATCTGGTAGGGATTTCATACTTCAATGTAAATTTTGTCCTTTTTGAAAATCTTTTTCGTTCTCATTTTAGGAGTATTGCCAAAATGAGACCACTGAAATGCTGAAATCGTGGTTTGGTTAAAGGTCACTATAGATTATAGCGGTTATCTTTTTTACCACGTTACCTAAATTACAGTCAATTGAGAATGCTGCATCCAGTCTTGGCAGTGAAAATGGATATTAAATAGTTTTAAGGGTGTTTAATTCAGTTACTTTTCTATGAAACCGCACTGCAGCCTGGACTAAGTGTGTGTCGTCCTTGGACCTGAGAGTGAGTAACAAGGTGGTTCAGGGTGACGCTCAGGTGGAAACATGCTTCAACTTGTTTTGTTTCTTGTCGTCAAGACAACGCTCCGTTCAGTGAACATCGTCTGGTGGGCTGAAGTGACTCAGTTGTCTGGACCGGCTCTGGTCTTCAAAGGACTGGATTGAGTTTAGACTTTGTTCTTTGAGCTCTGTCTTTACTCACCTGTTTTTTTTCCTGTTTTCTGTTGGCAGCTTCTGCTACTTACATTTAAGACAAAGTTCTTTTTTTGAAGGTTTTATGTTTTGTAGTTTGAGAAAGAAACAATCTCTATTTCCCTAATAAAGACGCACCAATAACTAACAGAACCCTCAACCCTGACAGATGTTTGGCGACTCTGGCTTCATACCTGATGCTGTTGTCGTTGAGCCTGAGGAAGTGTAAGTTGGTCATCTCGTTGATGCCAGACGGGACAGCGATCAGCTGGTTGTGATCCAGACACAGCTCCACCATGGACTGGTACGAGCCGAAGAACGACTCGGGCTCGATGGCCTCCCCGTCCAGTTTGTTGTACGAGAGGTAGAGGTACTCGATACCAGGCTCCATGTGGGCGAAGACGTAACCTGTGGAGGTATTGGAAGGAGACAATGTAGCGAAGACCATGAATCTGTTTTTGGACAGTCCACTAACGATTAGTTTGATCATTATTACGGCTATAAAATATCATAATTAAATTCTAATGCTCTGTTTGGTAGGTGAATGAAGTAAGAGCTTGTGGGACAGACAACGATGGTGCAGGGAATATTGTTACAATTTCATGAATATGAGATGCAAAGGCCGACAGAGAATCCAGGTCCTCCTGGAGCTGGATCAAGCCAGTCAGAACCTCAGAATGGTGCTCTTGTGTTCTCCTATAGTCTTGTTTGATACTTCATTATCCTGCCTGTCATATTTTCCCATTTCTGCCAAACAATGAGAAATCTTCTCATCATCTTCATCAATCTTCTGACTACAACTCCCAAGTGACCTTCTCTCCAGTTAGCTAACTAGTTGGAGATGCTAATTGCCCAACTAGGATTCTCTATTGCTCTTGTCCTGCTCCGTACAGATGCAATAGTAAAACAATGGTTACTCATGTGTTTGATGTAGATAAACTTCTTCAGCTCAACCTGTCACAAACTGTCCTGTTCACATCCTAAGCAGTTTACAAATGTAGTTCCAGGATCCCTCTTTCTCAAGGGACGTGGAAAACAGTGGAAACAAAAGCAGAACCAGAGGATATGAATACTCAATGAACATTTTCTTTCAATGAGTCCCTGCATTTGAAAAGGGTTATACGTATGTATGTGTCTATCAGCTATTACTTGATGTACAGACTGGCTAGAGTCTATAACACCCTCATAATCATTTTAGAGCTCTTTACATGCTGGAGATGTTTTGTTTCTTTCAACCAGTCCTCCCATCTGTGAGGAGTCATGTTTGTCAGCCAGGTGTCACACCTACCAGGTATCCTCTCTATGTTGTTTCCCACCAGCACCAGGTGGACCAGAGATTTGGGCAGGTATGACGGAACCAGGTACAGGTCATTATGTGAAAGGTCGATGGACTCCAGATTTCTGCAGAGGAGGAGGAGGAGGAGGAGGAGGAAGATGAGGGGAGGAAGGAAATAAGAACTTAAGTGATTGACAGTCTTTGATGGCAGCTGATCGGAGAAATACGGAACAGAAATGAGAAATAATCCACTGAGGTTCTGTCAAAATAGTGCCAAAACAAAACGGTAATGGTAACAATATGGTAGAGCAATATAGAATATCTGTGTTGGTGACAGCCAAAATGAGGATTAAATAGCTAGTAAATCCCTGGGACCCTGGAGGGTGGAGGGTGATAGTAACGGGTCTCTTTCTGTCAGACCTGTGGTTGAACCAGGCCAGCGGGGCGATCCTGGTCTCGTCCAGCCTGTTGTGTCTCAGAGAAACCACGTTCAGACTGTGGGTCCGATTGAAAGCTGTCTCTGAGATCTCCTCAATCAGGTTGTTCTCCAAGTACAGCTCCTAAACCACAGGAAAAAAAAGAAACCAAACGGTTGACATCAACGGTATCAGAAAGGAAAATGCTTTGATTGGTGGAAAGTTACTTGAGTTTAGTGTCAGATCCCATGATGATACATGTTTTCTGGTTTTTAATGAGCTATGAGTTTGTCATTAAACTGTTGTGTTAACTGAGTGCTTTTGGTTCAGAGGTCTTGGCAGACAAGTCTGTGGTTTGTTGGCACTGTTTTGGGTTAAATGCATAATCCACCCTAAAAATAAATTCACGTTTGTTCTACCTAAATTCTGAAAGGAGCAGTTTGTAAGATTTAGTGACATCTAGTGGTGAGGTTGCAGATTGCAGCCAACTGAATAGCCCTTCGCTCACCTCTCCCTTTCCAAACATGTTGGAGAACCTTTAATCTTTTTAAAAAATCACATTTGGTTATACAAAGGTGAACGTTTCTGATAAATCAGCTAAAATAATTAGCAAAGAACAAATGTTAAAGGTAGATCACGGTCTTCAGGACTGTTAGGGCTTTTGGATTTGCAGAGAGAGAGTGTGGAGAAGCTCTCTAGGTTCACAACATGAGGTCGGTTTTAAGGTGGCTTTAAAGCAGCAGCAGGCCGCTGGTGTTTGCAGTGTTTGTGGTTAACCAGAGGCCATAATTACAAGTCGGTTGGTTGACTGGTTTCCCACAGGTAGAAGCAGAGTTTACTCAGTGGAGGAGTTTTAAACATCAGAGCGAGGAAAGAAAATACTGATGCATCAGCAAATCTACATTCCTCACTGTCTAACTGCAGCCAGCTGCTCAGAAGCCTTAAAGATTTACTTTATTACATTTATTGAGCTTTACTCAAAGTATTGTACCTGTTTCTGCCAACTGTAGAAACATATTGAGCCATGATGACTAGACTACTACGTCTCGGTCAGTTTTCTATTAGCAGCATTCGTTTTTGAACCCAGTAGATTTCTATAAAACCAGAGCACTTTGTCCTGGTCTGGCTATGTGAGGTATCCCAGTGTTGGGAATGAAAATGTGAGAGCTTGGAGAGATACAGTAGTTATATAATCAGATATTACTTCATACCAGCAGTGAAATGGGAAGGCCTTGTGGTATGGTGCGGAAGTGGTTCCTGCCCAGTCGGAGGTAGGAGAGCTGGATGAGGGGAGCGAAGGCCAGAGGATCTAAATTCCCCTCACTCAGCAGATTCCCCTCCAACTCGAGAATCACCAGGCTGCTCAGATCTGAAAGATAATTTAAAAACAAACAGATAAACGAATGCAAAAGATGATTATTGTTCATCGAAGAAGAACATCATTCTCCGACATGTTACGTCACAGACAGCCGTCGTCTCATTGGTTGTGTGTTGAAAGATCTCCGACAAAGTTGTGTGCATTCTGTGACATAGCTGAGGTCTGAGGTATGGAGGTGCATTATGGGATGCTGTGGCCGTCACCTTGGAAGCTGTTTTTGTGGATTCTTCTCAGTCGGTTCTCGTTGATCTTCAGCTCCTGCAGGGTCGGGGGAAGGTCAGCGGGCACGGCTTCTAGAAGGTTCCCGTCCAAGTACAGACGGCTCAGCATCTTCAGACCCTGACACACACACACACACACACACACACACACACACACACACGTACTGGTGATACTGGGAAGCTGACTGCACCTCTTCATACCTATTCATCACACCTTCATTTTTACCAGTCTAAGTTTATCATGAAATTTGTTTAAAAACACAAACATATTTGTTATTCCTTTCTGGTCTTGATGGTCTATTCGACACTTAAGGTCTTTGAGAATATTCTCCCATATTTATTTTCCCTCTGGTTGATTGCAATACTTTACCTTCACGCTTTGGTCGCCTCGAGGGAATAACTAGAATTGTTTTACAGGCAGGTGATTGGGGGAAAAAGTTTGGTTTTATTCTGAAGGGCTACAGTGGTTTAGCGTCTTACTTTGAAGGCTTTGGCATCGATGCTGTTAGAGGTGAGTTTGTTTTTCTTAAGGTTGATCCATTCCAGGTTTGGGATGCCGTTGAAGGCTTCTGCTGGGATGCTGCTGATGTTGTTGCCTGCAGTCAGGAGAGTTTCAGTCAGTTCACATGGAGAGCAGGAGAATTGTCAGTCTACAAGGTAAAAGGTAAAAGATGCAGATTCATAAGTGGATCGTGTCAAATCAGTTTCTGGAGTCAAAATCCCCAACATATCCTTCAAATTATTCATTCAATGAATCAAAGTTTGAGTGTGGTTACTCATATTCATTCTGTATTTATCTTATTGTCAACAAATCCCAGGGCTTCCACCTAAATGCTGATAATTTGAATCGTCGCTTCTGTAATGTTTGCTAAAAACTACGGCGATCATCAGTTTTAGGAAATAACTGACCCTTTTATAAAAAAAGAAAGTTTACATCTTCAGTAGGGACCAATGGGTTTGGGGCTTCCCACTGACAGAATAGGGACGTATTGATGTACAGACAAACACATCGATGCCAGACTTCATAGTTCTGAATTAGTTTTTTTTGAAGCAAGTAGCTAATGAAAAACAAGCTGTGCAAAAGGCTGCAACTCATCAGAATTACACAAAAAAATATTTTTTGTAGTTTTAACCTCACCGTAGTGACACATTGAAGCTGACCCTCCCAGTAGTGACGTAGTGTGTGTGTTAAAGTGTTGCAGTGTGTGCAGCTCTACTTTGTCCTCGTCCTGTTGCCGGGCAGACTTACCCTCCAGACTCAGAGACTTGAGCTCAGGTATGGACAGAGGAGGGAAGTATGTGAGTTTGGCGTTGTCGCATGTCAGAGTGACATCAGAGATGTCGCAGCCAGGAGGAAGGCCTCCTCTGTTCTCTACCACCACCACCTCCTCCTCCTCCTCCTCCTCTTCTGCCTCCTCCTCTGCTGCTTCCATCTCCTTCAGCTCAGCCTCAGTCGCAGCAGGAGGTCGTGGTATCGGAGCAGGGAGGAGGTCTGGTTCCTCAGGTTCTTCAGGCTCTTTTGGGGGCATCTCAAACACGTCTCCTCTCAGCCACACCTCCTCTACCTTTTCCTTCTCCTCCTCTTCCTCCTCCACTAGAGCCAGTAGTTCCTCCCTCAGCAGCTCCTCCTGTCTCCACCTTTCCTCCTCTAGCTTCCTTTCCTTCTCCCTTGCTTCTCTCTCTGCTGCCTCCTTCCGCCTCTTGTCTTCCTCGTCCTGTCTCCTCCTCTCCTCCTCCTCCCTCCTCTTCTCCTCCGCCGCCATATGCCTCCTCCACTCCTCCTCCTCTTTCTCCACCTGCAGCCTCAGCGCCTTCTCCTCCTCCCTCCTCTTCCCCTCCACTATCTTTCTTTGTTTCTCCGCCTGCTCCTTCCTCTGCTTCCTTCTCTTCTTCCTGGCCTCGTCCTTCTTCCTCAGGCGTTCCTCCTCCTCGCGGTGCTCCTCTTCCTCCCGCCAGAGGATACGCTGGATCTCCTCCTGGGTCAGCGGGGTCACGGGCTCGCCGGGGTCGTTGGGAACTGGGGAGTCACCAGAAAGGTCAAGGCTGTCAGGGTCTTGGGTGGGTGTAGGGTGGGCCGGGGCAGCCAATCAGAGCGCAGGAGGTGGTCAAGAGGAAAGTTGACAAGGATAGAAAGAAGGAAGGAAGGAAGAAAGGGATAGAAATAGGAGAAGAAGAAGAAGAAGAAGGGGAGGAAAAAGTAAAGAAAACTAAAAGAGAAGATACAGGATGGAGATGGACAGACAGACAGACAGACGGCTGTGTGTTAGTGTTGCAGACAGACAGGTACAAGACCAGCTTGTTGTAGCTACAGAGCAGACGGCTGCTGTAGACCAGTCTGGACCAGATCCCAGTGAACTGCTCTGGTTGGACCACAGTCAGGTAAAGTTGGTCTTTTTGTGTTCGCCAATGTTGCCGCCATCTGATGCTGAATTTATATTCAATTATTTGTTGTTTTGCAAGTCCTGTTAGGCATTCGAATGATATTTGCGTGTAAATAATTTAGACCAACCTTAGCTCACCTGTCTAACACTTAAAGCTGTTTTATAGTCATAAAAGTGAAAGATGTCCCCCGAGTATAAAACAGCTTTCAGGGTTTTTTTTCCTTCACAGCTAACTCCACACAGAGCAGACGTAGTTTAAACAGTGTACTTCTACCGATACGTACATGTTTCTCTGGTTAATGCAGTCATGTTAATGCTGTATCCATCTACACACAGTGATACGTCACAGACGCAATGCTGCTGCTCCACCTCCACACATGCACACAGTGACGGTGCAGTGCACGACTGTTAGTTACTGTCAATTCAAGCACTGCAGTTTCAGATAGAGTCTTCATTTTAAACCAGATTGAATTGACAGTAAGGTGAAACTGATCCTGGACAAAACATGTGATATCTCCCAATATGCAGACATGTTAACACTTTCACAACATGTGTGTTGAACTGACCCAAAATGTGCTAAACACATTTTTTTAAAGCCATGATGGGAACAGGAAGCAACATGCTGAGGCCTCAGAGATGGAAACCGTTTGATTTCATTTATTACAGGAGACGTGTGAGAAGTAATGTAACGTCCATCATGAAGAGTTTCTTGTACTTTTTGATCAAATTAACCTGTTGGAAAGCGAACGGTGGAACTAACTGTGACACCTGAAAGCCTTCATACACTGATCCTGATTGTCAGAACCGTTGCTCATCTCTGTTGCCTCTTGATGTTGCACCATGGCGTTGCCACATGTTGTGTTTCTACCTGACTCCATGCAGACGGGGCAGCACTCCCCAGCGGGGGTGAAGGGGAAATGGCAGTGCATTGTGGGACAGGTGATCTCGTCACAAACCATCCGCCCTCCGGTACACAGACAAGTCACACAGGGCTTCGGAGACCAGACGGCCTGGTCGAACATGGTCAGACCCTGGAACACACACTGGCCCTGCTTACCTGAAACAACAGACACGTCACAGACACGTCAAAGACACGTCAAAGACACGTCACGGACACGTCACGGACACGTCAAAGACGCGTCACGGACGCGTCACGGACACGTCACGGACACGTCACGGACACGTCAAAGACACGTCACGGACGCGTCACGGACGCGTCACGGACGCGCCACGGACGCGTCACGGACGCGTCACGGACGCATCACGGACGCGTCACGGACGCGTCACGGTCACGTCACAGACACGTCACGGTCACGTCACGGACGCATCACAGACGCGTCACAGACGCGTCACAGACACGTCACGTCACGGACACGTCACGGACACGTCACAGTCACGTCACGGACACGTCACAGTCACGTCACGGACACGTCACAGTCACGTCAAAGACACGTCACGGACACGTCACAGTCACGTCACGGACACGTCACAGTCACGTCAAAGACACGTCACAGACACGTCAAAGACACGTCACGGACACGTCACAGTCACGTCACAGTCACGTCACAGTCACGTCAAAGACACGTCACGGACACGTCACAGACACGTCAACATAGTTCAGAGTCTTTATGAACTGGACTCACAGTGAGCTGAATATGAAGGTAGTAAAAGCCATTTGGTTATTGTTAAAATATGACTATAAACCTTCTATTTCATCGTCAGGACTACTACAAGCTGCCATTTTTGTTTGGTTTAAGAAAACATATTTTTTTATTCTTTTATCGGCTGCGAAGCTTCGACTGCAGCAGGAGAAGTTAACTCGATGCTTGATGTGTTTGTCAAAGAACAAAGTTGATTTAAAACCACCTGTGCAGCTGCAAAACACCTCATCTCATCATGTTTTTGTGGGCTTTGTTGACGGAAGAGGAAGAGGAAGAGGATGCTCCTAACAGCTGTCAATGAGCACGACCGCAGCCGGCGTAATTGAATCAGTGAACAAATGGGTGGGAAATGTGGGCAGTGATTCAGCGGTCTAGAACAACTCAAATCCAAACCTGTGGGGGGGGGGTCACACGCTGACCCTCGTCATCCTCCTCAGCAGCAGTAATTGCTGTGTGCGTCTAGTCAAATCTAAAGCCTGTACTTTACCATCAGAACCAGACAAAGCCGTGGTTTGTAGCGCTTCCACTCCTCCCTCTGCATTAACTCCACCGTTCAACATCAGGACGAAGCTGTGACTGGCAGTGAGTCAGTAGAAAACACCGTAAACCACTATGATGCGGCAGGAAGAAGCTGTCTGCGTCTGTTGTGCGTCTGTGCTGTCTGTCATCTATCCGTTCTAATGGTATGCTCTTTGTTCGGTCCATAGAAGCACAGGTAGTTAAGAGGCTCAGGTCATTTCTCTTAAACACTGTGTCTCCTCTCTCTAGCGCAGTGACACTGTCACCCTGTCATCTGTGCTGGAGCACTCCTACTTTAGAGCTTTTCTTTTCTGCCTAAAATATGATCCTGCTGTCGTTGAATATCTTTATTTGTCTGGTGAATTGCAGGGTTTTGTTTGAATGATACAGCTACCGTCAGACTGCTGGAGCACCATTGTTCTCTGGTGTTCGCTGCATATTGTCACGTGTTTTACTAGCAGGGAAACGGACAAAAAAATGAATTGGCAACAGTTTAAATAATCAGTTAATCATTTTTTTCCAAGCAAAAACACCAATAATGTATAGATTGCAGCTCCTCCAGTGAATTTCTGTGTTTTATAAAACCATTATAAACTGAATATCTTTGCGTTTTGGACTATTGAACAGACTAAACAAGACGTTTGAAGATGCCACTCATCTTGAGTAACCTAAAAGTACTAAAGGTTGAAAAAGTAATGATGTAAATATGTATAATTCAAGTGAATGATGACTAAGATGAGAAGCATCATTCTCAGCGCCTCACAATGTTCAGATATTCGTCTGGATGATGGAAACACGTTTGACACTTGTGTGTAACTTGTTCTGCAGCTGACTGAGTTTATGATCATCCACCACTCAAAATTCTAGTAGGTTAACTTAGAGATATGCTTATTGAGTGAAACTACTATTTACGACTTTCACACTTAGGTATCCTGTAACGTTGACACAGAAGATGTGTTATCATGTCGGTCTGTGCAGGATAACCACCGCTTCACTCAGCTTTGAAGTCAGAAATCCGTAACTTTGTGTCTGTGAACTGCCGTCTGATCCGGTCGGTTGTTGTTGTTGCATCACAGTCAGATCTGCTTGTCTGAACACATGAGGCATGTTTCTCAGATCCCAAACGACAGCGAAAAACACAACCAAAGAAATCAGCCTGCAGCTCCCGACAACAGACGGCCACCAGCACCAGCTCCCCTTCTAATTACATAATGCTGACTTTATTGTTTTAGACTGAAGGGCTTTTACGTGGCTTTGAGGTGCGTCTTTAAAGCCTCCGTCCTCATCTCTGTGTGCGACTTGTTTTCTGTCGAGCTCTTTTCCCACAGATGGTTTTCTCTTCTGTAATAAAAGTTCGCTTCATTGTGAGAACGGGACCGAGCCTCAGAGCTGAGCTGTGCTCACATCCTGTTTGATTATAATGTGCTGTTTTACTTCAGCTAAGGGTTTTTATTTGTTGTATTCAAATGATATAGATTATTAAGATTATATGGTGTCAGATGGTCTTCATGTTCAGGCTGGTTTTGTGGATTTGGAGCCTGAGGATTTTTTTTCTCAATTAAAACTTCTCTTATAGGATTATTTTTGGATTGATTTCTAGTTGCACTAATACAAACGTTTATTTTCTTTTATACTGGGTTTAATGTTAATATCCACATATTAGTTCCATTGTTTTATTTCAAATTTCCGACAGGAAGTTGGATAAGTCACCTTGTTTGATGAATTGTAGAATTAATATTTGGGTTATTTTGGGTTTGTCAGATGAAACAAAAGATTTGAAGATGTCCCCTTGGACTGGGAAATTGTGTTTGTGGTCTCACTGGTCTTCCTAACCTGGGTTAAGGCGTGGTTACTGGTTTCACTGACCCGGGTTAAGGCTGTTTGTTTGTGGTCTCACTGGTCTTCCTAACCTGGGTTAAGGCGTGGTTACTGGTCTCACTGACCCGGGTTAAGGCTGTTTGTTTGTGGTCTCAATGGTCTTCCTAACCTGGGTTAAGGCATAGTTACTGGTCTCACTGACCCGGGTTAAGACTGGTTGTTTGTGGTCTCACTGGTCTTCCTAACCTGGGTTAAGGCGTGGTTACTGGTCTCACTGACCTGAGATAACGTTGTAGCTGGAGTGCTGTTCTTGTAGGTTCTTGTAGGACTTCATGACCAGAGTCTTTCCTTGGTTCTCTCTGGGCTCCACCGCCATGCTGGGACCAGGAACCAGTCTGATCTTTAGAGGTCTGGAGCGCCCCGCTCTGGTCCGCCCAGGACCTGCAACACATCCTCATATTAATTTAGGCAGACTGACAGAAGAGATCATTCTGTTTTAGCCAAACGAAAAGACAACTTGCTGTCTACCAGCCAGATGTTGATCTTACTGAATTCTTCCCTTGGGACTGACTTAAAGTGCATTAAGTGTATCCTCCAGAATGGCTGAATCAGTTATGAAAATAATCCTTCAGCACAAACAGATTCCAGAGGGTCCCATAAAACCAGCAGGGGGCCAGAGATGCTCCCCTGTGGGATTCCACATGTTACATGTTGATCTGCTGTTGGTTCTGGTGTCATTCTAAGTTTTTACATCAGAGAACAAGACTGCAATTTGAATTGTGATGGCCAGAAAAACACTAGAAGATGTTAGGACAGAGCTCAAACATGGTGACCCCACGATAAGCTCAGGACTTATGAGAGTAACTGTGCCCAGTAATCTACCACAGTTTAATGAACACGATGCAACAGACAGTAAATCAGACAGTTCTTGCATTTTCTCCTCTTTCCAGTTGTTGTCTTTGAGATTAAACTGATAACGATCTTCTCATCTGTAAAGTCCTCTTGTTAGCCATAGTTCAGTCTCACCTGGTCCGTCCTTCTTCCTCTTCCCCCGGTGGATTTCACCGTCCTGGTTGTGAGGTCTGTTCCTGGCCTGAGCGATGGTCACAACCACCAGCAGCCACAAACTGGCCGCCACCAGCCACCACCTCATCCCTGCAGAGCAGCACAGACTAGGTTCAGGAACCTTTACCTCCATTGAGGTCTTCACTATCGATGGGTATTGATAGAAACTTATCTATAGATAATAAGACCAAAGCAAGGTTTTTTTTCATAACCTTACATTGACAAATACAATCGTAAATTAATTTAAAGAAAGAGCTAAAGTTCTCAAATTCAAATTAAAAAAAGCGCAAATTTTAAATAATGCTCTAAAGACATTTTGGTCTAACCCAAACACGAAACGGGTTCCTCAGCAGGTTAATGAGATGTACCAAAGACAAAATGAAAATATAAAACTGTTCATTCTCCCAACGGCCATGGTTGTAAATCATGACTTCAGACACACTGGGGTAGCCAATGGCCTTGGGGTTTAAGGCGCTGACAATTACCAGTCCAAACGGGGATTTCTATTTCCAATTGTTCGTCTATATCTCTCTCTCTCTTCACTCTCAATCAAAACATACAATCCTGAGGAGAAACAATGTTTTTTTTACTCGTTTGAAACATAATTTAAATCCGGAATCATTGCAGAAACCAGCAGCTAAAACAACTGGAACCAAACAGATGCATCATGTAGATAATTGAGACAGAGGTGTTTACCTGCAGCAGCTTCCTGGACAAAAAGAGCTGCCAGCGCTGTAGCTGGCCCTCATATAGCTCTCTGCTGGGGTCCTAATGGTCGGTTCCCTGTGTGTGTGTGTGTGTGTGTGTGTGTGTGTGTGTGTGTGTGTGTGTGTGTGTGTGTGTGTGTGTGTGTGTGTGTGTGTGTGTGTGTGTGTAATGACTAGTCTACACACAGCAGTCCTGTCATTATTAAAGCAGAGGCCTGACACTAACACACACCTTCACACACCTGATAGTTGCAGCAGATTGGACCACTTCTCTATATCGGCCTCAATAACAATAATAAAATGTAGCTCTGCCCCAGTGCATGTTGGGAGCTGTTGCGTTAACTCGTAGGAGCTTCTGATTTGTTGGGATGGTGCCCAAGAGACAGATGTTTTTCTCAGGAGTTGGTGGAGACTCCCGAGCTAAAAGAAGAGCCACCATTTATACTCAGGTTCTTTAGACCCAAACACACCTAACAGATGTTTGTTAGCAGAACTGAGCTTATTGAGGGTCACTCTCAGACCACATTTCTACCGGATCCTTGATTCAGTGTCGGGTCCTGATTCTCAGCAAACTGTAATATACGTTTATGCAAAGATAGTTGCACTTGCAAAGACGTCGATATTCAACGTGTATCGGGCAAATTGAGATTTCGGACACTTCTGAATCCTCGTGTTTGTGCATCATCACTGACAGGTGTTGCATAAATGTACACTGAAGAGTTCGAACACACAAACAAATGGGATGCTGAGGGTAGAAATAGTGATGCATGGTAAGAAGGGAGATTTATGCATGAGTATCTAGAGTTTAAACCCGTCGTGAGGTTAAACAATGATTCATTTGTTTGCATCCAAAAACAACAGCCCCCATGAAGTTTTTCCAGAGCAGCATTTTACACATCATGATAAGACTCCGCCCACTCTTTCTCTCTCTCTCTATCTCTCTCTCTCTCTCTCTCTCAACCGTTCACATCAATCATTGACTTTTTCTTTGAGATGAAAACAAAACTTCAGTTTGCAGCTCCACAGACTCTGAGCCCCTCCCACCTCAACTCCAGTGGGCCAATAGGAGACCAGAGTTCAGCGCTGAGAGAGAGAGAGAGAGAGAGAGAGAGAGAGAGAGAGAGAGAGAGAGAGAGAGAGAGAGAGAGAGAGAGAGAGAGAGAGAGAGAGAGAGAGAGAGAGAGAGAGAGAGAGAGAGAGAGAGAGATGTACTGTATGTAGACGGAGGAAAAGAAAACAGGAGGGAGGGGAGAGAAACGGAAAGTATTCAGCAGTTCAGTTTCTGGATGAGCAGGAACAGACGGAGAGACTTCCAGCAGGAACAGCAGAGGATAAAAATAACCTGGAGGCAGTTAGTGTGAAGTTTAATGAAAGCCAGGCAGCGTTAGAGCTGCTCCCCTCAGTACTCCTCTTATTAACCGGGCTTTAGGGAATTGTTAACATTACTTCTCCACACCACAGACTTCCCTTAGACGTGTGTATCTTCATAAATTACATTTTCTTCACACTAGAGAAATGACTCCACGCAGATTTGTCCCATTTTTTTCATGCAGTGGCAGCAAAGTGTTGGTCACTCTTGTGTTGGTTGTTGTCACGACCGACTGAACTGCTGCCAAACCCTGAAAGTACCTGGAACTTTCATTTAGTATCACCTCTGAACAAACGTAGTGTTCCAAAACTACCATACTAATGTACTATTTAGTATGCCAGAAGAAGATTCAGTATGTCCCAATATGGAATACATCAAATGCAGCAGGATGTCCTACTGCATCCGGTCACATAGGCCGTATGCAAGCCAGCTATTCTGACCCACAATCCTTTGTGCAGAAGATATGTGAACAAGAGGGTCACAGTTCAAGGTGCCATGTTATGATGACGTATGTCATAATTAGCTTCATACCGCATGTAACAGCTCAGACAGCTGGAGCTCGTCCCCAAATGAAGCGGAGAGCAGTGGAAACAAACTAGATGCACTTTACCGACAAACTGTCCTCACGTCTTCTCAATCGGTCGAGCGGCATGAAGTGTGTGTTCTGCCCAACGACAGCCGCTTAGTTACAAAAAGGTTCGGCTTGTTGTGTCCGTTTGTGTCTCACATTTGGTAGTCGGTCTCAGGTCTCGCAACAACTTTGAGCCGAACCTGGTCCACAGCCGGTCTGGGTGTGGACCAGGTCCAGGTGCAGAAGTCTTCTCCACTCTGAACCTGATTCAACAGTCTCATATTTCATATTTTAAGGATACGAACTGATCGAAAGAAAATGCAACTGACTCTGTAAAGTGTAGCTCTGCTAAATGTGCCCCTTGTGGAAGTTGTATTGTATTTTTTTAAATAAATAAATCCAGAATCTAGTCTATTTGTTTTGATAGGAAACCGAGGCAAAATACAGTGAAAAGCAGGTTATTTTAGAGACAATAAAAGGTCAAACCTGATTACAAATCTTCCACCACATTTAGTTCTGGCACTCCCCAAATGTCCTCTGAGCTCAGTGAACTTGATCGCTGAGCTGAGGGGAAAGTTGAGGAGCGTTGCATGAAAACCAGGAAGAGCACCGACATGTTCATATAAGAGTAAAAGAATCTGGTTCCTTTAGATCCGTTCTGGTCCAGGTCTGGTGGACGAGTCATTATCAGTTCTGTTCTGATGTCACAGATACAAACAATTTAGTTTTTCTTCTTTTCCGTTGGACCTGTGATGAAGATCATCTACAGCAACTGAAACAACTGTTTACAAACCATCGCAAGGAAGACAGACAGACAAGCAGACAGACAGACAGAGGGGGAGGAGTTGAGGAGACAGACAAACGGACATTAACTCTACTTTACCAGAAGTTTGAAGGCGGCTGCAAGACTTGAGGCCAAATTCTTCCACCCTCTTTTCTCCTCCTCTGGTTCTGCAGGAGCTCCAAGAGAGGTGTGTGTGTGAGTGTGTGATGATACTGTGTGTGTGTGTGTGTGTGTGTGTGTGTGTGTGTGTGTGTGTGTTTTGTGTCTGTGTCTCAGATCGTAGAGAAGTTGTGTGGAGCAGAGCAGGCTAATAGAGCTTTGAGGGGAAAGTCAGGATTTGTTTTTCAGCTGGGACAAAGAGAGAGAGAGAGACACACAGAGAGAGAGAGAAAGAGAGAGAGAGAGAAAGAGAGAGAGACAGAGAAAGAGAGAGACACACAGAGAAAGAGAGAGATACACACAGAGAGAGAGAGAGAGAGAGAGAGAGAGAGAGAGCGTAACAGACAGACAGACAGACAGACAGACAGACAGACAGAGTGAGACAGGTCTGACATCTGTCTTTCTGTTTGAGGGAGGACACTGCCAACCCGCTGCAGAATATCAGAGAATGACAGTGAAGCGGACCAACAGGAGTTAAACATCCACATGTTGAACAGTGAAAAACAGGAGGAGGTTTGTTAAATATGAAACCTGGAGGCTGCTTCACTGCTGTGGATATAACAGTAAAAGTCTGTGAGCGAGGTGAAGAAGAGGTGAAGTAGCTCAGAGGTCAGAGGTCACACTAGACCAAACATCCCACTTCAATGTCGACCAGAAAGACTTCATGTGAGGAAAAGTCCTAAAGGCTCCAGAAGCCTCCTGAAGTAAACGACAGTAACAATCAGATTGATTATAAAAAATACATTTTAAGCCACATTGTGTTCCACACACCACCAAAGAAACAGATCTCAGTGTAACGGATCAATCCACGCCGTGTTGGGTCCTTGGACTTGGAGGAGTTGGACCTGGAAAGTCCTTAAATGTTCATGTTCAGGAGGTGCAGGAGTCCTAGTTCTAAAGCTCAACAAACACACTGAGCGTCAGGAGACTTCAGGGATCACACCAGACATTATTTTCATTCTCTGTTATTCTGCTGATTATTTTAGGTTCATTCATTCATAATTGAACCTAACTTCCCAAAGTGAAGTCTTTAAATGTCCTGTTTTTGTTTCCAACCAACAGTCCAAAACCCCAAATATTCAGTTCATTCATTTATGACAAAGAAAGGAAGCAGATCCTCACATTGAGAAGATGTAAATCGTTCACGAGTTGCTTTATTGACTTTTTCTCCTTGACCAGAGTTGAGAGGATGTATAGATTATAAAGCTCTCTGAGACAACGTTGTCATATTAGGCAATACACACAAGTTCAAACTGACCCTGAATCAACCTGGACTCCAGATTAGATACAGACGAGCAGAACAAACTCAAGTAGACCGAATAAAGACCTGGTTCTGGACTGGTTCAGGGAGCAGAAACTTCTGATCGCACATACACACACACACACACACACACACACAGCTGCAAATGTCTCTTGGTTGAGTCACCTGGACACACCCCTCACCTGTTGGACACACCCCTAATCACTGAAGTACACTGGAAAACAGCCGTGTGTGTGTGTGTGTGTGTGTGTGTGTGTGTGTGTGTGTGTGTGTGTGTGTGTGTGTGTGTGTGTGTGTGTGTGTGTGTGTGTGTGTGTGTGTGTGTGTGTGTGTGTGTTAGAGAGTCGAGGCTGGAGAGTAGCTCAGATTTACAGAACCAGAGGTTTCCGTTTAGCAACATTTGAGCAGTAAAGTCGATGAAGCAACAACACGACCTCACGCTCAAAGCATTCGTCCCGCTTCCTGTCCGCTCGCTGGTGCAGCTTAATGTTGTGACTCGTGTACTAACTTGTGTGTGTTTTGTGTTTATGAATGGGGCCCAGTGTTCAGGGGACCAGACGTATGTTGTAGCGCCTCCTGCAGGACAACAGCAGTCATGGGCAGTGTATTATAAGCAGCACTGACCTGGTAATGTGGGCGGAGCTTAAAGGGAAACGACACGCCATCTGGTTTTAAATAAATGTCAGAAATGTCAGTCTGGATCAAAGATGTATCACATATTTGGAAAAACATAAAATAATTAGTTTTATACAGGAGTTTGTAGATTTTATCCAAACTCAATCATTACTTATATTACATACATACATATATATGTATGTAATACTGCTATTATTTTGAACACAACTGTATATATATATATATATATATGTGTGTATATATATATATATGTGTGTATATATATATATATATATATATATACGTGTATATATATATATATATATATATATATATATATATATATATATATACACACATATATATATATATATATATATATATTATTATGTTCAAAATAATAGCAGTCTCACATCACTAGCAAGATAAATCATTGTTTTTGTTAGAATTTCAAGTTCTACACTGCAAGTAAGTTTCTAGAAGGTTTAGTAAAGGTATAGAAAACCAACAGACCCAACAGGCATGACGTGCATGCTGCTGATTCTGTGAAACTGAATCATTTACTGAAAGTGACGTGTTCAAAAAAATAGCAGTGCCGAGTTCAATTAGTGAGGTCATTGATTATGTGAACAAAATAGGTGTTAAACAGGTGGCCCTTATTTAAGGATCAAGGCAACTGACGCTGCATATGCTGGCTGTGCATTTGTCCTTGAAACACAGAGTAAAATGAGTCGTTCAAGACACTGTTCAGAAGAAGAGCGTTCTGTGATTAAGAAATTAATAAAAGAGGGGAAAACCTATAAAGAAGTGCAGAAAATGAGAGGCTGTTCAGCTAAAATGATATCAAATGCTTTAAAATGGCAGCCAAAACCAGAAAGGCGAGGAAGAAAAAGAAAAACGACTATTCGAATGGATCGGAGAATAACCAAAATGACAAAGGCTCAGCCAATGATCAGCTCCAGGAGGATCAAAGAAGATCTAAGATTGCCTGTGAGTACTGTAACAATCAGACGACGTCTGTGTGAAGCCAAGCTACCAGCGAGAAGCCCCCGCAAAGTCCCATTGTTAAAAAAAATACATGTGCTGAAGCGGTTACAATATGCCAAAGAACACATTGACTGGCCTAAAAAGAAATGGCGTAATATTTTGTGGACTGATGAGAGTAAGATTGTTCTTTTTGGGTCTAAGGGCCACAGACAGTTTGTCAGACGTCCTGCAAACACTGAATTCAAGCCACAGTACACAGTGAAGACGGTGAAGCATGGTGGTGCAAGCGTCATGATATGGGGATGTTTCTCGTACTACGGTGTTGGTCCTATTTATCGCATACCAGGGATCATGGATCACTTTGAGTACATCAGAATACTGGAAGGAGTCATGTTGCCGTATGCTGAAGAGGAAATGCCCTTGAAATGGGTGTTTCAACAAGACAATGACCCCAAACACACCAGCAAGCGAGCAAAATCATGGTTCCAGACAAACAGAATTCAAGTAATGGAGTGGCCAGCACAATCCCCGGACCTTAATCCCATAGAAGGCTTGTGGGCTGACATAAAAAATGCTGTTCATGAGGCAAAACCAAGAAATGCAGAGGAATTGTGGAACGTAGTACAATTGTCCTGGGCTGCAATACCTGTTGACCGGTGCCAGAAGTTGGTCGACTCCATGTGCCACAGATGTGAAGCAGTTATCAGAAACCGTGGTTATGCAACTAAATATTAGTTTATGATTCTCAGGAAAGTTGAATCTTCAAGCATTTCTTAGTTTATACAGTACATTTTTGAGTTTGTAATGAAAGATGTCAACACTGCTATTTTTTTGAACATTATATTTCTTGACTTTCTGTAAAATATTATCAAATTCAATTACTTTTTCCAATTTTCTTGCTTTGAAATAGAATGTGCAGTGTCCCCAATGCATTTGTGTTCATTAAAATACAATTTATTTGAAGAATTTTGAGGTTTACTCACCTTTTTAAACACACTGCTATTATTATGAACATAACTGTACACATATATATATATATATATATATATATATATATATATATATATATGTATGTATGTATGTATGTATGTATGTATGTATGTATGTATGTATGTATGTATGTATGTATGTATGTATATATATATATATATATATATATATATATATATATATATATATATTGTCTTTGATGAAAACACAGGACCTGTATTTATCGAACCGCTAAAAAAGAACGTTCGTATTTAAAGGATATTTTCAGTTTTTATGTCCGTCTTGAAACAGTCGTGTCCACATGTACATTGAACAGGTTATTAATGGTTGCTGTAATTCTCTCTCTCTCTCTCTCTCTCTCTCTCTCTCTCTCTCTCTCTCTCTCTCTCTCTCTCTCTCTCTCTCTCTCTCTCTCTCTCCCACAGGAGAAGTATCCGTCTGTCGTCTCTCTTCCTGGAGGCTGCAAGTCAGAGGTCATGATCGTGAACCACCCTGAGCTTTCTGGGTAAATACTCTCCTCCTGGTGGAGCACAGTAACCCACACAGCGCTGAGCTGTCTCCTCCGCTGACATGCGTGTTTGTTTACAGCTGCGTCCTGTTTGTTCATTGGTCGGTGGACGTCTCCAGAGAGGGCGGAGTCTCTCCGAAGATGGAGCTGCTGACAAAGATCCCTGACAGAGGTGAGAGAGTTTACCTGAACTCTCTCAACTACCTGCAGACAGGAAGCAGGGCAGCAACACTGAACAGTACCCACTCATAGACTGTAGCTTTGGTTCTTCAAATAAAAGAATACATTGATCTGGCATAAAAAAAACACGTAATGACATTTTAGTTGTGTCTTATAAAATACTAGTACTGTCTGCAACAAGCTCCACCAATAAAGCATGTTTAAAGTCAGGGGACACATCTGTAAATAACAGATTATTGATCAGGACAAAGAAACCAGCAGGTAAAATGTCAACGTCATTTTCTAATGAGTACTGAATCAAAGTCTCTCTAGGTAATGTTAGTCATCATGGGTTAAACCGACGATCATTATAGAAATGTATCTTTTTTTAATTGACAGGCCAGTCATAGTTTGTTATATTTTATCAACAGTCCAAAACCCAAAGATTTTCAGTTTACTGTTAAATATCTCAAAGAAAATCCTCACATTGAATATCTGAAAACCAGCTAATTGATTTGCACATTTTTTTCCTGAAAGTGACTAAAATAGTTGCAAATGAATTTTGTCAAGCGTACAAACGTCTTACTAGACCACCGTCTCCAATGTCCCTCTACTTAGTACCAAATGACTGGGTTATTCAGGTAACTTTGTAAATGGTGACTAACTTATTTGATTATTTACATGAGATGATCTTTTTATTCTCTTCCTCTCTGTCTCTGCAGCGCTGCAGTTGTTTCCCTCTCAGCCTGTAGGCGGCGCCGCTGAGGCCTTTCAGAGCCTGCTGAGGATTCTGGGACCTGAAGCGGCCCTGGAGTCCGTCATCATGGCGGTCAGCCTTTCACAGGACGCATAACTCACTTCTTCTTCTTCTGAGAACTGGTTCAAATGTAGAACGAGACACAAACCTCTGCTACAGAACAAAGGAAACGCACAGCGATGGTTTAGTCTCTTAGAAATCTTTATTCAATAGAAAGAGCTCGACCGTGACGGTTGTAACAGCAGAGCTCACTGGTCAAAATCTACAAAAATAAATAATTTAAATACAAAATGCAGGACAGCAGTGTCGCCTTTTTGTATTTTCAAATAGTTTTCTCCTCTCAGATATTTACACACACGCAGTTATAAGGAGTCTGTAGCATCACAGTGGTGTGATGTTTCTGCAGGCCGACGCTCAGGCAGCAGGCGGAGGCGGAGGCGACCGACCAATCAGACGGCAGCTCACCTGTCAGAGCTCCGCCTCGCAGTGAGGACAGTTTGTTTTCTCCCGATTACTGGAACATAATCTTAAAAGGAAAGTATTTCTCAGTTTGTGTCCGTTAGTATTATCGTTAAATTATATATCTCTGACGATCTGAACCCAACAACACGTTTTATTGACACTTAAATACATTTTAAGAGATTTTTCAGAATCCTTGAAAAATATATTCGGTGGTTCTGCACGTCGGTGGAGTTTGTGAACATGTGACACGGTCCTGAATTTACTCCTCTAGGACTTCTCCATGTTCACGTTAAAGTTTGACAGCTATGAAACTCAATCTGCTGATGAAGGACGTGTAACGACAAGCAAGGAAGCATAGCTTGAATTAGAGGGATGTTTGGTTTTCATGTCTTTCTCTGGATTAGGAAATAAGATTTCAAATTTGGGAAAAAATAAGAAAAAGATATTCTATCCAGATCAACAGAAAAGTATCATGTTTATTGACCTGGAATTAATCTTTCGGGTAAAGTTACCGCGATAGAAAGACAAACCTACACGGTGCGATCTGCTCCCATTTATTCTTTTTCTTCTACACCTTTTAATCTACGGAGGAACTGGTCCAAACATTGTCATGCTTATTTAAAAAGAGATGTGTGTGAAGGTACGTCTTCCCCTCTTTGTGCAGAGCGTTAATACTCAACATCTGCAAAGACTTGATGGACGAGTAATCATAATTACAGGGGGTTTTTTTCTCAAAGCTCCAATATATCTGACTAAATAATTTGGAAGTACCTGAAAAAGCAAATTAAGATGGTCGTTCAAGATACCTGAACGCTAAAATATTGTTTTAAGGCTTTTTCATCAACTCAGCAGTCATACAGCCGACTTCAGCCGTCTGATGAGCCCTCATGAACAGAACACGACGAGACACAAACTGAGGCTACTTTTCACGATCACACCGACAAGATTAGGAAAATAATCTGTCCAGTTGCAGCATTTTGTGATCAGACGATTTGGCGTTAAGTTTGTATATTTGTCACAATGTTTAGAAGGTATAAAACAAAAATGAAATCAAAGTCGGAGTAACGTCAGACCGTCCTCCCATGAGCCTCTGCTTCCCCGCCGTGCTGCCTGTTGCGTCTTCAGTTCAACAGTTACAACGATCAGTGGTTGGTTCAGTTCACTGCGGTCCACTCTCCAGCCTTTCAGCTCCTCCGCCTCAGAGGCAACGAAGGTTTCAGTCAAAACAAAGCGGGCGACGTGATTGGTTAAAAGGTCAAAGGTTCTGATTGACGGACTTAAGTCTGCGTTTTAAACCTTTTTAGTGTTTGGATTTAACAGACCTGTCGACCGGGTGATCGTCTCAGTGATGGAAGCCGCCGTTCTTCGTCATCACGATGGAGTGTGAATGGTTTTCTGTCTTGTAGTGTGATTTTTGTTTTCAGGCGTTTTGATTGGCTGACGGAGGCGGTGGCGGGTGGAGAGCGGACACTGTAAGCAGGAGCTGAAATCAAGTGTTACCAGTTTATTTGAAGCCTCCGTGAGCGCTGCTGGTTCAGAGGACGACGACGTCACCAGGAGAGACGATCCGACCGCGAGCAACATCTGGACTCAAGTGTAAAAAAAAAAGTACAACACTCAACATCTGCTGGTGGTGACGAAAGAACTTAAAACTGGTTGCTAGTCCCCCCGGCTCCTGATGACATCACCGTCCCGTCTTCAGAAACCTCCCAGCGCTCCTGAACGCGTCATTTTGCAAACATCAGACGACCCCGTGGCGCTTCGGTTTTTTCGAGTCGTCAGGAGTTCGAGGTACTGAGAGTTCACGGTCGCGTCCACAGCCGCTCTGAGACCGAGACGAACCGACACGGCTTAGTCCCCGACCTCAGCTGTGAACGCAGACTGTAACAAAGCGAGTTCTCTCACACACGCACACACTCTCACGCACGCGCGCACACACACACACACACACACGAACATTTAGGCACATGGACAAACGCACAACAAGCCACTTTTGGCACACAAAAAGCCAGCGGAGCAGCAGCATGAAGCTCGGCCTGTCTCTCTGTTACCCAGAAGCCTTTGCCCTGGCGGGTCAGACGCTGACATGCGCCGACCTCTTTACTTTAAAACGCTCTGCGAGTGTACGGTCACATTAGTCCTGTGTTCAGTGATGACAGATCGACCTGTTATTCCACCACCAAAACAGCCAACTTTAGGCTGAATCTGTGGTTTGGACTTCAATCGGGAATAAAACGGAGGAAATATTCTCAGCAAGTGTAATGTGACCGTACGTTTAGAAAGCTACGCATCACCAGGTTAGTAAACACGGGAGTGTTAGACGACTACTTAAATGCTGCTTTTCTGAATATGACAACAAGAGTTAAAATAATGTGCTTTTTTTTTTTTCCCCAAAAAAAACGAAAGGTGTTACGTCAGAACAACCAAAGGCAACTGGACACAAACGTCTCCGCTAGAAGAACCCTACAAGAGCTGATTAGTCACAAGTCCCAGCTGGACCTTTAAGGGTCAGTTTACCCAAATCATTTAAACATGATGTACACTCAGTACTAAGCAGACAACAGCTGTATCAGCTGAGACAACAGCTGTGTCACTAAAGCAACCCTGTTCATTAAACTATAGGCTCATTGTCGAGGTGTTGGTGTATTACGGACTGTAATATATCGAGTCCCGTATAACATAACCTCTGACAGCATCAACAGAACATTAACAATAAAAGTTTAAAGGTAATGTTACTAACAGGGCTGATGTACTGGATTGCATTATATTATAAAGGTGTACCTAAGAAGAGTGTTTGTATTCCTCTTCCCTCCAGTGAACTCTCTCCACACTGATCGTTTTGGTTTTATTCCTCCAGGTTTTGAGATTTCTGCCACGAATTTAGTTTGTGTTGGCAATGAAAAGGACATTTGTATTGGAACTATTTTCTTCCAAATGAATAGTTTCAATTAAAACATGTCACCATTGTCTTTTGATTATTACTCTTTCGTGGCAAGTTATTTACAAAATGTCATTTTTTTCAATGCTGTGAGAATCAAAGGTTTATATCTAGACTAATGAAACCATAACTGGATAGATTTCACTGGAGGGAAGAGACAAGGCGCTTTTTTTTATTATTCGGGTGAACTTACCCTTCAACGTTACTCAACTCTCCTCCTTAAAAAATAAAAATAACGTCTCCAACGTTTGACCATCAACATCTCGGCAATGAACGCCTGATGAGGAAAAGATGTCAACGCAACGCAAACAACTGAACAGGAGTCAAACCAAAAACTGGAGGTCAAGCGTCTCTCGCTGTTATTTGTTATTATTCAATAACTCAACCTCCCGTGGAGTCCAGCAGAGACCTGAATCCTCTCATCCAGATCTGCTGCAAGTTCAACCTGGACATACACAATGGCTCCGCCTCCCTCCGCCAGAGGCCCCGCCTACATTCAGGAAATGACATCTTACGTACGTTAACGCCCAACGACCTGCTTTTCATTCTCCTCTCTTTCTTTTTTTCCTTCCGTCTTCTCAGAGCGCCGTCAGTCTGAAGACCAAATCTCCCCGTTAGCTTTCTAATAAATAATAAGTATCGTGACAGAGCACAGCGATGCTGGGACTCTCCTCCCGATGGGAGCGAGAAGTTGACGAGAAAGTCTAGAATCAGTGACGGAACCTATCTGGAAGTTGCTTCAACGTCTGATGAGTTAGTGGTGACTTCCTGGAGACAAAGCGCTGCAGCACGGTCGCGTATAAACGGCTCTGGTCTGACGTGACTTTAGACCTCTGCGTCAACGCGGCGTCTCCGTTTCGGTCCTCAGCGCGCCGTCCGTCTGTCGCTGGGGGAGTTCACATGGGGTGGAAGAGCAGCGTGCAGTCCTCTCTCTCTGCGGCCGTGAAGATGCCGGAGTGTGGCGGCAGAGAGCCCTTTGGCAAGGCACCGCCGGTCCTCAGGTAGCAGGAGACGATCTTCTGGTCCAGGCGCAGCTGGCTGGGGATGCTGTCGAACGGCTTTGGGTCCAGATCCAAGATGGAGACGGAGTAAGAGAGAGCCGGCGGTCTGGAGGAGAGGAAGTCCCTGAGCCGCCTCTGAGTGGAGAGACTGCGGGAGGAGAGGGGGAGGAGAGGGGGGAGTTAATGGTACAGTTTGAACATGATGAGCTGATGTCTGCTCCACCTGGTGGACATCATCACATACTACAACCGTCTTCAGGGACCAAAATGAATGGAGCTTTCAGTTCCCTCCAAGCGTTATCAAAAGATTATCATCAGGACGTTCAAGTATAGAAATTAAGTCTGGAATGAGGAATCATTTTGAAAATCAATTAATGGTTTACTTCTGGTCTTGTTTCATCTTACACAAAAACGTCAATTAAGAGTTAAAGTGATTACATTACAGCCTGTTTAGCGGCTGCAGCGTAGTCCATCGATACTGGATCAATATAACAATGTGTCATTTAGACACAAAAACATGAGGAAACGTGTCGTTTTAAGTCTTTAACCTGTCAGTTAATGGGACTCTTCTAAGCGATCCACACTCTTACCCTTCATCACCCTCCTCTTCCTCACTGCTGGGCACCAGAGCGACCATGATGGAGCAGTCCTTGGCCGTCATGGCCACGCGGTACTGATGCACCTGAAGTGAGAAAAACACAGACGTCAGGCATGCGACTATCTTTACGAAGTTATCATTAGTAACGAAGTCACGTGAAACTGCACTGTCGCTACTGAACTGGATGGGTTTTTACAGCGACTCTCGGCTCAGTGTTTGTTCTGAGAGTCTGCTGCTCCAGCAGACGGTCGGCTGACGAGGGGAAACGTTCCACAGAGAAACCCGACGAGAGGTTCCGGCTCTCGGCCTCACCTTCGCGACGGCGTACTCCACCGAGCCGTCGTCCTCGGTCGGACACTTCTGCAGCTTCTCCAGGAAGGCCTCGTTGTACGGCCCCTCCATCTGAAGACGGGTCCTGACACAGACAGGAAGTGAAGCCGGAGACCAGACGGTGCCCCTTCATAAGTGATGGGTGAATGAGATTTTTTTTTTTTTAATCTAAACAAACACTTGTTACTGCAGTTTATTCTTCCGATACTTGTTGACGGTGTGTTACCTCTCTTTGGGGAAGTCCTGCAGGTGTTGCTCCACCCGGCGGTACAGAGGGTAAAGTCCCTCGATGTCCAGCGTGTCCAACATCTGAGTCTGAAGGATCCTGAACAAAACGCTGTCGCTGGGTAGACCCTGAGAGCCTGAAGAGAGACAGAGACAGAGAGACAGAGACGAGTCATCTTTTCTGCTTCAGGTCAGAACATTACTTTAAATGGTTCAATCGAGAAGAGTACGAAATGTGTCTCGCTAAGCATCAAAAACATGCACAAAAAGATGTGAGTCAGGCTTACATAATCACATTCAGATGTTATGGGCAAAATGTTTGTGTTGAACCACATTATTTTCTCAATTAATCTTATTGTCTTTAGAAAATAAAGTGAAAAATATCCATATATCCATATATATATATATATATATGGATATATATATATATATATGGATATATATATATATATATATATATATGGATATATATATATATATATATATGGATATATATATATATATATATATGGATATATATATATATATATATATATGGATATATATATATATATATATATATGGATATATATATATATATATATATATATATATATGTGACAGTCTGCATATTGTATTGCTGAGTGCAGCTCAAACCACCATTAAAAGAGCAGCTCAGTGGAATCACTGACTGGACACACAGAAAGAAAGCGGATCGGGTTGATAAAGGCGGTTCTGACCGTGGCGAATCCTCTCCTTGTTGAACAGACTGGCTTCACAGAAGCTCCGCCCTTCTCCTCGTGTGTCCGTCACCACCTCTCCATCTCCTCCTCCTCCTCCACTCAGCAGAGCGTTCACCAGGACCTACAGACGGACGTTTCATTGTGAAAGATGGAAATGTCTACCTTCAATCTGGTGTTTTTTAAAAATAAGAGACCGGCTAATAAATATGCAACTTCACAGAGAAGCTGTGACGCCTGCTGTGAGTTTCTCTTCTCACATCTCCAACCGACCGAGTTTCACATCAGGAACACACTGCAGGTTTCTAATGTTTGGCTCAGACTCAGAAGGAGACATTAGGAGAATCGTTGGAGACTCTGTGTTGCTAATTCTTTTGTTTATTGCTCAGCTGTACAACACCCAATATATTTCTTTACTTTCAATGAAAAGGACACTTGAACTAGTTTTACCGTGATGAAGTCGTTCAGGACAGCCTTGCTGGTCATGTGACTGTTGATCCGGTTGTTTCCGTACAGGAAGTACGGTCTGAGGTGATGCAGCAGACCGTTCAGGTCCATTGAGTCGTCGCTCACCTCCTTACTGCTGTAGATGCACTGACCGCCCTGACAGACACATTTAGGGATGAACTCATCAGAGGATTCATAACACTGGAGGAGGAGCTAACCGGTTACATTTACAGCGACTTAAAGGATCTGAAGCAGAGATTAAGTGTAGAGAGTTTGGTTTGGTTCTGTGGTGTCTCACCTTGAAGATTTTGAAGTTGTTCTGAGGTTCTTCTATCAGGTGTCTGATGGCAAAGTGCATTCTCTGTCTGTTACTGAACACAACGAGAGAAACAAGCAGCTTTATAGGAGGTAGGAATAGCAGCAGAAGTTATCTTAATATATATGTATATATACAGTATTGTTATTATGTGGTATTGTTGTCTACATTACTACAGTATAACTGGTCATCTGCAGTAATCTCACCCTGAGAACAGGTCTAGAGGACAGTACAGACTCGGTCTCTTCCACTTCCCATTGGCCACCTGGTGAGAGACGGAAGACAAAGTGATGCAGGAAGAAATGAGACACAAGTAATGAACCCAATGAAAACCATTCCTCCAGGTTACTTCATACTTCTTTGAGGTATTGCTGGGGAGTGCATTCTATAATTTGGTGCAATTGTGGATATGCAAAACATTACATTTGAATAAACTTTGAATAAAGTGAGCAGCACACTTTGCTGCAGCGGACACGCAGATATCGGACCGGAGTGTTTCACCCTGTGGCCGTGAATAAGCCCAGACGTTGGTGCGTTTGTCCCCCGAGAGTAAGACTGGATGTTCCCGGCGCTGTGACTGAAAACTAACTTTAACCACTGATGACGTTACCGCCGGCAAAATACCGCCGCCGATTAAATCCACGCTGTGCTCTACAGCCGCGGTGCTCACCACCGCTACGGCTGTTCACCGGTGAGTCTGACCTTGAGTAACCCCCAATTTGCCCATATTTCTACTTGCCTCAATATTAGTTAAATATGTATCTGACACATTAAAATAGCAGCTGGAGCCACTAAACCTGACGCACCTTATTGTTCACAAGCTACCTGATCCAAATAATGAAGGTCCTGATTTAAGAACTATTACGTTTATTAGCTGAAATGATTGATATGAATGAAGGTTTGAACGGAGAATGTGAGTGGAGAGAAGATGTTGTACAGTCGTACTGCAGTTAGTGTAGTTGTACTGCAGTTAGTGTAGTTGTACTGCAGTTAGTGTAGTTGTACTGCAGTTAGTGTAGTTGTACTGCAGTTTGTTTATTTGTTGTAGTTACCTTGTAGTGCTGGTGCATGCAGAAGCGGCACACTTTGGTCTTGATGTCTTTGCTGACATGTTTGGAGGACGGCAGGAAGCCACACTTAGGCTAAAAACGTACACAAAAAGAGCAGCTGAGTAACACACACACACACACACACACACACTGAGTCAAACTCATGTGATTTGTGGTTTTAACCTAGTTTGTCTGAGTGAGAGTGATTCACAGACAAAGATTTCTTAAACTGTGGCTGCTTCTCAGGAGGAAGAACATCTTCTTAAACCGCTGTAATTTCAGTTTCAGTCTGAAATTACAAACGGGCCCAAAAACCCATTCATGTGATCAGAAATGACTCACATTGAATTAAATGTGTTATTGTTGTGTGTTTGGTTATTAAGAATAACTGTATTTTCAGTTGAAGAAACAATGTTAAAGTAGCCACAATACAATTTCATGCCTTAAAAAAAAGTGTGTGTGTTTATGGAGAAATCAGTGAGTGTGTGTGTGTGTGTGTGTGTGTGTGTGTGTGTGTGTGTGTGTGTGTGTGTGTGTGTGTACCTTGATCTCAATGCAGAGTGGAGGAGTGTGTGTTGCCTGGTGGAGGACTGGAGATGTCAGGTTGGGCAGACAGAGAGCACAGCCGCTGTAGATGTCCATCACCTTATCACAGCGCCAGGCTGACACACACACACACACACACACACACACACACACACACACACACACACACACACACACACACACACACACACACACACACACACACACACACAGAGAGAGAGAGAGAACATGTTCAATACTCATCTAACCGTCTGCCAGAAAGCCAATAAGCTCTCCCAACACGTGTCTCAGAAGTTTCCCACAGAGATGATGAAACGCTGTGTTACCTGGTCTTTGATGTTGAACTTTGATTGACAGCTGTCGCACAAACTCCAGCGGCAGTTTGACCACTTCCTGTAGAGAAAATGAAGACGGCCTCTTTAAAATCAAGCGTGTGCACAGATCACGGCTCTGTGTCTGCGATCAGCTGGATGGATTATTATTATGGGGTGACGACGTACAGAGCCGGCTTTCACCGTGAACTCCTCATCGCGCTGAAATCTAAGATCAGGCACCGTCTGACCCGGGGAGCCAGCGCTCATGAGCTAAACCCTGCAGACTCACACAACACTGGAACGCATTGTTTTTGTGAATCGCAGCTGCTAGAAAACGGTCTGGTTTATTGTCCAGCTCTGATGGGAGTAAACGATAAGAGCAGCATGCTCCAAATAAAATACTGGAGGGAAATCAAACGTTTGGATTAATTGATTCATCAGTAAAATAGTGAAACAAAAATGAGTCATTAGTAGCAGCCCCGGTCAATTTACCCGTCTTGTTTTGCTTTTATTGAAATGTATTTGTAGTTAATGTAGAATATATTTCACTTGTTTACAGGTCGTAGAGACGGCTCGCGTGAGAAAAGGTTGTATTAGGATTACCAGACACACGTTAGCCGCTACTAGCATAACTCTTAATGCTGCGTGAGTTAAAACTTAGATAGAAGACAAGATGTACAAACAACAACAAGAACAACAGTGATGACAAAAGACAGTGTGAACAGTGTCTCACCCCGCTGTGGATGAACTTGTCTCCCAGCAGGCTGCTCATCACGTTGGAGCTAAAGTCAACAATGTTCTGGATCTGCCTGAAGGCCTGCTCCACAGTCTGCAGGGGACACACACACACACACACACACACACACACACACACACACACACACACACACACACACACACACACACACACACACAAACAGCAAGTTATGACCTGTTCTAAAACTTGACAGACTTGAGATATGTTCACAGAGTACTTATTTGACTTATTAACTCGGATAAGTGCTCCGTCGACAGTATCTATTAGTGGTTCATGGAACTCACGGTTGGTTTCACGGATCAGAGTCACGGATCGGAACAAAAGAAAAACAGGGAGCAGATAGAACTTTTAGAGACCCCTGAAGATTCCATGTCGCTGATATTCGATTATGTCTGCAAGATACTGGAGAATCATCTGAACCTCTGAAGTCAGCGTAAGCCATCGAAGATTCAAAAGTTATCCTTTCACTTTGTTATAGTCACCTATAGTGTTTCCTTTTCCTCTTAAAAACACACAATTCAAACGATATGAAAATAAGAGATTGTATTTTTATCAATTAAAACAGTCATTAGGAGTTTTACTGATGCGAGCCTCCAGGGGATCCGTACCGACCACAGATGGACAGTTACACTCGTTAGACAAACCGTTGTGAGACTTGGTTTCCGTTGACATCGTACTTTATTTGTACTCTGTAAGGAACACAGAGGATCACCGAGTCTTCTCCGTTATTATTATTATTATCTCTGAAAGGAGAATCTTGCGATCTCTAATGCGTCTGAATGAGTGCATCTCTGTGTCCGTCCACGGCTAATTTCACATCCTGCCGCAGCAGACTGCAGAATGCTTTGGGGTCCCAGTTTTGGTTGGACCTCCCACAATGCAGCGGTGGAAAACCATAGAGCGTTAGTCACTTTACTGAGTGCTTCTTTCTCGCCATTATCCGTCTTCACCAAACCAAACGTCGACGTGTGATTCTGGATAACCAGCCTCGACTCCACTCACATTATTCAGACCTCTCCCACAATCTGCACCTGACCATGTATGCCTCTTTATTTCTGCTGTGTTATTTGACAAATGTGTCCTCTGGTTGGACAAAGGCTCAGGGCTTCAGAGGCCTGGTTTGGGACCTTTTAACTGCATCAGTGTCGATAACAACTCCAGCTTCAAAGTGATGGCAGCTGACGGAGCAGCTGAGAGAAGATTTGAATTTTGGGGTTGGGCGGGGCTCCACTTTAGTTTACATGTGGATCAGGGACTGTGCCTCCTAATCTGACCAGGATGAGAGATCTGCTGCCGCTCCACTGACTAGAAACAAAGCTGTGACTCAATGGAGCTCTGAGCCTTCACGTTTCTATTGTAGCCACACTAACAGGTGTGAGCAATCTGCTGTAAATGGAATCAACAAGCAACACATTGACTAAAAGAGTCACACAGCTTCCTGTGAGCCCGTCCAGGCTTTAGCTCCACAAAACACCTGAGAGACACACACACACACACACACTCATATTCACCTGCGGTGGGTTTTCAGAGTCCTCGGCCGGATACTTGAGCAGGCGTAGAACTCTGGAAAGCTGCGAGAACAGAAGAGGAGCTCAGTTAGGACCAGTGGAGCCTCGTTTAAACCCGGACTCACACCTGAACCACTCAGCAGGTTCAGCCCAGGATCATCTCCATGAGGTGGGTTCAAATACTGATACAGTAACTTCACTGCAAATTAGGATTACGCGGCAACTTCTGGTTGTGAAAAGTGAAGCCGATGCTGAAGTGCCTTTAACCTGCATTCTCTCTAGTGTCCACCAGGGGGCGACTCCTCTGGTTGTATAGAAGTCTAGTCTAAAATGACTCTACTTCTCTCTTGATTTATTCCCTCAGTAAACATTGTAATCATGAGTTTATGGTCTCAATCTCTAGTTTCCAGTCTTCTTCAATACAGCATGATGTTCATTTAGTACATTATGGAACATTTAGAGTCAAACAGACCATAAAGCAGGGGATGATTTAGGGGCGGGGCTACACAGTGATTGACAGGTCTCTACTACGCTGTTTCACAGAACTTTCAGTGTGTCTTCACTTCATTAAAGTTAATAGTAACCCTTTGGTCACCTAGGAATGTCTCATTCAGGGTTTGGATCTACTTAGCTCCACTCTCTTGAGTCACTTCTGGCTACAGTGACGAACTCGAGGCTTCAAACCCGCAGTCCACAAACCAGCGGGTGACGTCGCGGTGACTCGTCTGCTCCTCACAGCCTATGGTTGGGATAAGTGTCTCCTATTGTCTAAAGAGCTTTCCAAAACGCGACACAATGTACGATTACCTGTAACAACACATGACAGTGACTACTTCAGTCAGCATTAGGGTGTGTTTGAGTGAAGAACATCCCTAACCCTGGGATTGTGACGACAGAACCACTTTAGTAGTGAGTCTCTACCGCATAGCTCAGAGAAATCAGGTTCTGCAGGAAACCAGACGATGTGGCCATGAGCGCCGCAGTGATCTGGTTCCAGTGAAGCGTGACATTTAGACACCAGGTCGCTCATCAGATGTCTTCATTGGTTTAAGTGTATTGTTGACACTTTGTTGCCGAAGGGATGCTGCAGTTAAGAGTTTTTACCTTTCAGCTCAAATTTGTCTAAATCTTACAGTCAAATGTTCAATGGTAGAACCAGAATAACACTCAGGACTGTAAAAAAACAAATCCATTGCAAATGGGGTTATGCACACTTGCAAGGATGGTGACTGGTTATGTGAAAGGTGTCTCTGTGATCATTTCATCATTCATCGTTCACATTCCTCTCTTACATAATGACCCGATGAGTCAGAGGTGTATTTAGGATTGGGCAACGATGATGATTCATGTCAGAAAACGTTAGCTAGCTTATGTTGTCACCTCTTGTGTTATTTGACCATTGTGGTTACAAACGGACGAGCAGGACGGATTATGGGGATATATTTTAAATGTCATGTGTTTAATACGCTGGAATACACAAACACACCTTTCACAAAACGAGGACTTTGTAAACAGCAAAGACAAGATATCTGAGAATAAGCAAACTCTAAAACTTAGACTTCACTGTAACACAAACTGTGCTTTAATGCTGTTTAAGGTTGTTTTACTCTTCAACAAAGTTATTCATCTGTAAAAAGTCGTGATAACTATCAACAATGAAATAAATGCAAATGCACCATAAGTAATATGGTAATACTGATAAGAATGTGTATCCAATATCAATATGACATACCTGCAAAATCATTAAAAAACACTTAAAACTCATCTATTTAAATCTGCTTTTAACCTGTAAAGTTTTTTCTTTTTCGTGTTCTTTACTGTTATGATGTCATTATTTTGCTCTTATGTAATTACTTCTGTTGGTTCTACCATGTAAAGTGTCTTTGAGTACCTTTTTAAAGCGCTATACAAATAAAATGTATTATTATTATTATTTAAGAGTATCGGGGCTGAATGTTAGATCATTTCACAGAGTACGATCATTACATTTTAAGTCAGTAAAACAACCACATTGGATTATTTCCCAGTAAGAAAATGTAAACAATTCAAAACCCCAAGAAAGCTTTGACAGCACGCGAGCTGATCGTCTCAATGCTGTGACGTCATACCCTCATAAAACGTCACCAGTTGCTCAATAACAACTTGACTAGACCTGCAGGTCCCGTTAGGCAGTAAAGTGACTTCAACCAGCGACAGTGTGGGAAAAAACATAGGAGGATGCTAATGGCTAACATTAGCTCCACCAGCAGCCCGTTAGGATCACAAGCTAGTTGTTTGCTAGCAAGCCGGCTAAGCTAGCAACCACATGCTAATAATGGTACCGATGATAGCTACATAAAGTCCTGACAGTTGACATTTACCACCCTTCAGTTATGAACACATATCTCAGATAATCACGACAGTAACACCCAGCAGAAGCATATTTAACGTAAAGTGTGACGCGGGCGGTGCGTGTCATCTTAAAGCTTCTTTTTTTTCTTCTTCTTCTGCTTTAGCTCAAACTTGGATTAGCTTCATGGTAGCTTAGCTTTACTTCACCTGTACGTGTGAGACCACCAGGCTCTTGTTTCCCTCTCCGTGGTACTTCCAGTCGTTCTCGTCCATTTTGTCCAGTTCCATCACACCAACGACGACAAAGACTGTGAGTTCCCGTTAACGGCCAGAAAAAGTAACACGAGACGTCACAGAAACATACAAGTACGGTGACTGGTGCTACTGGCTGCTAGCAATAATTCAGAAGTACTACAGGACCAAGTGACTTCTTCTTCTGCTGCTGCTACTGCTGCCCGGCCCAGGCTGACAAAGTTACCGACAAACATACTACTTCCGATTAGGGCTTCAAAATAAAAGTCAAAAAGGTTGGACGAACGGATCGTAATGTTATGAGTTTAAAGTCTCAATTTAACAGCTAAAAACACACATTTTGATGATACAGTTGTAATTTGAAAAATCATAGTATTTTGAGACTAAGTCACTTTTAAAAGACAGTCAATTGGCTTGCAAGAAGAAAGTTGTAACTTTATGAGAAAAAGTCAAATAACAAAAACAGTATTAATTTAAAGTAATTTGACAAGATTATATAATTAAAGTTAGTAAAAAAAGTACATGATATGCAAATAAAGTCAAAGTTTTACCAGCACAAAGTCACAATATTATGACACTAAGTCATAGTTTTGACGAGAAAGAAGAAATTCGTAACTTTATGAGGCAAAAGTCAGATAACGAGCACAAAGTTGTGATTTTGTGAGAACGAGTCATAAGGAAACGTTATATCACAATAATAGTTTTAATCTTACAGTAAAACTCATTATATTTGAGAGATTGTGATATTATGAGAAACAAATTATATTACGAGGATACAATATAATATTACATAAAGGAAAAGTAATATTGTATGAGAAAAAGTCTGACATTGAGATACAAAATATTTTATCGTACTTTTTTTAGGTTTACGTAATACTACGACTTATGTTCACTTCTTTATTTAAAGATAAATAAGCACCAAGTTAAGAATCATAATACCTCAGTTACCTCATGCATCTTATAACGACACCACTGAATATTTTTGAAATGTGTCGAATAGTGTCATTTTACTATTTCTTTAGTTCAGCTTTTATTGTTTAGCTGTTTCCGGTTTTATTCTCGTTATATCTGTCCAGCTTGATTGGCCGTCTGATTGACAAGTTGGTGAACCGCTCCCTTTAACCGCTATCCACTGACGCCCCGCCTACTCCGCTGTGATTGGACAAGTGGAAATCGGTCGGGGACAAAAACTTAATTTAGTTTCGACAGCGAGTCAAATGACTTTGGAGGATCCAGAAGTGGAAACGTACAGGAGGTCACGTGCTTTATGACTGATGCCTAAATTTAAATGACAACGAGACGAGGACATCCCTCAGCAGCAAAGGAAAAGTCCAGTTTTTGGGGAAATAGTAGAAGTATCTGATAGGAGTTAAATAAGTAGTACATTTATTTCTCAAGTACGAGTCAAAGTTTTTGAGGTACTTTATTCTTACATTCCTCTTAAATTCAGAGGGAAATATTGTAGTTTTTAATATTGTAGCTTTTTACTCAACTACATTTGTTTGACAGCTTTGGTTGCTAGTTACTTAAAAAAAAACACATGATGAGCCGATATAATATCATTGTTATAGATCTAACTTTCCAACAATATTAAAATTACAATTCCCATTAGAATGAATGTAAAACAGGATTAAAACACGTGATGTCTGTATCTGTATTGGAGGTATGAATCTTGGTAGGAAGCAGCTTCCCAACAGACCTGGCTTCAGTAAACAGTGGTGGAGGAAGTACTCAGTTCATTTACTCAAGTACAAGTAGCAATACAACGGGATGAAATACTCCACTACAAGTAAAAAGAAAGTCCGTTGGTCAAGGTGGAGCTATTTGGATCTACTTCATGTACTTTTTGTAGTTTAATCTGTAACAGACCGCATTTTATACTGATAACATGTTTTGTGTAAAATCTAAATTTTGAAAAGTAACGGCGCAGTAAAGTGCAGTAAAAAGTGCAATATTACTCTCTGTAATGTAGTAGAGTAGCATACAATGAAATACTCCTGTACCTCAAGATTTATAGTTGTCTTATTTACAAATATATATTTAATAATTCGTCCCACAGATTTAATATATGAAAAAAGTGAAAGATTTGTCACGTAGATTTGATCTGACACCAAACACAATCTGACTGTTGATAGTGTGATTTTACTTTATTTATTATTATTTATTGACGCAGTAATTCTACATACCTCGTCAGTTGTACCTGGTAATACATCAATTTATATTATAATTGTGTTTGGTTATTACTTCAATACATTTAATTTGGGTTTTGAACAGACTCTTCTGAGTCACAGCGGTGGAGACTTGAGACCGTTTTAACTGCAACACCTGAACGTGTTTCAGAAGTTCATTCTCGTTGTACTTGTAGAAGTCTCACCTCTGACTTTCACCTTTCAAACCTTTAAGCCTCGAGATGTTTCGTGAATCTTTTTCCCCAGCTTTCATAAAACTAAATCTTCCTCAGAAACCACACAGTTATTTATAAATCAAAATGTTTTAATACGTAGAAAAACAACGAGAAAGACGACACACACACACACACACACACACACACACACACACACGCACTATCAGGATGTTCTATACACGATGGATCCTACAGAAAAAAGAGGACGTGATTTCTACCGTGACGACATTGAACGCCTCGCGCGCTCTGTACTTGTCGCCTCCGGTGAAGTGATCCGGGCCGGGGAGTTCCCCTGTTGCCGCTGTGCTCTGAGGAGACGGTCTGCGCATCACACGGTCTGTTGTCATGACACCAGGCTCTGAGTCTCTTTGTTTGAGCTCCTTCTCAAAGCAGCAGCGATCGTCAGTCCATGCCCCCGATGTCATGCTGCTTGTACGACTGAGAGACCAGACTCCCTGCAGAGGAACACA
The DNA here is from genome assembly GCF_023349555.1 of Cebidichthys violaceus. NCBI lineage: Eukaryota > Metazoa > Chordata > Actinopteri > Perciformes > Stichaeidae > Cebidichthys > Cebidichthys violaceus. The sequence goes on from NW_027176472.1 coordinate 1,217,411, forward strand.
GACACCGTTTACAACAATATTCTCCTCAGATCAACTGAAAGTAATCAAATGAAAAATCTCAAATAAGCAGCCAGACACCGGTAGCTAATTAAAGCCCAGTAAAAAGCATTGGAAGAAGAGTGGAATCACTTCTATCGCCGTTAAGCTGCTATCCGTAAAACACGACACTTCCTGTAAACTGTTTCAAGCTGCTGGAAAGGCTTTTAATGTGAAAGATCTGCGCAGGAAGTGTTGTTTCGCTGAGCGAAGAGGAAGAGATTATATTAAAGGAATAGTTCAACTTTTTTGGGAACTAGACTTCTTCTCTTCTCTGAGATGTTCAGGTTGTGTGTTACAGCACGGAGCTGGAGTCAGGACGCGGTTAGCCTAGCTTAGCATCAATGACAAACAACGAAGTCTTGTCGTCACAGCGACGTTGCCAGGTTTGGTACCATCGTACAGGGACTGGCTTTGTATCTGGCAACATATAACGTGCAGCAGGAATGTGTCCGAAAAGTCAGAAATGACTTTTTGCACTTCCGGTTCCCTCGTCTTGTTTTGTCCTACAAAATAAAATACTTTATAATGGATTCTGAAGCTTTTAAGTGTCTTATTAATGAGACGACTGAGTCCTCCTTCACTGAAGTCATGTGACCGTGTTGTAGTTCGTTTAGCTTTTTACTTCTGTCGAGTGCATCGACCCTCATCATGAACGCCATTTTCTGCATTAAACTAAAATCCAATAAAAGAATCCCATTGTTTTTGTTTTTTACACCGAGACCTCCGGCACGACTCCAACAAAACCACAAACTGTGACAGATTCATATCAATCTTCTCGTCTCAAGTTTCCAAAATGTGGACCTATTCCTTTAAGAACAATTTGCGTTACATGCTCGTTTTGTTTGTGTTGCTGTCTTCAGATTTCTCAAGTGGCTTCACTGATAAAAATGAGCTTTAATGTTGTGACCGTAAGACGTACCGTCAGAGTAGTAAACGTCTCATCTGATACGACTACACGGCTGATCAACGAGTATTTGTTCATCTGAAGCCGAGACAGAACAGTGTTGTGTTGATATGCGGTGGTCTAATTATTAATAATAATGTAGTTCTGTTCATAATAACCAATTCATCTTTTATACTTGACATATGCTGTACAGACATACACTGCACATCTGCATGTAGCATGAGTTCAGACATCAATACCGGACAAATGCGCGCGCGCGCGCGCACACACACACACACACACACACACACACACACACACACACACACACACACACACGACAAGCCCGGGGAGCGAGGTGGGAGCGGGAGCAGGAGGGTCAAAGGCCAAGCAGGAAGTGGATGTAGACGAGCCGGCTAGCCCGCGGTGGGGAACATCATTTGCACCGTCAGCCACGTCACAACACCCGTCCGCCAACTACAGCCCAACTTCACCGAAGTTTTAAAACGACGAGGAACGAGTCGGAGCGCGGCTGAGGTGAGCAGGGGGTCATGAAGCCACAGTCTGAGGATCCTCATCAGACCGTCGGAGGATTACGTTTCTAGTTCTCTCATTTCAAATTGGATTTGTCTCGTTTGATGTTTGAGTCCTGCGTGTCTGACTGAGACAAAAAAAAGCTGAACCGTAAGCTGTAGTTTGAGCACGAAAAAGGAACTAGAAGAAACACCTGCAGCTGAAAGGCTGGCCCGCTTCGTATCGCTGTCATTACGTAACTTCCAAGGATGGAATTTAGGTCCGGCAGTGCGGGCGTCTTATCCGTCTCCGTATCTGAGCTGGTGTCTTTGTTTGAGTACACACAATGGCCTTCAGTACACAAACACACAGCCCACACACGCTGGACAAAATAATGGGTTCACACAAGGTAGATTTCAGACTGAAAAACAAATGGAAACGTCTACTGCAGGGCGTCTACTTCCAGGAAGAAGAAGAAGAAGAAGAAGAAGAAAAAAACGAAATAGTGGAAAACAGAGCATTTATCTTGTAGATTATACGATAGAAAACAAATGTATTCATCATTACTTTCCCTTCAACATGACGATGAAATCAAAACCAGTATTTAATAAGAACAAAAAACAATCTAAACTATGAGAATACAATATTTTAGCTCCATGCCACCGATCCCTGTCAGCACGTTGTGTATCTCATCGTTTCCTCGTTACACAACACGGGAACGTTCCTCCCGTAAAAACAAAAACAGTCAACAGGACAAGGTGTTGTTCCATGAAACACTGGTCTGATTGTGTGTTCTGGCCTCCAGACTGTGGCTTTACATCATGCAGGTCTGAGTCAGTGAGCTGTGTGGTTGGTTGGGGGGTGGGGGGGGGGTGGAAGCAGTACAGGGAGACAGGCTGGTGAGGTGTCAGTCAGACGGAGCAGAGCTCCCAGACCGAGCAGCAGCAGCAGCAGCAGCAGCAGCAGCAGCATGGGCGGTGGTGTTCTTACCTGAGGCCAGGCCCCCCTCCGCTCTGCCCTTCATCCCTCCTCCTCCTCCTCCTCCTCCTCCTCCTCCTCCTCCTCCTCCTGGGCCAGAGCTGCCCAGGGCCTCCGTGGGGAAGGAGGGCCGCTCGCCCCTGTAGGGTTTGGGCCTGAAGGCGAAGTCTTTGTCTTTACCTTTGGAGCCTTTGGGCCGGCCGGCTGTCTTCTTCTTGGACTTGCCGTCCCCCTTCACTCCCAGTAGAGGGTGCACCTCTGAGGGGGGGGGACAAAAAATACACACAAATCTGATTAGGGTTTGTTTCGGGATGTTGGATAAATTCTGTACAATACTATTGACAACACATCGCTGTTTGTTTTGTTGGGGGAGAACTTTCTCATTTTATTTTGGTAATTTAAAGGACTGCCTCGAAGGAACAAGAGAGAGAAGAATATTTCTGTGTAATAGGGAGAATATGTTTAAGAAGCTTATTTTCTGCAATAATCAAAAAGACATTAGCTTTTTTTGTGGAGGGAGCCAGTGTGATGCTAACTTCAGGAGGTGGACTACAAAGTGCACCTCCTGTGTGTGCGTTAGCTGTTGCGTTGCTCTCTCACCGTCACTGGGCACCCCCTGCAGTTCGATGGTGGTGGTGCGAGCCTTCTTCTTGGTCGGCCCTCCTTCAGACGAAGGCTGCCGCTGCTTCTTGTCGCCGCCGGTCAGCGCTTCCTCCGGGGCGGCGGTCTGGACCGAGGAGTCCGGCGGGGGGCCGAAGGGGTTCTCCTCTGGGTCCTCCACCTCGGGGGCGATGGGCAGGTACAGCAGCGCCTTGTAGTCCTCCAGCTCCTCGTCGCTGCGCGACACAAGAACCACAGACGAGAACACAATCAGCACCAGGTTTCAGCTATGACACTTGAGGACTAAAGGGTTTTGATGACTCGGGGTTTAGATCAGAGTGACGTGGATCAGATCTGGTGCGGTAATCTGGATCGTTTCTCACCTGCTGCAAAAAGCAACTATGGGGTCGACGGTGGTGACGTCCACCTCCTCATCCTCTGCAGCGTCGGCACCTGAAACACGACAACAAGTTAAAGAACCAATAGAACCAGTAAGACCGGTGATGTCACATTCTCCTGTTTTAGATGAACAGGAAACGCATCAACCAAAGTGTGACTTCAACAAAATGGATCTTGACCGGACGAAAACAAAACGTTTTCACAAAGATTGTATTCGTATTTTATTCGCTGTTCCGCCCACATCCACGGGTTCATTTAATGTTTCACGCTGTGAGCAACTCTTTAAATTCCTCTATGCATTGCATTCTGGGACATCGAAATACTCCTCATACTTGGGCCTTTGCCAAGAAGCTTAGCAGCCAATAAAGACTTGAAAGTATTCCGATTTCTTTCCTTTTTTTTTAACCAGTATTGTGGACCCTAATTAGTGAACCAGAAACAAACCCCGCGTGTGTCCTCTACCTGTCTGCTCGGGTTCACTCTTGTCTTCGTCCTCGATGTCGAACTCGGACTCCCGCTCCTCGTACTCCACGTTCTCGTCCAGCTCTTTGAAGTCCGGAGCGAAAGCGCTCCAGTTTTCCTGCAGACAAAACCGAATCAGCCGCCCGTCGATCGCACCGTCTTTAAACATGTCAGAGACAGAATCGTCCACCCGGGACAAAGTCCATCCGGCCTTTCTCGTCTACATACCACTTGGTTCTGAGCCCAGATGGACACCACTCCACTGGAGATGGAGGCGATAATCGGACGGACAGGATGCCACTGGAGAGAGGTCAAAGGTGAGATTTGGGTGAACGATCCGATCGTAAACAACACGGCGTCTCAACACAGCTGAAAATACGTCGCCGTGAAGCACTGCGTCATTGTTTGAAGTTCATTCTAAAACACGCTCCATCCTTACAGCCACATCCAGCAGCAGCTCTCCTCTGGTTCCGTGGAGGATCTTCACCAGGTTGCCGATGCTCTTCTCCCAGATGTAGAGGGCGTGCTGCCTGGCTGAACCAGCCACGATGTACTCGCCGTCGCCAGAGAAACAGCAGCGCTTCCACGGAGTCCTGAGCACAGGAAACACAGGAAAGAGGAGATCAGAGGAAAAAGGTGGACGCAACGCGAAAAGAATGTAACACAACAGCTTGACATCTTTTTCTCGGACCAGGTGGAACTCTCGACTTCGTAACATCGGTCCACAAACCAGTGGGTGACGTCATGGCGACTACGTCCACGTCTTACATACTGTGGTCAAAACTGCAAGAAAGCTCCGCAGTTCCACCGCTGCGGTTTCCTCACATCAGCCAACGTACCTGTTTACCAGGTCCTGTAGTTTCTGCATGGGCTCCGGCTCACCGTCTCGGCCACAGGTCAGTATCTCCCTGCCGTCGTACACCCTGATGATCCGGTCCGCTGTGTTTATGAGGAAGCAGCTGCGCAGAAAACACGACAGGTGAACAAGAAAAAGAGTGTGAGTGTGTGTGTGTGTGTGTGTGTGTGTGTGTGTGTGTGTGTGTGTGCTGTCACAAGCTGGAGCTTTAAAAGTGATCTGTGGATCATGTGCACAGACTGTAATATGGATCCGTGCTTCAATCAACACTGAATCAGTTAGACTGTGTCACGGAGCAAAGAGAACTCCATGTGGACTAGAGCCTAGTGGTGCCGCTTTATCTCGATCGAGCTGACAGTGAATGCTCAGAGCGCCCTCTGCTGGACCACAAGGCGCACTACCTCGAACCGTCCGCACCGCTCACAGACGGTACATCTATAATGTGAACAGGTCTCAATATTGACCACAGCCTGATGTTAAGTGTGTCGTGTGGTCCAGATGTTCAAACATAAAGGGTCTCGATACTCGGAGGACTTCCCGCTGTGCCGCTCACCTGCCCTTGCGTGCAAATTCAATTGATTTGATGGCGGTGGTGTTGCTGGTGCCAGTTGTCACTCTGAAGGAAGCCACCAGCTCCTGAGTGTTTGTGTTCAACACCAGAATCTGCAGACAAGAGGGAGACGTGTGTGAGTGAAGCGGAGAGATATTCACACGCGTTTTGGTCTTCATTTAACCTTTAAAGCAGATGCAGTATTGTCTCACCTTTCCTTTGGCGTTGCCGGTGTAGATGTACTCCCCCCGCCTGTCGAAGGCCGCCACCACGTTCAGGTCCGAGTCGTCGTCAACGGGCAGGACGACGTGTTTGGAGTCGGACAGAGTGAGCAGCACCGGGGCCGACTTCATGGGACACACCAGCACCTTGTCCCTGGATCACAAACATCACTTGTAAGTGTATTAACTTAACTAAATTAAACTGTCCAAATCACGCGACGTCGACCTCATCAGATAGGCGGGCATCAGATGGACAGACGGGCGCTCTCGGGTCACTCACATGTCTCTGGGGTGGCACTGCAGCTTCAGGATCGGTGACGGGAAGCGGAACCTCTGGTCACAGTCTCCCGTCAGGACGTCCCACTGAGAGACAATGTTGTCTGTGGAGGCGCTCACCAGCTTGTGACCGTCACGACTCCAGCTGCACACACACACACACAAATACACAGATATGTACACCATTCATCATTCAAATGTTGTGTGTGTGTGTGTGTGTGTGTGTGTGTGTGTGTGTGTGTCTCTCACCATAGAGAGCAGACCGGGTGGATGTGTGCGCTGATGATTTTGGCGATGCCCCGCGTGAGGAAGTCCCAGATGACGATGCGTCCGTCGTTGCAGCCCACGGCCAGCAGGGTGCCCCAGCGGTTGAAGGTGCAGGTGAGGGCCATACTGATGCAGTCCAGGGTGCCATCTGCCTCCTAAAAGACACACACACACACACACACACACACACACACACACACACACACACACACACACACACACACACACACACACACACACACACACACACACACACACAGGCAGAGAGTTCGCATCAGTCCAGAGGAGCTTCACACATGAACGTATAACTGGATTAAGAGCTGGTGGCTTACCTCTGGATAGTTCTGCCCGAATGACTCTATGAGAGAAACATCAAAGATGCAGCGATGAGAAACATTCAACGAGGCGAAGCAACATTCATACAGGATGTACAGTGTGGACTTAAGGGCCAGTTGACTCAGAAACACAACCCCCCCCCCCCCCCACTAGTTCAATCCTCATTAACATGGTGCTGATGTTCTGTGTGGTGCGGCAGAGTGCATGGAACAGCAGTAGAGTCAAGGATTCATTCACTTCTACAGAGGTAACGTTTACTCATCTGAGATTAAAGTCAAATGTTCATTTCAAAACACATCAGGAAATAAGATTTGAGTACGTTCAACACTTCAACTACAAACTTTAAACAATTAAGTGGAATATTCACCGGAAAGAAGCAGGAAATTATCCATGAGTAAAGTGAGAGAAATCCTGACGTTTAATCCAAAGTCTGAGCCAGTAATTCATAAGAAAGAACTGTGTGGACATTTACAAGGAAAAAAAAACAAAAAACATTTACTTTTTTTTTTTTTTTTTTTTTTTTACATGAAAGAATTCCCCGACAAATAGGGTGAAGCAGCACATTTACAAGATGACTTGAAGCGTGTCCTTCAGATAATCAGAGATGTCTTCTCCAAGTCTAACGATGCCTTTAGATTGGCCGGTTAATGAGAACACTTAGAGGAGTTAAACGATGGTAATTCTCTCTGTTGACTCCCTGTTCTTTCAATGTTGACAGATGAGAGACCGGTACCAGACATCGTACTAACAGTCTTATTTCGGTATAAAATCAATGCTCACATGTGTAACTAAGTACCTCCTTGGACTTGTCAAAACTAGACTAGTTAAAAAAGTATTATTCTACTTCTGACTCAGAAATAAGATTGATCTCACTGCTTTTCCTCCATCCAGATCATAACAAACCAGCTGTAGATAAAAACAAAAACATTTTAGACATGTCAAACCTGGACCAGACAAGACTGTTTAAAAAACAAGCATTAGGCTTAAAACTTCAATATTCTTATGGAAACAGAACACTTGTAATGTCCATGTTTTTCTTTAATCCATTTCGCGTTGTTACTTCTTCGATGTAATTCAGTTACTCGCTGTCATATGAAGCAGCTGTGTGTTGATTTTATCACATCAACCTAAAATAACGGCACGAGCTTGTTGTAATAAATAATAATATGATAAAAATAATAACACGACGTTAAGTAACGGTCTGTAGTGCCGTTATTAATTCAAATAACGCTGCAATGAGAGACAATGTGTGGAGGCTAACGTTAGCCGAGCAGCTAAGTCTGCTACTATTATTATTTTAACAGAAGTTTAAAAGTTACGTACACACTCATACACATACAATAGGAACATCTGCAACGTTTAACAGATATTAGCAGTGTGGATCTCCGAATAATTTCACTTTGATTTATTATATTTGACTCGTTGATGGTAGCATGCTAGGCTAACGTGCAATGCTAACCACAACAAGTACTCAGTGTTAGCATGTTAGCATGTCCTATGTGAGAAAAGTCAGGTTCGTTGAGAACAAAGACAAAGTAACTATAATTACCGAGCAGCTCTAGATTCATTGTTGGACGACTGAACACTCAACGACTTGATTTCACAGATTTCTCACTAGATTTCACTCGTATTTACTTCTGCTTCATGTACCGGGCAGACTGGCGCCGAGCCTCCAGTGAGGACCCCAAACAATGCGTCCTACAATATGCCTGAACAAAATAAAAACGACGTTAAGATATAACTTAGTACTAGAAAGTACATGTTCCTAAGTATTGTACGAGTGTACAGTTTGTAGGTACTTGTAGTTTATTTGAGTATTTCCATGGTATGCTAGTTTATCAGTGACTAGTCAACAAGCAAGTTTAGGTTATTGATACAAAATATAAATTAACAAATATATTAGGTGAGATAAAGGTAGGAATCAACGTTTTAAAAAAAAAAAATTGAAATAAAATACATACATTTAAATATATTTTATGTCTCTTGTATTTAGTATATCCGCATTCATTTTATCTTTGTCCATTTTTATTTAATAATGTATTTATATTATTTTGAATTTATTTTGTCATTTTTTAAGCTACCCAGCAGTATTCAAACTAGCTAAAATTAGCTCTAACTTACATCATTACAGTGATGAACACATTAATGCATCAATAATTATAATCCAATATTACATTTTCTGAAATGAGCCATTTCGTAAGTACTTTTACTTTGGGTATTTTATGTAAGTTGTGATGCTAATAGTGTTGTACTAAGATTTTAAATGCAGGACTTTTACATTTATATTTTTACTCTGTGGTGTTGCCACTTGAACTAAAGTAAAACGTTTAAAAACTTCTTCCACCACTGGCACCACCCACTGCTGTGTGGACCAGTACCTTTGAAAAGAGGGGGACTGACCTAAATAATGTATAAATACAGTTTCTCTCAAGTAAACTACTAATCTCCTATAACTACATTTGTTTAAGACTGAATTTAAGTCTATTTTATTATTCTATTTTATTGTATTATACTCTATTCTATACAGTTTTATTCTATTCATTCTATTTTATTCTATTCCATAGTGAATGTACGTTGCTGCCAACATCACTGCAACACTTGACCCTTGACTATTTCTACTATCTTTAACTTTATGGTCCCTGTCTATAAGTGACTCTATACAGGCCTGTATGTGTGTGTGTGTGTGTGTGTGTGTGTGTGTGTGGGTGTGTGCGTGTGTGTGTGTGTGTGTGTGTGGGTGTGTGTGTGTGTGTGTGTGTGTGTGTGTGGGTGTGTGCAGTACATGCCAATTTACACGTCTCCCTTACCATCTCCATCATATACCAGAAACATTAATGTCACATAGAGGCTGTACACACACACACACACACACACACACACACACACGCACACACGCACACACACACACACACACACACACACACACACACACACACACTAAAACAACCCCCGTGGCAGCTTCTGGTGCTGGATCCGGAGCTGGAACCGGAGCTGAATCCGGAGCTGAACCGGAGCTGGATCCGGAGCTGGATCCAGAGCTGCGAGACTTCCGGTTTTCACAATAATGGCCCAAAACAAATTCGCTTGAGGTAATGAAAACAGCCAGAGTGGCATATTTCACTGTGGAAGCAAAAAGCAACCATTGATCGAGGAATGCTAGAAAACAGTATATATACTTATTTCCTGGTTAGAAAGCAGATTTAACAAAAGAATACTGAAACAGTTCCGGTCCCCAACAGTTAAACCAACTTAAATCTCATAGAGTGTATCAATCGCTTCATCGTTTGTATTCTACAAAACAAGTCACTCTTATCTTGCCAAAACAAAGATATTTGTTGTTGTTTCTTGACCCCAGAACATGAATGAATCACAAAAAGCCTCTGAAAGTGTTTGCTTGTGATATCGGACAGAACAGTGGACTCATTGCACTCTGTTTCAAACCTGGTGGAGTGGGCTGATTCTAACGCCTTGTGTATTTATTCAAATTAAAATAAAGATTCAATTTGAAATGCAGATATTTTTTTTTATAATAACCAGGTAATGATTTCTGGAAAGAGGCATTAATGTTGAGATCTTCCAAATGTTTTATTTTGGTGCTTTGAGTACCACACTCAGAGTGACATATGTTAGGAGAGAAGGCAGACACGTTTACTGCTGATGTCTCCAAAATTAGTCAACTCTCACCAAAACAATCTCGATTCATAAATAGCAAATAGGGGGAAATATGCATTTTTAATTTGAGGGGTGAACTGTCCCTTTAAATTACATTTTTAATCTATGACTTTAATTGGTACAAAGTACTTTTTTTTACAGTGTAGAATTATTACTTTAACCTGAATACTACCATCCACGTCTAATACTCACTTTATCACCTTGAAGTAGTCCACCTCATCGCTGAGACGAGTTTTAATTTGAAGGGGCCGAACGGAAGTTCCGTGCGTTGTTGCGTGTGTACTTTGACTGTGTGTGTTTGTGTGTGTGTGTGTGTGTGTGTGTGTATATATGTGTGTGTGTCTATTGAAGGCGCCACGTCGGCAGAACCAGCAAAGAGAGCTGAAAAGAGAGCTGCGTAGCTCCGCCTGAACCTGACCGTGTGTGTGTGCGCGCGAGAGGAGAAGTTAGAGGAGCAGCGGGTTAATTTTCACTTTAATTCAGTTTTTAACGCGATAACACCGCGAAAAACCCACGAAGAAGAACGAAGAAGAAGAAGGAGGCATTAACAGTCAGAGCAGCAGGTTCCACTCGCAGAGAGAAGAGCAGTGTTTCAAGGCAGAGTTTAGCTTTAGGAAGCTGCAACAGAAGCTCAAGTTTCTCTGCCAGGTGTGTTCGAGGCAGAAGCACTGGGAACAATGGTGAAGGTAAGAACTTCCCATTATTAACGTTACAATATGTGCTTCATAAACTGTGTGTGTGTGTGTGTGTGTGTGTGTGTGTGTGTGTGTGTGTGTGTGTGTGGGGGGGGGTTGTTTTAACAGCATGGCTGTGTCAGTTGTTCAGCGTCAGGCTGACTCGAGTGGTGATGTGGAAGTTTGAATATGATTTTATTTGTCTGAGGTGGATCTCCTTCAGTGAAACGTGGCCTCCTCCTCCTCCTCCTCCTCCTCCTCCTCCTCTGAGAACCTTATATCTGTCCAGCAGCTCTTAAAACGAGGCGTCACTGTGACTCAAACTCTCATCCAGCAGATCCTCGTTTTAATTAAACTAAAACTAAACGTTTTCTGACATTAGGGCTGGTTTTCCATACTCGACCTTTTTTTTATCAGAGCTGGATCTAAACCTATGGGATCTATAGGCCCCTTTCTGCGGGTCACAAGAAGAACAAACATGGTGGTTTATATTAAAGGAGATAGTCTCCGTTTTTAAAACGTGTGACATGAACATTGATTTTGAAGCCTCTAACGTGTCATTTCCTAATCATAGCGTCACAGTTTAGCTGCGGTGTGTCGCCTGTAACGAGAGGGAGGCCTCATCTGAAGGGTCACGGGTGAGGAAGGGTTAAAGACCACAGCCAGAGGGGTCTGATGCTGTCTGCACAACAACTTATTATACTTTATCTCACTATATTCCATTGATCCAAACACGAAACATGAGCAAAAAAGGTGAAAATGTATGAACACAAATGTATGAACTAAGCACCCCTGGGTCATAAATGAAACGTTTAGTCGTCATATTTATGGTGTGATAAGTGTGTCAGATGTTTAAGTATGAGTCCAGCTGCGTGGACAGGTTTTCTTTATCTGTCCTGCAGTTGAAATGTACACAACATCAATTCAGTGTCGATGGATTCCTGTGAGACTCTGGTGACGAGAGCACAAACACCAGTGTGAGGTTTAGTCTGTAGTTTATGTTTAGGACTGGATTAAATACATACAGTGTTTATATTCAGACTGTACAAACGTTTAGTAGAGTGGCCTCCAGTAAGCCATCATCATGTGCTCTTACATGTTTTAGTACACGTTTAATGCTAATACTGTAGCTTCAGTGATGTCATCGTGCCAGAAATGTAGATGTCAAAACAAATACCAGTGAAATTCCATGATTCTTGTTACTCAATTCGATTCCACAAAGCTATAAATCTCTTCTATTTCAACACGCATTCCTTTTACAATATCACATTTGAACACATCCAAGTTAACATTCAAAAACAATTAAACTTGTTTTTGCCCAATGCTCATTTTTACTGAATAGAGCTTGAACGCAGCATAATGTACCTCAATGCAACCTCTGTACGTTAGCTTGTTAGCTCCTTTTTTTCTTTTAGCCAAGCAGGACTTTGCTGCTCACTGGCGGCTAACGGCTAACGGCTAACGTTCACTAGCTCTCCTCCTGCAGATTTCAATAAAGACTTTTTTCATTTTGGTTTTCTTGTGACGTCCCTACTACAGATTGTCAGCGTGATGCTACTAATGAGTTTAGCTACAAAAACACTGGATCCTACATTTCCCATAATGCAGCTGGACAACATCTTTCACTGGACCCTTCCTCTCGCTAAAAACACCCAACGTCTTCCAAACTCCACACCTCCGGTTTACCAGTTTACCACTTTTCTCTTGAGTTTAAACTGAGACTACCCTGATGACATCACTCTGACATCATCGGGGTTATTCAACAAACTTATTGTAGATCCCCTTTTTAGATGTCTAAATGAATTCTTAAATTTACAAAAGTGTGATTGAAATCAGGAAATATCTGATCAAAGAAGAAGTCAACAAGATTATGAAGATGAACATTTTCTGCAAAATTTAAAGTATTTGTCACATATGTAAGGGTTAAGGTTTGATACTCCAGCAGAAGTATTCAGAGTAGAGAAGTACTGTGAAAGTTGTCGTACTCAGAGTAAAGAGTCTGTGTGTTGTTTTTTTTCCCCCGTGTTTTGCAGAACGTGAACAACGTTATCGTGGAGCCTCAGCCTGGGACCAGCATGGCCCCGGACGAAGCCGAACCCGTCGACGGCGAGCCCACAGAGGGTAAGCGGCGAGCTCCCGAGGGGGCGTGGCTAAACGCTGAAACGCCAGCGAGGGAATATGGTGCAATCCGTGCTCGCGTGTTGCTGCTGCTATTTCAGAAAGTGTTGCTTTTGCCAGGGGAGTTAGTCTGTTTGTGTAACAGCTGCTATTTGTGTCGCTGAGACACTTTGCACCAGTTTAGTCTGCTGCTGCTCTGGGTAAACACCACTGATGTTAGCGTTGTTCTGTTGTCGGTGTCTTCTGATGACAGTTTAGCCTCCAGGTGAAATGGAGAGATCAAAACAGTAGAGGGCTTGTTAAGAAGGAGATGTTGTAGCGCCAATAAAAAAAAAAAAAAAATCATCCGTTCCAGACTGAAATATCTCAGCCAGTATTACATGGATTGTTGGGAAATGTGGTGCATTCATGGTTCCCAGAGGATGAGTAGTATTTAATGTCCATTACTTTTTGTTTATGTCCAAATAGCTGCAGAACTACAGACATTTCCCAGCAGCCTCTTCTGTACTTTGTGGTTTTTAGTGCTAATTAGTTAGCAAATGTTAGCACGCTAACACGCTAAACTAGGATGGTGAGCAGGGAAAACGGAGCATTACACCTGCTAAACGTTAGCGTTTTTGGTATTAGCATGTTAGCACAAAGCACTTAATCCGCGAGACAGCAGGGTCTCCTTCGGTGAGGAGCAGAGCTTCTCCTCTCTGGGAACCGACACCACGCTGCTGGAGACCTGGGCCTCCCCCCCCACTGGAGGGAAGGGAGGCCCAGGAGAACCTGAACCAGGACTGAGTGGGGCTCCTTGTCAGACCTCTGCTGCTGTAAAATGAGAGGTTTTCTTCAGGGAGTCTGGTGCTCAGAAACACTACTGCTTTTGTCCACAGGGACCGGCTAAATCAACACCAAATGAAGAGCTCCTTGTAGTCCAGGGACTCAACGGCATAGTTTTATTTTTAGGTTCATTATTTCCCTCCCCACCGTATCCCCTTGGAAAAACATGTTTCTCCATGAATAGTTGGTCGTAGAAAACTGGATATTGACGCTTCGCGTATGTTTGTGATTTTTGGTTCACAGATCCCGGTAAGGACCACGTGGCGGCGCCTCCCGGCGTGATGTGGCGGGTGACCGGCGGCCTCTTCAACGTCACCAAGGGAGTCGTGGGCGCGGCGGTGGGCGGGGTGGCCTGGGTGGGCGGCAAGAGCCTGGAGATCACCAAGTCGGCCGTGACCACGGTGCCCTCCATGGGGGTGGGGCTGGTGAAGGGCGGGGTGGCGGCCGTGGCCGGCGGCGTCTCCTCGGTGGGCTCGACGGTCGCCAGCAAAGTCTCGTTCACTTCCAAGAGGAAAGACAAGGCCGAGTGAGGAGGAGGATGAAGATGATGATGATGATGGACCAACAAGCAGAGGCTGCCAGCTGATCTCTGTCTGCCAATCAAACTCCACAGTGCCTTCTGATGCCTATTCCCGGTCTTGTCACCATTCAGAGATCCAGACTTTTAAATGCATATACACTACGCTCAGCAACCGAAAGATTCAGCAATGCTATGATATCATGAATGCCGAGTCGCCGAAACGCTTCACTAATGCGTGGTCATGTGACTTGGGGCAGGATTTCTGCGTCTGGAAGTCGAACATCCGGCTCCAGGCGGGGGGGTCATATGAACCGGGATGAATATTTCTCTCCGTTTACAGAGTGAGGCTCTCCTCCTTTTTTCTTCTCTTCAGTCTTTTTCCAAACCTACACATATTCAGTGACGCGTTTCAGAATTTAAAAGTGCCGTTTTTAACTCCAAGGTATCAAAGTACTTTTGAGATGTGTGTTGAGAATAAAATACAAATGTTTCAGCGTTTTTTTTTTTTTTTTTGGTTTTTTTTTGAACGGAGGGATCAGCAGCATTGTTCAGTCTACTGACCCACTTTAGACCTTCGGATGACCTTCCTTTCAGCCAGCAGCCTCAGATCTGCACGTCGGAACACTTCTGAGATGTCTGGAGACACAATCGCAAATACTGGGCTCAGGTCTTTTTCCACAGCTATGATGATGTTGTTGTTGTTGTTGTTGTTGTTGTTGTTGTTGTTATTATTATTATTGTTCAAATGTTTTGTTTTCGGTATGTGTGAAACGTCAAAATGCCGTGCTGGACCTTTTTTTTTTTTTTTTTTTTTTTATATATATATATATATATATATATATATATATATAAATGTTTACTTTTTGTTCTCTAAAGATTTAAAGAACCATTGAGCAGCATTTGGTTCATGGACGGTTGTTTTGAGAGGAGAAGTTCCCGGCGGTGTCTGACCTGCTCAGTGGAGGTTGAGCTGTACCTTTAATCAGAAGGCGGCCGCTGTGCAGGCGACGCTCGTGAACGTTTATATGCAATATCAGCATTTCAATGCAACTTTTGGACTGAATGGGAGCTGTTGCTGGTGGGACTAAACTATGTGAATTGTCTTGTTTGTGTTTGTGTTTTTGTTTCCCCCCCCAAATATATCAATAAAGTAGTTTTGAAGTTTAAAGACGTCCGTGTGAAGTTTTCTGGTAATCAAACAAAAGTTATGTGAAGTTGGAACAAATGCATGGAGTTGCAAATATGATTTTAGTGTCTTATTTTAAATCCAGCAGAGTTTACATCATCCAGGTATACGAGCTTCTTTGCTGGCGCTCTGAATGCAGTGTTTCTCACCAAAATGCAAACATGGGCATCCTTAAAGTCTAAAATACATTTTATTATGGGGAGTTAAATTCAGCATTGTCCACATCTGTTTACCGGCGTGTCGTCGTCTTCTTCTCTGCCTTTGAGATTTCTGTGCTTTGTAAGTTACTGTCACCAACTGTCGACCAGAAGAAGAAGAAGAAGAGAACAAATGGGCCAAGAAAGTTTAGTGTCGTCTGAGTGAACGATAGAAACATGACTTCTAAAGATATCACTCCATGGTGTACTACTACTACTACTACTACTACTGGTAAAACAGAAGAAATAATACCTCAAGGTTCCTTAAATAATGAATTATGCCATAATTGTTTTTCCTTTTTACAGAAGCAGCACAGTCACCTTATTTTAAAGGAATACTAAAACATTTTTGGTGCATATTTACGTTGTGGTCGAGGCTCCGATGAGAAGATTCACCTCAAGTGTGTACGGTGAAGACGAAGCTGCAGCCGGTTATTGACGCTATTAATGTTCTAATTTACCTGACGATATTTAAAATGCTGCATATTTGTGTTCATCTTCCAGGTACGTTTCAGTCGGCTGTGCTTCTTTTGACCCCTGACGGATGATTATTTTAAAGGGTGTGAGAGAAATGCCAAGCGGTGATTGCTGGTTGCAGCAATTCTCCGGTCAACTGAAGCACAGTTTTATTGAGCAACTGAGCAGCACACAATTATAAAAATACTGAGGCTGCGCAACAGATACATGTACCAATATAAAACACTTTGAATCAAGTAATCTACTAAACACACACACGCACACACACACACACACACACACACACACACACACACACACACAGAGATAAAAGAGTGATCGGCAAGCCCTTAACAATGTTTCTTAAATATCAAATCAACTTTTGGGAATAGTTGAACATTCATGTAAAAATTTGTATTTAAGACATAAAGTAGTACAGAAATATAACATAGGGATAAAGTATAAGTATACAGAATATGAAATAAAATAATACATATTTGTGGTAACCAGGTGTACAGTAATAACAAAATCTAACTGTAATAGAGAGAGAGAATTTACAGAGATGTGAACTGGTATAAAATATATAAAGCTGTATAAAAGAAAACAATGGAAACTTTCCTCACTTTGAAAATTAAAGTAATATAGTTTCACAGTTTGTTTTCGTTTCATTCTGATGGTACAAAATGTCCATGAGTCAATTTTGGGACGTTATCCAGCTTTAACCAGATCCAGCTGTGCGCGTCAACCCGGAGGCCACCGCACGTGGCGCCCACTAGGGGGCAGTGGCGTCCACTCAGCGCTGTTCAACCTGCCGGGAAATAAGACGACGAAGAAGACAACAACCGCGGAAGTAGGCGGTATTTTCTCTGTGGGCTCCACATGTATCCTGTACGCGTGTTGTTTAATGTCGGGAGAGAAGTATAAAAGAGGCGAAACAGTGAAATGAAAAGTGGATACGTCTTATAACTCGTTAAAGGTAAGATAGTTTTATAACAGGGGGGTGTTATTTTGAAAAACAGACACTTAAATGTCATTCAGCGTCCAAGAGTTCAGCACAGACTGTCAAATCTTCATTTCGTGGACACTTTTGACTAATTCTCTGAGTAATTCCATGATGTATCCAACATGGCAACATGTACGTACTGACTGAAGTAGACAACAGGCTGGACGTAGCGTTAGGCCTAATAACCATGTATTATGTTTTAAGACGGATGACATACTTTATCGTCCCCGTTAATATCACTGTGTCAACAGTAAACAATACAACAAATAAACCCATCACTCACAATGTCTCCTTTTTTATTATCTATTTTATAACAGCAGTCAGCAACAATGATGGAAAAAATGTATGTTAGTAACAAAAATACATGTGGAGTTTTGTTTTACTGATTTCTGATGAGTCAGCGAGGCTCGTAGTGTATATGTGTGTGTGTGTGTGTGTGTGTGTGTGTGTGTGTGTGTGTGTGTGTGTACACATCAGTAGTTTACTGTTCTGCTGTCCCAGCTGAAGGCTGCTTGTGTTGATCAGACTCTCCGGTAGAAGATGCTGAGTGAATCTAAGGCTGCAGAGCTGCTCTCCTTCCTGAGCCCCGACACTCGGCCCGATGTCAAAGGTCACACCACAGAATACATCCTGGGTCTGTCGGGACACAGGTACGACGACGATGTCATCATGTCTACATTACTGATCGTTACGTAATTGTGTAAATGTAAAAGCACCAATAGTCAAACCCTCACTGTCGAGGTGTTTAGTAACAGAAATATCCTGATGTTTGATGTTCTCCACATCGCCCAGCTCTACCCATCACTCTGGTTTCTGTACGGCCATCAAATGATCGATTTTAAAGCACATATACCCGGACTACATAAAATAAAGAACCTCTTTCTCGTGTCGTGTGTTTGTTTTCAGGGACGGCTGCCACTTCCTCCGCTCTAATCCTGACCTGGTGGTCGCTGTGTTTGCTCTGACGTCTGACCCCTCTATTGCTATCGTGAAGGACTGTTACTACACCCTCATCAACCTGTCAGCTGACGCCACCCTGCACCAGGTGACCAGTCCCGATTGATCGGCAGAATCCCGTCTTAATTTACAGCCGACGATGATTTATTTCCTCCACCGTCCCCCAGAGAGGCTGTGGTGATGACGGACATTTGATAAACAAAACAAAGCTGTTGTGGATTCAGTGTCTAAACCCTCGTTGAAGACTAACAGCTGTTCTTGGTTGTGTCTGGTCCAGGTTTTGGTGACAGATGTCAAAGTTCTTCCAGTGTTGTTGAAGAAGCTTCTGGATCCGGAGTACCTGTTCTCTGATCAGATCTGCACCATCCTGTCCAACCTGACCCGCCATACCAAGACCTGCAAGACCGCGTTCAAGGTGGGACCCGGGCTCGACTCCGCCATATTTCACTGAGCCGCCGATGCCGCACAGGTCCGCGAAGCCTCTCGGCTCATCAGAACAAGATGTGTTTCCTCTCGGTTTCAGGTCTTCCAGGAGGTCGTGGGTCTGGCTCAGCTGGTGGACATCTTCTGCACCGAGGACTACAACAAGAAGGCAAAGTTCCACTATCTGGGTCCGCTGCTGTCCAACCTGACGCAGCTGCCCGAGGCCAGAAACTACCTGATGGACAAGGACAGGTGACCGAAAGCACTGCGGGACGAGAGAACTGATGTTTAGACAGAGGGGAGGTCTGCGTCGCCCAGTTTTGGGACTTTTTCCAAAACGGATATTTTTGCCAGATGTGTAAAAAGTGGGCATTTTATTCTCTATACAGAGCCAGTAAGAATTTAAGAAAGAGGAGATTGACCAAAGTTATAAACACATCAGCGACACTCTACTCACTACCAAAGATAACATATTTCCTGCTTTAAGTCTAATATTCTTCCTCTTCACATTTGTACGTCGGTAACTGCAGTGATTATTTGTTGACCCACACTAAATAATGTGCCTGAACGCATCATGCGTGGACACCGTCTGGAGGACTGAAGCTGCCGCTTTAGTCGGAGTGTATTAGTCTGAATCAGTGGTAATATTCGGTTCAAGGGAGTATTGACATCATTTGGGTGCAGCTGCGGCAGCATGTTGTAACTATCTCTGTGTGTGTGTGTGTGTGTGTGTGTGTGTGTGTGTGTGTGTGTGTGTGTGTGTGTGTGTTGCAGGTGTGTAATCCAGAGGTTGCTTCCCTTCACTCAGTACCAGGCGTCGGTGGTGAGGAGGGGCGGAGTCATAGGGACGCTGCGCAACTGTTGCTTTGACCACGGTGAGACGCACAGAGACCTCGTCACGATACGATGCATGAATGTGTCTCTTCAAGATGTGATCTAAAGTTGTCCAACTTTGATTTACTTTAATTTGACAGCCTTTTAAAGCCTTTTACTGAACCCTGAAATAGTATTCATTTACAGCAAAAGAAGAAACCATGTGAGAGATTCTACGTCTCTGTCCTCACTGACGCCGTAGTCCAACGTTACCGCCGCTCATCTGATCCCAACCCTCTCCTCCGTCTGTGCAGCGCACCACGAGTGGTTGCTCAGCGACGCCGTGGACATCCTGCCCTTCCTGCTGCTGCCGCTGGCCGGTCCGGAGGAGCTGACGGAGGAAGAGAACGAAGGTGAGGTTCTACTAGTCAACTCTTCAGTGCGTCGTATTGTTGTCGGCGATCAAGTGTTGTCTTCGCATCGAACCCTGACGAACGTTCCTCCTCTGGGTCTCAGAGCTCCATTGTTGTGGAGAAACTATTAAAAACACATCAATGAGTCTGGGTGACATGTTCCTTCATCACCATGAACACACACACACACACACACACACACACACACACACACACACACACCGTCCTTCTGAATTCATCCGCCGCTGAAAATAGTCCCCAGCAAATGCACCATTTCTTCCTGTGAAAGTATGATTTTAAAAACCGCAGTGACCAGCTGGATACACGTATATATTTGACTGGTTTATGTGTTTAGTAGGAACCAATGGGCTTGGGGCTGAGTGTGCAGGGGAGTGTAGTATTGGGACACGCTGGCTGTGGGTCTAACAGAGGTTGACGTGGTGTTCAGGTCTACCTGTGGACCTGCAGTACCTCCCCGAGGACAAGAAGAGAGAAGACGACCCCGACATCAGAAAGATGCTGCTGGAGACGCTTTTACTGGTACGACGCACCAACAACACACACACACACACACACACACACACACACACACACACACACACACACACACACACGCATTTAGTCTCATGTTTTCATCATGAACACTTTGCTCGTTTGTTGTTGTTTTTTTTGCAGCTGACAGCGACCAGAGCCGGCCGGGACACGTTGAAAGACAAGAGCGTTTATCCGATCATGAGAGAGTTCCACCGCTGGGAGAAGGACGTCCACGTCACAGCGGCCTGTGAGAAACTGGTGCAGGTAGGAAAGATCTCATTCATCTTATTATTACCGTTATTGTGACGGCTGAGCACCCAGACAGTGGCTAACAGAAACGATCGGTACTGGGTGTACCTAATAAACTGGCACATGTCCGTCCTCCGTCTCCTCTCCAGGTGCTGATAGGAGACGAGCCGGAGCGGGGGATGGAGAACCTGATGGATGTGGACATTCCTGAGGACGTGGAGGTGAAACTGAAGGAGGCCGACGCCAAAGAACAGGTGGAGCTGGCGAAGGAGCAGGAGAGACAGGAGGAAGAGGGGGAGGAGGAGAGGAGGAAGAAGAAGAAGAAGAGTGACGAAGAGGGGACAGACAAAGGACAGGAGAGTGGACTGATCCGGTAAAGTCCTGCTTCTGTTAACGCGATGGCTGTTTGTCGTTGGGACATTTAAGCGTTCATTATTCAGATGCGACGGGGGACGTTTGTCAGCTGGTCCACACAGGAAGTGACATCACTGCAGGGGTTGGAAAAGTAGAAGTAAGTAATGACTTGAAAAGATGAGTTTTCTGAGTCTCACAGGCTGCGTCTGTGTGCTTCATCATCAGTTTCATCATCTTCATCTACTGACGTTTACTCCTGTTCAAGGTGGTTGTTGTTGTTGTTGTTGTTGTTGTTGTTGTTGACCTCCTGTGTCCAACACCACGAGGGGAAATAATGTAGAGATGCATCTGACATCAGATCCATTTCAACAACTTAAAACTGACTCATTCACAGCGCTTCCTGATTATATTATGATTTTAATTAAAAATGATGAATGACAAATGTATTACAGTGGATCTGAAAAGGCTGAACTCTTGTTACGAAAACGAATGACGGCATGATTATGAAAGTGATTCAGATACGAGACGATGTAAAATGGGCGTCGCTACGTCATGAGGAGCGTTCTGAGATCTCACTCTCTGGCTGTTCACTCCTCATCACTCGTCACTCTCAATTCACTCTCAGTGGGCTTGAAGGTCTGATTCTTGTCTGACAGAATCACAATACTGTGTGTTTTGCGTATCCAGCTCTTCATTGAAACTATGCCACGTTAACACTGAGTGATGAACTTTCCCTCAAATAGAAATTTAAATTTTTAAACTGAGTTTAAAATGAATTTGGCTGCACAGCGTGAGATTTGGAATGACCGTGATCTATTTTAGGATTTAAAGGAAAGACTAAAACAGTAACATAATGTCTCCATATATTCTGGTGTCATAAGGACAATTAATAATTGACTCTATATATATATATATATATATATATATATATATATATATATATATATATATATATATATATATATATATATATATATATATATATATATATCAGAGTGTGGAGGCGGAGTCTTCCAACAGGAAGTAGATTGTATCGGTGGAGAGCAGCAGACAGCAGGTGAGCTCAGACTCCGGAGACTTGTAGAGAACCACAGACAGCCACAGGACCTGTCTCACCTCCTCCGCCTCAGACTGACGCAACAAAAAGTAAATTGGAATTCAAACAAAGACGACATAAGATGCGTCCCTTTCTAAATACGAACGCAGCATCAGGAACTGGGACAGAAACAGAACCAACTGGGCTTCGTTTAAAGGTTCTCCATACTATATGCACTAGCTTTGCTCTGAGTGTTTCGCATTGAGCACCTTTAATGTATCACAAATCCATGAATTTACCCACAATTTTCTGGTTAACCCATTCAATAACAATCCTAACAGCTATCATTTATTGTCACCTGAAAATATTTGAGTTAAATTTGTCTTTTTCTAAATTCATTTTTCTTCTGTTTTCTTAATTTCCTTTTAAAGTGAAGCTTCAAGTCTTCAATATGAAATATATAAAAAGCCTTTCACTGACTTCTGGTCAGATTTTCACCAAACGAGAACAGTTGTTGAGTGACGCTGGTTGACCAGCGGGGGGCGTCGGAGTCGTTTCTCCACTCTGACCTGAAACCAGCAGGAACTGACTCTCCTCTCTGGGGAAGTTAAAATATAAACAAGACCGAACTGTAAGAAGGATTGTAGCATCAATGTGACTCCGTATTAAGACAGAAAGCTTAAAGTCAAATCATTTGAACTTCAGTGCAAATGAAGTTTGTATTTTGTTTGTTGAGATCTCTGTTAGCTTTTGTGGTTTTGAGTCAGAATTCAGATTATTTCAGATGGAAACGTCTTCATGCGAGCAGAGAGATGACTGCAGTAAACATGAACCTTTATACATCGAGACGCTGGAGATAAAACCAGGAACTAAAACTCAGCCGTGTGTGTGTGTGTGTGTGTGTGTGTGTGTGTGTGTGTCCTTTGGTTTTCGGTCCTTGTGAGGACCAGTTTGCAAAAAAAGCTCTTTACTTTTCAAAAATTCAAAGTGAGGAAACTTTTAAGAAAGTTACTGTTTTTAAAGGTAACGATGAAAAAATGGGTAAATGAGGATTTAAAAAAAATACAACTTTTTTGAGAAAGTGAGAACAGTTTTCAAAACATCAGACATTGTTAAAAAGTGAGGAATTCATTGTAAACTTTTTTTTTTTTTTTTTTTTTTTTTTTTTAAGTTGAGACCTTTTTTTTGGACAGTTGCAGAAAACACTGACAGTTTTGGGGAAAGTTTGAGTAGCGAGGACAATTTGAAAAGGGGAGGACATTTTGTCCAGTCCTCACTTGTCTAATGATTCAGTCCTGCTTTTAGGCTTGAAGTCAGAAACAGGTTCATGTTCAGTTTAGGGAGCTAAAGAAAAGGTCACTTTATGACGATAAGGGTCCTCACAGGGACAGATTAGCATTAGCGTAGCAAGGAGATAATACTGTTATTTCAAATAGAGGCCTTGTGTGTGTGTGTGTGTGTCTTTGTATGTGTGTGTGTGTGTGTGTGTGTGTGTGTGTGTGTGTGTGTGTGTGTGTGTGTGTGTGTGTGTGTGTGTGTGTGCTGATCAGGTGTTTCTTTATCAGCGTCTCCGTGACTTTTTCCACCTCGACACACAAGGTCAGATTCAAACCAGTCCGGGGGAACTCGTCTCACGTCTCACTGAAGTTGCGATGAGCCGTTCGCTCCGTGCCGCTAGATGTCATTTGAATTTCTCCAAAGTTGAGTCATTAACCTCAGTAGGAAGTTATCCTTCCTTTTTGAATGCAACCATCTGTGCAGAGAAAGAGAGAACAGACTTTACTCATGAGTTGTAACGTTGTCTTTCTATTCATCGGCTGCTTTGTGTCACTTCTCCAACAAAACACACACAGGTTTTTAGTTTTTAGTCGACGCTCCTGAATCGGAGTACATGTTGAGACCGAACACACTGCTGCATTTTTTTGTTCATTGGAGGGTGAAGACAGGCAGGAAAAGAAAGGAGGCCTGTGTAGAGCGGACGGGCTCGACGTCACCGCTCTTTTGAGTAACTGGGCGGGTCTGTGTGTCCCGGCCAGCCAATCGGATGCTGAGGTTTCCGGTTTCACTTCCTGGTGTGTATCCTCAGCACGCACACACACAGACAGACAGACAGACAGACAGACAGACAGACACACACAGAGAGACAGACACACACACACAGACACACACAGAGAGACAGACACACACACAGACACACACAGAGAGACAGACACACACACAGACACACACAGAGAGACAGACACACACACAGACACACACACACACACACACACAGACACACACACAGACACACAGAGAGACAGACACACACACACACAGAGAGACAGACACACAGACACACACACACACAGAGAGACAGACACACAGACACACACACACACACACACAGACAGCCTGCAGTACGTGTGTGACGTGTCCCGCACACTAACGGATGTGTTCTTATTGTGCTGTACATCTCGCACACTTTCACCACAGTACACAGTATCACACTGAGTACATTTGCCGTAGTACTACTGTTCCTTTGTGATAAGCTGTCACATGCAAAGCGTGTGTTAAGCGCGTGAGATATCGTGCAAATGTTTAAACTTTGTTTTTTATGATTTCATCATTGATTGCATCCGTCACTACTGACGGCACCGCTGTCTTTTGGTTTGCTGCAGTAACTTCATTTACATGCTGCTAACTCTGCTGGAAGCGTTTTAATCCCTCAAATGTCTCAAGAGACACATTTGTCTTTATTTGTTGAATTTACCAAATGTGTGATTTATTAGTTTTGGCACTTTCAAAGTATGTATGCTGTTTGTTTGTTTTGTATTTAGTATCTTTAATTATATATTTTTATTCCTATGGTACTACAATATAATACAAAGTACATGACTTGAACTCGAGCAGCGGTGGAAGAAGTACTCAGATCTTAAAGTACAGGTATCAATACCACAGTGTATAAATACTAGATCTTAAGTAGAAATACAAAAGTATGAGCATCAAAATGTACCTAAAAGTACTCATTATGCAGGATGGCCTATTTCAGAATAATGATATTACTGGCTAATGTCAACTACTTTATACACTACTTTGTTGCTTAATCATAATAATATATATGAATTTATTAGTTGATTTCATAATAATTACAATCTATAAAGTAAAGCTTTAAAATACATGTAGTGGAGTAAAAAGTACAGTATAAAGTAACGTACTCAAGTGAAGTACAAGCGCCTCAAAATGAAGTACTTAAGTAAATGTACTTAGTTACATTCCACTACTGCTGCTGCAGACACAAGACGCTTTACACCAGAATCCCTCAAATGTCCATTTTTATTGAATTTGTGATTATTGTGGTTTCAGCACTTTGTAGTAACTTTGGTGTTTTTGTACTTACAGTAGTACATATACATAGTTCTATATAGACCTATCTCTCTATCTCTTGATATCTATATTAATTAACAAAGTCAAACACAAAGGATCTTTACCTGATCATATTGTAATCGTGAATAGACCATCTTTACATACACGAGACATGCTGACTCTGCTACTACTAACCACCTCACCAATAAAAGTCTTATCTTGATGCCAGAGCTGTGGACTGAAGTCACATGACTTGGACACATGAATGAGATGTTTTTAGAAGCAAAAAGTACTTTACTTAGTACAAAACGTTGACTTTAAAACCAACGAGTCATCATTTCTTCTGAGGTCCTCCTCAGAGTGATACAGGAGAACTCTGTTCATATCAATCCAACAGCTTCTCCTGAGTCTGTCGCCCTGCTGCTCTGTCAGTCCAAGCTGATCACACACAGCCAAAGGAATCTGTGTGTGTGTGTGTGTACGTGTGTGTGTGTGTGTGTGTGTGTGTGTGTACGTGTGTGTACGTGTGTGTACCTTGAGAGGATTATCAGTCCAGTGAAACATTCACCACGCTGCTGAAAGGATATCCACTCCCCCTTTCTCTCTAGTTGAATTGAGCTCCTGTGTGTGTGTGTGTGTGTGTGTGTGTGTGTGTGTGTGTGTGTGTGTGTGTGTGTTAAAAGCTGTCAGTTCAGTAGAGCAGCAGCAAACAGATTACACATTCACAGTTGTCCGCCTCAAAGACTGTACATGTAGAAATGTCTGATTATATGAAGACTAGTTGCTGCTTTATTAAAATGTGTGTGTTGTCCTTCTGTAAGAAGATCGATACCAAATGAATGAATGAATAATTATTTTTTTTATTTTTTTCGAGGTGCCTAGCCCACGTGGGCTTATAAGTCACTACTTCCATAACTTCACAGGCCAGAGAAAGCGAAAAACAAAAGCAAGCCAACTCACGGTACTGTACACATCGCATCACAAGTAAGCTTAACCAGTGGTGGAGAAGTCAAACCTTTTACTTGTGTAAAAGTAGTCACAACACAGTGTCACAATATTCTGTTACAAGTGAAAGTCCTGCACATAAAAGAAGTCATTATGAAAAAATGCCTGGTGGATTATAATAAGTGATGAGTAAGCATTAATGGTTAAAGTGGGGCTGATTTCAGCTACTGCTGGGTAGTTTAACCTATAATAACATTATATTATTATGTTTTGTATTCATCTGAATCTTGTCAAATAAATGTAGTGTAGTTAACGAAGGCCTATAATATTGACTTCCAAAATGTAGTGGAGTAGAAATAGAAAGTACAAGGTACTTCAAAATAGTACTTAAGTACATGTACTCCGTGGCTCCAGTCTCTAGTTTACTTTAACTATAAGTTATTGATGAGCACAAAACATTCATTCAAAAACCCAGCCGTTATGAAGACAATGTAAATGTTGAATGAACTTTTTTTTTAAGTTGCTTCAACATCTTCACAGCTCAGCTCAGTTGGTTCAGGAAATACAAATACATAAAGTCACATCTGATGCTGTTTGACTCTTTGAATATCTAGCTTCTCATCAAAAGTGCAAAGCTAATCTCTAAATGAAGACGGAGTTCAGAAATGGAGCCTCACTGCTGGTTTGTCACACTGCTGAGCTCTGCTGTCAGTCAAGGTGTTTTTCTGGGCTCTGATTGGCTGGCTTGTGTACTCAAACAGGGAAGTCTCCGCCTCCCCAGCTGATGGCTGTACTTTTCCACTCCAAACTGAGTTTTAGCATCCAACTACCTCCACTCCTCCCTCCTTCACTTCATCTATTCATAACACACACCTCCCCCTCCCCAATCACACACACACACACACACACACACAGACACACACTGAGGTAACTGAGGTTTCCTCCTGAGTTTTTGGTTCAATACAGAACCACAAAAACAACAGCTGAGGTTAGGCTCTGGTTGGTTAAGAGAAACACATGACCCAATATGCTTCAATGTGGTTCCGTTGCAGATGTTGTGAAATGTGACAGTAATTGATTCATTCCCTTTCATTATTATTTTGTTTTCTGGAAATCTTTCCTGTCATGTGACCTGAGGAGCACAACACCATGCACAACCACAGCATGACATTCCAGGCATCTAAATATGTCATCCTGTCACATGTGAGCCAGCTTTAATTCCACTGATTCTGCAGCATTAGAGGTCTTCATGAGTCCACTTGGTCATCAGTAATCGAGACCTAACCCATGACCTGAGTCAAGCCAGTCTAATGTCAGAGTCTGTAGACAGTAATGTTTTCCATGGCTCCGTCTTCCTCTGCGGTTGAGTCTCTCAGGTTCGGCGTCGCACAGATAAACTGGTTTACAGCTCTGGCAGATATCCGGGCCAAGACTTGATGTTCGGTTCGCTGCTCATTGTTTACAGTCGGATTAGAAACTCGAGATGTGAGACTGGAGTTGGAGTTGAGAGACGACGTGTACGGCCGGATTGTTTCACAAGTAGCCAGTTTACGAGATCATTTTATACCAATAAAAATGTAAACCATTGTCGGACAGGAGCTGGTGGGTCACGAGATTACATTTCGGCTAATGTGTTCCGCCTCTTTTGCTCTCCTCACGGACCGTTTAGCTGCATTGAACCCAGACGGAAAACCTCCGGGTCTGACAAGTGAAGCCAATGCTGAAGAGCCTTAAAGCTGCATTCTCTGTAGTGTCCACCAGGGGGCGACTCTTCTGGTTGTATAGAAGTCTAGTCTAAAATGACTCTACTTCTCTCTTGATTTATTCCCTCAGTAAACATTGTAAACATGACTTTATGGTCTCAATCTCAAGCCATGATGTTCATGTAGTAAATTATGGTCCATTTAGAGTCAAACAGACCATAAAGCAGGGGATGCTTTAGGGCGGGACTAGCTTGTGATTGACAGGTCGCTACCAGAGTCGTACTACATACGTCTCCTCTCCACTCCTCCACAGTCCATGAATGCACATGAATGCAGAATCTGTTTATAGAGATTACAGGTCTGTGTGTCAATATGTATTATCAGAGTGGATCCAAATATCCTCTCTATTAGCTCAGACCACTTGATCATCACAGGACATTCGTTATTTTCACCTTTTATTGGACAGCTGCTGGTAGAAATTGAGGCTTAAAGTGATGACCGGACGAAAAATTCTCACTTTCAAAAATGCCCTCGCTTTTAAAAATGTTCAAAATTTTAAGATCTAAAACCTAAATTTGTCACACACACACACACACACACACACACACACACACACACACACACACACACACACACACACACACACACACACACACATTGAGAAGTGTGCACTGTTGGTGAAGAGGCAGCCATCCAACAACAAGTACAGACAGAGTTACAGAATGAATGACGGTTAGAAAGATCAGTGACACACCCACACACACACACACACACACACACACACACACTAATGCCCTTTAGCAGTTACTGAGACTGACACTTGTTTGTTGGACAAAGTTTAATATCTCAAGTGCAAATAATTACCTCATGTTTTGTTTTTTTATAATCCTGAATTGTGTCACTGTGTGTGAATAAATCAACCTTTTTTTCCAGGGGTAGCTGTGCAGCTGATGATCAGATAAACAGATAAGATAAATGCATCCGAATAGAAGATACATACATTGATATACAAACTACATGGCCAAGAATGTGTGGACAGCAGGATATCCCTCTGATATGGGAGAGCTGAATAGACGTTATGTAGACGCCTTTATGATAGTAACAAAAACAAGATTCAAATGTTGGGTGTCAGTGTTTAAACCCCTTAATGCCTTTTTGGAGGTATATGGAGGAATGTAATCATGTAATTCTCTAACTGGACTTACAATTACATTCTTTGTAACTCTGTCTGTCTGTCGGTCCGTCCGTCCGTCTGTTCACCAATCTGTCTGTCTGCCTTACTTACTGCCATGGTCTCTCTGTGTGTGTGTGTGTGTGTGTGTGTGTGTGTGTGTGTGTGTGTGTGTGTGTGTGTGTGTGTGTGTGTGTGTGTGTGTGTGTACGCCAGCTCACTCTCTCTTCCTGTCTGGCAGCGTCAGCTGACCAATTGGAGGTAGCATTGCATAACAACAACTCTGACAGCTGACCGCTGACAGCTGAAGGAGTAGAAACAGGAGCTACAGTGGACACAATAGAGACAGTCAAGATAAGACAGCTGTGACCTGCCACAGTGTCCCGGGGCAAGGCACTGAACATATAGTCAGATAAGAAACAGGTTAGGGTGGTTGTGTGCATGTCATCTTGGTTGACACAACCTCGGTATGGAATTGACCTCATGCCAACTGAGCTGATCATCTGAGCTACAGGTCAAAGGACAGTGTGACGAGGTTGGACCTGCTGCTGAAATGACGTCACCTGTGACCACAAATGTTTACTCTCAGTCTACATTTTGTGACAAAGGATTTTTTTTATTGGCACAAGACTGTAGGAATTACTCTGGTGATGTGAACAGATTAAATTATCCAAAACTGGATAAAGCAACCAGACAGAGAGGGTTTCTGCAGGAGCGGTGAAAGCTCTAGACTCACTGTGTTTAAAGAAACAAGTTTGGTTAAAAGTGCATCATTTAATAGACATAATAAAACCTGTTGCAATTCTTGAATAATGTCAAAAGATATATACTCTTGTCTAAAAGAAATATAGGGTAGAGACAGAGATGTTGGGTCCATGCACTGCAGGTTCACTGTAATTATATTATAGTGCAGTTCGTATTCTGTCCAGAACCGTATATAGTTTATACGGTAATACTTGTTTTTTCATTATCACTGTAGGTCTCGGCCCAGACGCCAATAATGATCGAATAACATGAGGCACGCTGAGAGATTTATTTTCAGGACTGGTTGAGAGAGTTAGGATCGCTTTACATGTATATTTATATTTAATAAGTAAGTTTATTATTTCAAGTCTCCTAAATGTGTTTACGTTCACTTCTCCCATTGGAGTTCATAGACTCAGGACCTGCTGCTAGTCTGCTAAGCTCCTAGAAGGGCCGGGTCAGTGGTGAAACCCAGGTGACACAGATAAAGGGAAGTCTCTGTATACACATTGCAAAGATATTTGGAGAAGCATGGATGTAAGGGGGCCCAAAGCTAAATTCTGCCAAAGGGCCCCCAAGCTGGTTATTCCAGACCTGATAAAATATCTTTGTTACTCTCATACATTAAAAAGATTTTCACACAAATAAAAAGTATTATTGCACACTGTAAAGCATATTATGGAGGTGTGGTGTACAGGATGAAATGACACCTAAAGTGTCCTAATATAACAATTAATATATACAATTTAATAGTTTGACTGAACACAGCAAGTGGCCTAAATGTGAAAGCTGAGTTGACATCTGTTGAAAGAAATGATTATGCAAAAGAAATGTAGCCTTTAATTCAAGTAAAAACTAAATAGCCAAATCACTTCTCTGCTACAGAGAAACAGTCAATTACACAGCTAACGCAAAAGAGTCGTAGCTCAGTAACTTTGGAGTTTAAGCTAACCGGTGGTATTGCCAAAGCTAGCTAGCTAAAGACAAATCTACTTTCCCCCTAAACAATATGAATAATAATAATATATTGCAAAGTATCACTCTGTAACATCTTGGTAGTTCAGTTTGTTATCATACATAACTAAATGAGTCGGTAGGTAAATCTAGTAAAAATGGAGGAACAAACTAGCTAAGCTAGACTTGCTAAAGGCTAACTAGCCTAGCTTAAAAGAGTAGCAGTAACTGTCATTTCATCCTCTGACTAATGGGATTCATGTGATTTGGTGTGATTCAGCTAACTAAAAATGACATATTTTAATGTATTAAGCTGTTCATTAATTTATAATATTGCTTTAAATCATCTAAAAGAAGTTCATATTCTTAAAATTGGTCAAAAAGGACAAGAAAGCTTCAAGAACAAGGACATTTGTCTTTGTAGATTGGCAACTGTATTTTTCCCACACATATATGTCTGTCTGTATATATATATATATATATATATATATATATATATATATATATGTGTTATATATATATATATATATATGTGTTATATATATATATATATATATATGATATATATATATATATATGTTATATATATATATATATATATATATGTTATATATATATATATATATGTTATATATATGTTATATATATATATATATATGTTATATATATATATATATATATATATGTTATATATATGTTATATATATATATATATATATATGTTATATATATATATATATATATATATGTTATATATAGAGATAGACAATGTGAGAAAAATAGTTTTTAACTTTTAAGAATGTGAGCATAGCTGAGACCCAAAACATAAGCATGAGCCTGCAAATGAGCATTACATGTCTCCTTCAAACACTTTTTTTTCCCAGTAGTTGCTGCTCATTTTGACCCGTCACCATTATTAGTTTATGACACACCAACACAAAGAGGCTTATCTGCCTGCCCGTGGGCGTGACCAGCCCACTTCACTGCATGTAGTCCACTTCAACAGCTCTCAGTTCAGGAACACAGTGTTTCTCCCTCCTTCCTGCTTTAATGGCCGTCTAAAATTTCTGAATAGTCTCTTTATGCTTAGACATGAAAATACTGTGTGAGGAAGAGTTTTTAAAAACAGATGTAACGAGCTCATGTGCATAGCTTTACATATGTGTGAATAAACGTATTTGTCTTAGTTCATGTACTGTTTGTGTAATAAGTGATACTCACGATAAGTAAATCAGCATGTCACTCCAGCATGCTGGAGTAAGTTTTACCGTTTTATTCTTGTGTTACGCTTCCATTTCATCTGTGTCTATTTCAAGTGTGTGTTGGTTTGTGACTGAATAAAATCGAACCAAGTCAACGTCACCTATTAATTTATCCCCTATGCAACCCAAAAAAAGTTATTTCTTTACTTTTATTTTCAAAGTTATATTTCTTTAATGTTTTTCTTTACTGCTCGTGTCTGTTCTTGCTGCTCCTCTCACATATTGTCATGTCACATGTTTTAATGAACGTGAGCAACACTCAAAATGTATTTTTACATGGTTTAACTTTGCATTATCACTCTGAGCTAACATAGTGACTCAGTGACACACTGAGCCTCACAAATAAACATATTTATTTATATCTAATTTGCACTCATTGATATCCACAAAGACAATCAATCAGCCCACGTTACATCAACCAGATTTTTATTTGTGTTTTTTTTTTTTTTCGTTCTTTTTTTATTTTGTACAGTAAATGGCTTTTTGGTTAATGACAGTCTGCATCAGCCAATCATCTGCAGCCTAATCCAGTTAGCTCGATGCCGATTGGCTGTTTGGGCTCACTCCCACCACCCAACCCTTCTCTCTTTGTGTGCAACAACAACAACAGAAAGGCAGCACTTTACAGCACCTGGACACATTGTACATGATGAACCAAATATGAAAAGTAAAAAAACATCTTTCTTAATGTCATTTCATTTTGCATTCAGTTCACATTTTTTTGTCTTAAATCTAGAAAAATACCAACATGGTGAGATAATTTATCAGCATCTTCAAAAAAGAAGAACTAAGGCAGATAACTGCACGAGTATTAAGAAAATGACACTCAATTTAAAAAAATATTTGTTTTAAAGTTCAATTCTGCTGGAATCATCTCACCTTGCAAGCAGATTCTTAACATTTAAGGCTAAATGACTTGATAAGATGGAGACTTTTCTTTTCTTTTTTTTAAATGTCTGTGAGCATGAAGCGGAACAAACCTGACCCCGCTCTGTCAGAGGTTTGAGTTTAAACACTGCCGAGAACAAAATGGCCCCCTGAACTTTCCCCTTCAGGGTGTCAGGATGTCACAGAACTCAACAAAGTCCCTCTGCATGAAATTCTGGCTCTTAATCAGGTCATCTTCAGAGGGGAAATACTGCATGCTGTCCTCCTGCAGACGCAGACTGTCCTCGTGCAGACGCAGACTGTCCTCGTGCAGTACCACAATCTGTCCTGGTGGCGGCGACGTCGAGCCGTGTGGGTTGGGACTGTCCAAGAGGGCTCCCCTCGCATTCTCCAGGACGCCCAGGTACGAGTCCATGTCCGTGAGCTCCACGTCGCTCTCGGAGCTGCTGCTGCCGCTGTCGCTCCCGACCGAGTCGGAGCGCATGTGCAGCATCTGGTACTTCTCGTGCATCAGAAACTGGTTGGTGTTCTTGGGGGCCCGCATGCCCCTCGCTCTGTTCCCCTTGACGTTGACGGGCCGGAGGGACACCACCGGCCTCGGGAAGTGTCGGTGTGGATGATGACGTTGAGGGGGCTGCTGGTGGTGATTGCGCCCTCTTGGCCACCCTCCCCCTCTCCGCCCCTGCTGGCGCCCCCTGCAGCTCTTGACCCAGCCGTGCTTCCTGCGGCTGGAAGGGTCCCTCTGTGGAGCCCCTTTCCCATCTTGCTGCTGCTGTTGCTGCTGCTGCTGCTGCTGGCAGCTCCTCCTGCACATCATCTCTGAAAGCATTTTTTTCTGGTCTTTCTTTGCAGTCGCCTCCCTTTCTCCCTGCAGCTTTCGCTCTCTCTCTCTCTCTTCACATCCTCCTCCCTGCTCGGTTGGCCCCACACAACAACAAAGAGAGGCTGGTTTCTGGCTCAGATCACAAAATGACCCTCCTCTCTGTGATGTCTACCTTTTCACTATTCTGTCGCTTTTTTTCTTGACCTCTGGCTTTGGCTGATGCATCGCCTGCTCTTCCTCCCCTTGCGGCAGCAGCTTGCCTGCTCGGCTGGCTCCCTGTCACGCCCTCCTCTCTAATCTCTCTTCTTCACCTCTCTGAAAGTCAAATTACAGCTTCTTGCAGCTCTGATTAGTGACCTGAAATGAGCTGCTAAAAGGGGTTTTTAAGAGTCTTCTAGTTGATTTAAAGCTGCTTTTTTCTCTTTCTCTCTCTCAGTTTAAAGGCCAGCAAGTGGAGTGTACTCAGCTCAGACCAGCACAGACTGTGGCTCTGCCTTCCTCTCACAGCCTGGATAAAGAGCTGGAACGATCCATTCACAGGTTTAACAGAAGGAGGGGTGTGTCAGAGTTAGCAAGCGTGTCCACTACCTATCACCAACATTATAACACGATATATTTCTACAAGACATTACTTCTGACTACCTCTATAAGATAATAAAAACATATATGTCGGCGTGATGGTGCCTCGGGTTGTACGTGGGTGTGATAACCGTTAAGCTTCTCCCCCGCAGCCGGATGGTTCAGTCCGCTTCAGTTTTAGCAGCGGAAATCTGATCCACAGCTGCTGCCGTTACTGCCCGCCCCTCCGACAACAGACACACTGTACAGCAACAACAACCAGCAGCACTGGGACACGAGCACAGTGGTAGCCACTGTAAATAGTTCGTTATTGTGTCATGGACACACAAGTGCCCAGCCCACGTGGACTTGTACAAATGAAAATACTGTTGCAGTGGTGAGCACAGTTTCCTTAAATACAACGTTACGTTGCAAACGAAGAACTTTGGGTTTTTGTCTACAAATAGATATGCCACTCAAAATAAAGAAGCAGAAGAAGAAATGACATTTATTTTTAGAATAAGATTTCATTAAACTTTTTTTTTCTTTTTTTACAAAATGTACTAAAACACTGGCAATGAAGAAGCTCCTGGGTAGATAATAATGAGAATACATATCAAACACAATTTAAATCATACCCTCTAAACTAAAAACAAATCTGGTTTGAAATGAAATCAAACACTATTTAGCATGATCTATAGAGGGAACCATAAAGTGCTTCTTTATGTGGGTCTGTCCACCGCTTTGTTCCTAACTAAGATATATAATTAAATATTGGATGCATTAATATTAAATCTCATACAGACATTGATGGTCCCAAGAAAATGCATCCTACCGACTTTCCCTATCCTTCACTATGAGGTTCACATTTGTGATATTCGTGAAAAATCTCTTGACTATTGAATGGACTGTCATGAAGTTTTAGTTCATAAATGCCCCCCCCCCCCCCCCTTTCTGTTTGGTATTTTGAGCAAATTCCTGCAAAATCTATGACAATCCCATGAGCCTCAGAGCGGCTGCATGGAAACATCAGCACGTTAGCATTGTCTTTGAGTGCATGTTAGCAATGCTGACATTAGCTCAAAGCCAGCATTGTTTGTGATCATCCAACCAGATGATGTAATCAAAAACTAAGGACATGTACTATAAAAAAAGAATCAATGCAAAATGAGCAACAGCACACTTTAGCTGCTATGTTGAATGACATTTCATCCTCAGCGAGAGCACCAAAACCATCCCTGCTCTCACAGTTCTGTTCTGTTCAGACACATGTAGGTCATCTCAATTCAACAATGCATGGATGACATAACGTGACTATATGTTTGCAGCTGCACTAGCGCCCCCATGTGGCTGTAGTGTATATTGCACAGAGCACTGAAGCAGAAGAAGGGGGGAGGGGGGCTCAGTGTTTACTGTAATCCATCCAGCAAAATTGTTGGCTGGATTAGAAGAGACTCATTTGCTATACTTAGATCTTTACCACCAGTGTTTGTCCTGGATTCTCTGATGTGTGTCACCCTGCACACGGTCGACAACAGTGTGAGTTTAGTAAGCTGATTGCATTTGTAGTGAAAATGGATTTTGATTGGATTGATTCTTGCTATGGAGTCCTGACTCATCTGCAGAATAAACGCTGGAGGATGATCACATTAAGCGACAATAATCTCACATCCACTGACAATTTAGTTGATTTCTACACAAGAAGTCCTCACCACTCGTCCTCGTAATCCAGCTCATATATATTTTTTTTAATCTCAGGTTGGAGTTTATGAGGCTCATAGCAACAAAAAAACACCTCTTTTTATGTTCTTTGTTGGTCAAATGTCTAGGAAAGTACAACAATCATGACAAAAGAACACGGATATCGCTTGTTTTTGTACTTTAATGAGGAGACTTAATAGTTACAAAAATATTTGCAAAGCTTGGTTTTACTATTTCAAACTTCTACTTGTTGCCCTGAAATAAAATAAGATTAATTATAACAAATTGCAATTCTGCGTCTACATTATGATACTGGTCAATTCCCAAAATGTTCTAATCTGAGTACAGAGTTATACAGATACCAGCGGGTGGAAAGTACATACATTTTGAGATTTTACTCTTGAGTATACTTCAACAGTACTCCACTACATTTCAGAGAAAAATATCTTACTGATTAAGATTTTTCATACAAAATATGTAATTAATTCATGAAATATGAAACTGTGTAATAGTTTAAGGTATCCAACAGTATATAAAGTAATCAAAATGTGCTTCACCTGCAGCTGTAACAGTAAAATGATGCTTAAACGTTAAATCAGAGTATTTCTACACTGAGGTATTGCTACTTTTACTTAAGTAAAAGCCATGAGTACTTGTGCTAACACTGGCAGGTACACAGATATATGATGAAATCCAGTGGTGGAATGTAGTACATTTACTCAAGTAGCCTAGTACATTTTTGAGGTACTTGTACTTTACTTGACTATTTCTTTCCATTGTATGTTACTTTCTACTCCACTACATTTCAGGGGGTACTATTGTACTTTTTACTCAATACAATTATTTGATAAATATAACTTTGACATTGTCAATGATCCTGATACATGGATGTATTAAAACCTCATATACCAATGTCTACCACTGTGAGCTGCTATTAATAAACAAAATCACAACGCTCGCGATAAATCCGTTTGAAAGATGACACGTGTTCCCATTATCGGACAAAGATCGTGAGTTTCGATCATTTAACTCTTTTCTTTCCGTTTTATTTGACCTCTATTGTAGGTGTGGTCTATGTCGCGTATGTTTGATAAACGTTCAACATGAAACAAGATATTTTCCTGAAATGAAAACGTTGTGGAGGAAAAAAAACCTGTCAACTGGAAAGCTACACATAAAGTTTGAGGATTTTGAAAGCAGTCAGCTGCTTTCGTTCAGCATCACAACAAACATGGCGTCCAGAGGCGGCTAACTGAGAAGAGAAGCCGGGAATCCTCTAAAGCCGTTTTAATTCAGAGTGTCATTACTTAATGACGGATACCAGTTGCTTCTTCGCGATCTCAAGATGGAACCTGCCTCTTTTCCAGAAGAGGTTTCGGAGAGGAACGTGTGTGTCGTTGGGTCGGAGCTGGTGGAAAACTACACCGTAAGCTACATCCGGGTTCTTCGAGCCTAGCGCCCGTTAGCTTAGCTAGCTTGTAGCTACCATTAGCTTCAGCTCTGTCAGAGTGACAGTGGGTTAATGTTGAAGAAATAGCTTTTACCAGTCCATACATACAGTGTTAAGTTATTATACTGTTTTCCCTATTAGTCATTATGTCTTTATCCGCATGAGGCTGGACTAATAAAGAACGACAGACCTGACAAGCTAACTGCTAACTTAGCTTGACTGCTAATTTAGCTCGTTAACGACGTTTCCTCCAACTGCAGCTTTCTATTGTGCTGTCAGGCTCAGGGATGACATGTTACGACTATACGGTGTAACGGTCGACACCTTTTTATGTTTGACAATCGCAGACATGGCGGTGGAAAGAATGGGGTCATCCCAATGAACATTGTGTCCTATTCTCCCAGAGTGCTGTATTCCCAATAGAATATATTTTTAACAATAACTAACACCGCAAGATATTGATCAGGGTTATCGTTACAGTTCAAATTGCAAACAAAGGAAGGGAAATGGACGTTTCAAATGCAGTTTGAATGGTAGATATTCGTCTGAACAATATGGAGATATCAATTTCAAAAGAAAAAAAAACT
This sequence comes from Cebidichthys violaceus, assembly GCF_023349555.1. NCBI lineage: Eukaryota > Metazoa > Chordata > Actinopteri > Perciformes > Stichaeidae > Cebidichthys > Cebidichthys violaceus. Next base: position 1,255,352 of record NW_027176472.1, read on the forward strand.
GCCTTGTTCACAAAAATACTAACTAAGGACTGCTTCTTTGTATTGCTGTGCATATGAAAATAAATAACCTAAAAACTTGCATTATAGGGTGAACTTGAAGGTTCACCATTGACTTTGGACATTAGATTATGGTCTGCTTACTGGAACTGGCTTTTTCACCCGCGTCTTGTGGTTCCTCCTTATCTGCTGGAGCTGTCATAGTGATGTCTCAAGTGTTATTATCACGTGCCTTATGTTTGGAACTTCATCTGATAATCTTTTTCTTCATGTAGTTATTGGAGCATCCGTGCAGTTTGGGCAGATTTTGTAATCGCCGAGTGTCCCGCTGTGCTGTGTTTCAGGTCTATATCATCGAGGTGTCGGACGGAGAGCACAGGTGGACCGTGAAGCACCGCTACAGTGACTTCCACGATCTCCACGAGAAGGTGAGAGACCGGAGCAGGTCGGCTTAAATCTGCTCAGAGTGAGAGGCGTGATCGCTTTCACCAAACATTTATTTTGTGGTCTGTCCAGGTAAACTAACAGCAGGACAACATGTGTGTTTTTAATTCAGTTTCAATTTTAATTCAGAAGCTGCACCCGGACAAGGTTTGTCATTTTTCGCTTCACAATGTGTAATCCTGATGTGCGTCTCCCTGCAGTTGACGGCAGAGAAGAAGGTGGACCGAGGGCTGCTCCCTCCAAAGAAGATGTTGGGGAAGAACTCAAAGAGTCTGGTGGAGCGGCGGCAGAAGGAGCTGGAGCTCTACCTGCAGACGCTCCTGCTGCAGTTCCCACAGGCCACGCCCACTCCGCTGGCCTGCTTCCTGCACTTTCACCTCTATGTGAGTTCACCTGAGGCTGCTACAACCTCTGCGCATGGACAGTAAACTATGCAGGTGCTTCAGCCTGCTAGTACTACACCTGATGTTGCAGTTGGATGTGTGTTTCCATCCCATGGGCATTCATCTGCTGCTATAAACAGCCTTCTGGTTGTTCCAGTTCATCTCAAAGGTCGAGGCTCTGTGCAGACCAGTAAAGTTGTCCCACAGCAAACTGGGGAAAAACGTTTCTTTATGGAGCGGGACCCAAAACTGTTGAGTCCAATAATAGATTTCTGGTAAATTTCCAGTGATTTTAATTCTTGTTCTTCCATAAAGCTGGACTTTATAAAGCAAAATGGCAAACCATTGCTGCTTCTCCAACATGAAGATGTACTGCTTTTCTCTGTTTGGTGTAATTGTAAACTGAAGATCTTTAGTCAGAGATAAAGAAGTTGACATTTTATTTTAGTTATATATATATATATATATATATATATATATATATATATATATATATATATATATATATATATATAATAATAATTGACAGATTAAGTAAATATCTGAGATAAATAGCTGGTCTCTTTTTTAAATGCTGTGTCAGAACCTTTATGACAGACTGAAACCAGGTCAAAAAGCATTTTCACTTCAGTTTTTAGGCTTCTGTTTTTTTTTGTTTTTTTTACATGGTGGTCATGTCAAAAGTTGATGAAAGGCAGAAAAGTGTAAAGTGTAAAATGTAACAACGATATGTGGTTGAGAAGCGTGGCTCCAGGACATCTTTGTGGTCTCAGTGACTGTGATCAGATGATGATGATGATGATGATGATGTCGAGACAACAGCAGACCATTGTTCTCCGAGTCCTCAGGACTCGTGTGACGTGAAATGATCAACGTGTGACCGTCTCAGATGAGTTAGAAAACGGTTGCATTGTTGTTGTTTACTCTGTAATGTAAACGGGTCCGTCTGTCTGCCGAGCAGTGAAGAAATAAGATGGTTTAACTTTTAAGCTTAACTTTTTGTTATTATGAAATTAATCCAGTTTTTTTTTTAACAAAGTCTTTGTTTCTTTCAGGAGATCAACGGCATCACAGCAGCTCTGGCGGAGGAGTTGTTTCATAAAGGTCAGCTTCCTCTCATCTAGTGTTTCTGACCGTCGACTCCTTCAGTGGAGTGTTTCCACTCCGCTGAAGCGTCCTCCCTCTAGTTATTACTACAGCATACCGGTCCGTTCAAGAGATGAGGTGCAGTGAGCCAGACTGCTCTGTACTTTGTTAATCAGGGACAATACACATTCATTCAACCACAAGGATGTAGAAGTGATTTGGTCAAATGTCAGTGAATAAAAAAAAAAAAAAAACAACTTTTAAACTGAGGGAATAAATTCACAAAAGGATTGCGCGTCTTCTCAAACTCATTTATTTTGGGATGCAGTGACAGATGTGTGATGAAACATAAAGGAATAAAGCTCTCATACATTTTTTTAAATACTTGAGGAAAAATACATTTATTATACAAAGAAATTATTTCTTCCCTCTACATCTGCAAAATGGGCAAATTGCACTCAGCTGCAAAACTCATTTTTAGCTGTAATGTAATTAGCGCAATATCTTTTGTGAAACTGGCGTTGAGATGGGGCAGATAGCGGTTGCAAGTTATGTGCAATGCACTGCTTCTTTGATTGCATAACGACATCCTGTGGAACTGCAGTCTGTTAAGTAAATCCTGTTTCTTCACGTTAGACTCTGCACTGTTTTCTCTTTGTTTTTTTTGGTTCCTTAGAAGTCTAAAATAATCTTCAATCAATCATCGTTAATCCACTTTCCATAAAAGAACAGTTCAAGTTTCCTCTCTGGTCGTCACAGTTCATGTTTATACAACCAAATGTATTCTGACTACCATATAAAAAGCAATATTGCTGAATGTTGCTGGTGTTGTCATCTGATTTGTAGACGTTGAACTGTGAAGCTTTGACTTTGTTTGTTTTGTTGCGCTGCAGGTGAGCAGTTGCTGCAGGCCGGCGAGGTGTTTTCTCTCCGTCCGCTGCAGCTTTACTCCGTCTCCCAGCAGCTCCGTCTGGCCAAACCAACCTGCTGTAACGGAGACGCCAAAACCGACCTGGGACACATCCTCGACTTCACCTGCAGGCTGCGATACCTCAAGGTCCCGCACCTCAAATCCACATCGTGAGAGTGAGAGAGACCTTCCTCTCAGGAGCAGACGTGTTGAAGGTTCTCACTGGTTTTTTGTCTGTGTTGGTCAGATGTCTGGGACCAGAGGCCCGGTAGGAACCAGTAACATCCAGGAGAACAGCCTCCCCTACGACCTGTCCGTCTTCAAATCACTAGTCCAGATAGAGGTAACTGTCTGTCTAAAACAGATGCTGATGAAGGTTTTTATTTGTACTCTTTTCCTAAAACCTGCCAATATGTGGATGATAACGTCCGTCTCTCTCTCTGTCTTCAGATCAGTGAGGGCAGCTCTCAGCAGATCCGAGGTCTGTCGTCTCTGAGGTCGAGTCTGGCAACCCTGAGTATCCACCACTCCACGGAAACTATGATGGTGAACTACTCATAAATGCGTCTCTGTAGTTTCCACGCGGTGTCTTTTGTACGTCGCGTTGCTGATGCGCGTGTCGGTTTTTTTTGGCCGCCTCCAGTCGATCCTGGTCCCGGAGGCGAGCGAGTTCTCGCAGTGGGAGGCCGAGGGGGCCGAGTCCGGCTGTCCCGTCACCGCCGTCATCCCCGTGTGGAGAAACCTGACCACGCTGGACATGAGCCGCAACGACATCGGCACCATCGACGGCTCGGTGGTGAGACGCACGCTGAAAAAGCTAAACGCAGTCGAGTGTCTCTAGTCCATTTCTTACATCTCAGAGCCACGTTATCGAGATTTTACTCGTATGTGAATGAAGGAAAGTTTAGGTGCCATACATCGGTTTCTGCGTGCTGACTCTGCGTTCATTTCTCTGTTGCAGAAACTGATTCCGAAGGTGGAGTTTCTGGATCTGAGCCACAACCAGCTGTCCACAGTGGAAAACCTCCAGGTATGTGACAGCGGGACGAAGAACCCACCAGCTCTGTTGTCCCTCACGTCAGTCTCATTTCTAGAGCCTCACACCCTCTACAGATGGGTAGTCTGTCATCACCAGTAGCACTGAACTAACTGTAAGCTGTGTTTGCAGCACCTCTACAATCTGGTCCACGTGGATCTGTCCTACAACAGCCTGCTGGTCCTGGAAGCTGCTCACACCCGTCTGGGCAACATCAAGACTCTGAGTCTGGCCGGCAACCAGCTGGACCAGCTGACCGGCCTCACCAAGCTCTACTCGCTGGTCAACCTGGACCTCAGCCACAACCAGCTGGCCCAGGTAATCACACTCAAAGTGACGTAAACACATACAAGAAAAAACAATCTTATATATACTTTATTGTGCAACAGGAATGTTTGCTTCATCATTTTTTGCATTAAAAGAAAGGAAACAGAGGTTTTTTTTAAAGGGCCTCTGGTGCTCTGAAACACCACCGCCTTTGTCCTCAGGGGGCGCCAAAACCAACATAGTAGATATAAAGGTCCTCAGTCATCCAACATCTTTCTGTCACCTCTCTACTTTTTGATTCTCCATTACACACTTAGTAAAAACAACCTAATCACTGACACAGATCACGTGACGAGTCCAGACTTTAACGAGGCTGACTTGGTGTGTGTGTGTGTGTGTGTGTGTGTGTGTGTGTGTGTGTGTGTGTGTGTGTGTGTGTGTGTGTGCGTGTGTGTGTTGTTTTGTTTTCCAGTTGGAGGAGATCAGGAACATCGGATCTCTGCCGTGTCTAGAGAAACTCAACCTGTCCAATAACCCCATGTGCATCATCCCAGACTACAGAACCAAAGTGCTGACCCAGTTTGGAGACCGTGCAGCAGAGGTACACCACCATCACACCCTTAATACTACCGCTGTACGAGTACTACTGCTTCTGCTTCTACAGCAGCAAAAGGTTTTCCTTGCTTTACCGTTGCTTTTTACGGCTGTTTGTGCTGCGGAACAGGTGAACGACCGTCACACTGCTTCTCTCTCTGTACCTACTGCTGCTAATGTTAATGTAAAGTATTCTGAACACAGCGTACCCTTGAAGTGTTCTAGGTGAGCCTTTTTTTTATTTATTTTTTGTCTAAATGATGTTCCCAGCAGTACCTTCCCGTGCTCCTATGAAGGTACTTCTGCTGTAGTTAATACACCGACTATGTATAAATACCTCTTAAAGCCCCACTTCAAAACATCCCAACTATCCTTTTAACATTTCGGTCCCTACAAGTACCACTACTGCTGCTACCGAAGCATCTGCTCATGCTTCAGTACTTCTAGTCTACCAATATTGCTACTTCAGCTGTTGCTATTAATACTCTTGACTCGACACGTTTTTTTTTTCTTCATCCTCTGTCTGTGCTCAGGTTTGTCTGGACGGTACGGTGACGACTGAGAAGGAGCTGGACACGGTGGAAGTGTTGAAAGCCATTCAGAAAGCCAAAGAAGTCAAAGACAGGATGAGCAGCGGCGACAAGAAGGTAAGATCGTCCAGCAGGGGGCAGCGTCGCACCGCCTCTTATTCATTCTTTTACCACAGTTATGTTGACCTCCAGTTTGCAGCCCGAAGAATATTAAAGCGTTTCGGAAGGTTAATAGTTCAAATAATCAATGTTTTCTTATATACATACAGTGTAAATAAGTAATTTATGAATCTCTTCAGAGGAATTTAATTCATGCGTTTGAACTTTTAATGAGTCAAACTCAAAACATTGTTGATTGTCTCATCTTTCTAAGTTGTAATCTGTGATCATATCCTCCAAATGGATTAACCCGAACACCTTCTGTAGATGTTCTGTAACTCTTAACCTGAGACCAATCAGAGATCACCACAATTACATGTGACTAATGATGAAGTTAATGACCAACGGATCTCTGTCGGTCACGACAGCAGCCGACCTGCGTTAACGTACATGAGTAATACATGTGTAACGGCACGACCTGCAGATCAGCACGTCAGCAGCAGAGTTCAGATGTGACGCAATCAGAGAGTCATGATGAGGTGTGTGAGGTTGTAGCCTTAGGGTAAAGTTTGTGAAATATAAGAGTTTTCCAAGATTACTTCCTGTTTGGGGCTCCGCCCTTCAGAAGTAAGTCATTTAAAGAGTGACAACCTGTTTAGGAAGATCACATCCCCATTCTTAGTCCTAATAAGGTAATCAGCTGTCAAATAAGTACAACACCCGACGTATTGGAGCATATCAGACGGCCATTCAGAGCTCTGCCACCAGGCTCCGAAGACGGATCAAAATGTGGCCAAATTACATTTCATTTCTTCTCCATTTGTTCATCATAAAATGCATTTTCTCACACCAGTGATGTTTTTGTCTGAGACACATTTTGCCATATTTAGAGTTCTGAGCATTCTGTCTTTTGTAACAATAAAAAGGATCATTGCCGAGTGTGTTTTTGTACATAGAGTCATAGTAAACAACTTGAATTAAAGTATTTAAGCTGCGTCTTTCAAGCAGGATGTTTCAAGCTGGAGGCCCACACAGGAAGTTAATGCGTTTCAGTCTGGACAGTTTGACAGTATCTCCTGAACACAAACCGGTACGAGGGTCTTCCTGCAGACGGTAACTGTGGTCCGCAAATATTCTCAAAGGTTTTCACCGAAGCGAAATATCGATTACAGCTTGTTCACAGATTTCTGCAAATTAAAAGGTTTATGTTTGAACTTTCAGAACACAGCTTTAGTTCTTAAACTTAGTTTACTTTAAACATTAACACAACCTCATACACATACAGTAATTATGCAACTAGTGCAAGTAGTGCTACCGGACCGTCTCAGTCGATTGGCAGTAAATCGGTGCGCTATCTTTAAAACCCAGACTGAAGTTTCTCTGCTGCTGATGGAGCAGCTGCAGGTCTGAGGATGTGATCTGATCCACCGCTGCTCTCTGAAGGCTTCCCTCTCTGTCCTCCTCGTCAGATCAGTGAGGAGACCAAGCTGTCTGCTGCTGCTGCTGCACCTCCTCACCTCTCCTCTCCCCCCTCTTCTTCTTCCTCCTCCTCCTCCTGCTGCTCCTCTGCCGTTGCTCCTCCTGCCGTCTCCTCTTCCTCCTCCTCTTCCTGTCCGGCCCAGCAGGCTGCCTGCCCCAGCCAAGGTAATCATGTATGTATCAGGCTGTGCAGAGCTGAGGGGGGGGGGGGGGGGGGGGGTTTAATTTATTTCTGTTGTCAGGCAGCAGACAGACGAGTAACTGTCACTCCTCGTATAGAACGACTTACATTACATTACATTACAGTCAATCAGACTTGTTTTAAACCAGATCTCCTCAGCTTTTATATTCCCTGTTGTAGTCGCTCCACTTTCTGATCTAACGGAGAAGAAAACAGCTTTTTTTTTTTTAAGTCACTTTTTACAGCTTTGATCAAATAAATCCCAAATAAACTGTCTGATTGGAGAATCAGCCGAGCCAATTAGGGCTTTATAGGTATTGTATGAGAAATTAAATGTACATTTAGTCCGATTTATCAGACGACAAGTCGAGCCGGCTGCTGCTTCACTGACTGTTAAAGCCCCACCAAAACATCTGCAAATCCAATATTATTAAAGCATACATTGAATATGTCAGATGATTCTTCACAACAAAGATCAGACATGTTTAAAGTAATTTAGAGAGAAAGCGTCTCTACGAAACGCTGAGTGATGGATGAACAGACGACAGGAGAACTAATGTTTGGCTGGAGGTTGTGTGACTGATGCTGATTCTCACTAACCTCCTTCTGTGACGCGTGACTCTTGTTCTGGCTTAGTAGAGGCTGCGCTCTGTGTAAACGTCAGAGTCTAAACCGTAACAACCAAATGCACGTCTCAATGTTTTATGCACGTCCAGTGAAACTGGGTTTGTTTATTTTTTGTGATATTATTTAGGGTTGCAATTATGAATTATTGTCATAGTCGATAAATCGATTTAGTCTGTAAATAGACTGTGTGGAAGAGGTGAACGTTGGTTTGTGATCTGCCGTTTTGAAGCCTTGACTTCTTTTTTTTAAACCGGAGGAGTCGCCCCCTGATGGCCAGTAGAGAGAATGCAAGTTCAAGACACTTTAGCTGTGTGTGTGTGTGTGTGTGTGTGTGTGTGTGTGTGTGTGTGTGTGTGTGGGTGTGAGAGAAACCAATAACCCAAAGATATTTAGTTCACTTATGTTCAAACAAAGACAAGCATCAGTTATTCATAATTAAGAAGCTGCAGCCATCTAATAATTGCGTTATTCGTCGTCCCAATTTGGTTTGATTTAGCTAAAACGTCCTCTGCACAAACATCGTCATATTTAAAGATGTGAATCAGCAGAGCGTGCTCCTCGGCTCACGGCGTCGCCGCTCTGTTTGGTTTCCTGTTTCAGAAGTGACGAGCAGACGAGAAGTCCCCCACAGTGTCCTCCCCCCTGTGGACGCTGCTCCTCCCCCCGCAAGCTTTAACACTAACGCACACCTCCTGTCTGCTGACCCCGCCCAGGTGAGACGCACCCGTGACTGTTTACCGTTGAACAATATGTCCTGATACGACAATGTAAATGTGTGTCGCTTCATGCGTTTTGTCTGCAGGTACTACAAGCTGCCGTCCGTCTGTCTGAACACACACTCTGTGGAGCTCCTACAAGTACAAGTACCACTACTACAAGTAACATCTGGTCCGTATCAAATCACATTGTTGACATGAACTGTTGGATATCTCTACGCTGTTCAACTGTTTGCCCAATGACACCAATGATATACTGCCTCCCCCCCGCTTTAAAGCACAAAAAAACCGTCTCTATTGATCCCTTAAAGACTGTTTTTGATTGCTGTTATTCTACCGTCAAGAGAAACTTTTTCAGGCAGACTTTTAATGTGAAACACAGGAAGTGTGGCGTCTCATTGTGTTGAGTATTGACAGTATCTTAAAACGGAGAAAGTATTTGTGGTAAAAAAAAAAAGAGTTTATCAGGTGTCGTCCAGCAGGAGATGCAGCTGCTTCACGCTCTGTTTTTTTTTTCACTTTAATTAAACTTTATTGACCTACAACCATCTGTGTTTATGAGCTGATGGGATGACTGAAGCGAGTAAATGATGTCCTATTTGAAAAGGTGTTTCTTCTGTGATCATGACATCATGGAAGGTGTAAAGCGATCTCCCTCCCCGTCTTTGTTCTCCTCCAGCTGTGTCTGCTGCTCTTCCTCCTCGAGGCCGCTTGAAACCGCGTGCCTCTCCTGCAGCGCTGCCTCCTTTCCTCTGCTTCCTTCTCACCTGCTCTCCCTCTCCTCCTCCAACAAAGACTTCGTTACCCAGCTCTCCCAGCGTCTCGGCTCCACCCTGAAGGAGCAGAAGAGGGAGACGGAGGAGGAAGAAGAGAAGGAGGAGGAGGAGGAGGAGGAGGAGAGGGAGGAAGAGAATAGGTCTGAATCCAGAGAGCTCCAGTCCCATGTGGAGGACACCGAGGTGGAAAGTCCAAGGTAATTTAACCAGCAACCTTCTCTCGCTGGTTTCGAAGACTTTCAGACGTCCCCACTGGTTTCTGGGATTCCCGGTGGGTTCTTGGAGCCCTCAAAGGTCCCACTGGTGTCTGGGATCTCCTTACATTCAGACCTGGTCCCTGAGATCCCTTAAAAACTGATTTCTAAAAGGTCCCCCTGATTCTGAGGATTTTTGCGATGTAAAGCGGTTTCTGAGATGATGATGTGTCAAATAAAATATAGAATACATAATATTAATATGTGAAAATGTATAAAAACTACAAAAAAAAGTACCAAAACATAATTCCTCCACTGTTTTGAATGCTCATTGTTCCAGTCCAGGCTCCGGGGACGGATACTTCGAGATGGGTCTGGATGACTCCGTCGAGGAGTCGGTCTGCTCCTCTTCCTCCACGTCGCTCGCCGTTCCTCCTGCAGAGGAGCCCGGTGGCCACCAGGGGGAGCAGCGTGGCGGCGAGGAGGAGCTGCAGGTCGGCAGGGTTCTGTGGTGCTACTGTCTTCGGGTGAAGGAGGAGGAGGTGGAGCAGAAGGAGGTGTGCCTGGTGCTGACGGACCGGCTGTTGGGCCTGCTGTACCTGTCGGATGATTTCACGTGGACCAATCAGGACGCAGGTAAACAAACAAACAAGACCAAGCGAGATCTAGAAAGTAATTATTACTTTAGCAAAGAAAAACATTGCAGCTGTTGTTTACAGTGAATGTCATGAAGTGTGGTGGATTTGTTGCATAATGATTTTGAAGTATTTAGAGCGATCTTGTTCTCTTGTCCTCAGACCAGGAGCAGAGTCCTCCTGTGGAGGAGGTGCTGTCCAGCCTACAGGTGGACCTCCTGCTGCCGTACTCCCAGCTGCTCCTCTCCTGCGGCGCCGACCTCCCCGACTCCTGCCTCGCCTTCGGCCCGCAGGCCGGTCCGACCCGCTGGTTCGTCTTCTCGGAGGCCGAGGAGCTCCGGCAGACCAGGACCGAGCTGACGGTGCTGATCCAGGTCAGAGAGCAGCGCATGAGCCTTTTAGACTCCCTACAAAACACAGGACGGCTTCTATTTCAATTCAACCTTTTAGTTTTGGTGACATCAGTAGGTATTTCTAAGGAGTTTTAAATATCACAACGTTTAAATGTAATTTATTAGGTAGAAACATAAGATGCGTCACGTGTGCAGCATGAACCAGGCTGGAGTTTGTTGTGGCAACACCTTCAAATCAAAAACCTTCTCGCTTCTGTTTCCAGGCTGCGAAGTCTCAGACTGACCCGGAGCCCCACAACACTCCTCAGCTCTTCCCCCGATCGCTCGCCAACTCCTGGGAGCTGGAGGAGAGTCAGGGAGCCCAGGGAGGCTATCCTGCCTTCCTCCTTCTCTCCTCCTCCTCCTCCTCTTCCTCTGCCCTGGACACCCACCCGCTCCTGTCAGACATCCTCTCCCAGAGAGAGGACTCCAGCCTCCCCTCTCTCCTCTTCCTCACCCACCGACACCTCTGGGTGCTGAAGATGGACTTCAGAGAGCTGGCAGAAAGAGAGAGGAGGAGCGCTGACCTTCATCACTCCTCTTCCTCCTCCTCCTCCTCCTCCTGGTGCAGGCTGGTCCGTGTGCCCCTCGGCTCCGTGGTGCTTCACCCCAGAGAGAGAGCTTCTCAGGTCGGGGACAGAACCAGCAGCACGTCCTGCCCCGACCCAAAGCACCACCTCAGGTAGAGAGGCTGTGATTGGACGAATGGATGTTCTAACTTTATAGTCCCTCGATTTTTTTGTTTGTTATGTAGTTTACAACTACAGACGCCTGATGTGTTATAAGCCGACGACAGCATCAAGTTTGTGTATCTTGATTTAGCCGTTTTATAGCGAGCTAAGTAAGTAGTGTTAGTATATTTAGTGATAAGTTGTATGATTAGACGGATTTTTAATTTTTTTATTTTTACATACATTTAATGTTCTCATTATTGTTTTCTCCGTTCTTTAGTTTCCTTGCTCTTAAATATCGCCGTTATCTGTATTTCAACCACCAGGAGGAGCCACACTGTGGAGCTGCTGCTGGGCGGTCAGAGGCTGCTGCTGCTCTTCCCTCTGGCCCAGAACAGGAGCTCCTTCCTGGGGGTGCTGAGCCAGAGGAGAGCCTCTCTGGAGGGGCTGAAGATGGTGGCCCTGCCGCAGCCCTGCAGGCCCTGTCCACCGCAAGGTGAAGACTCACACACTCGCCACCAAGAAGGGAGTTTTTCCTCAGCCGTATTCCAGCTGATAGGTTCCTTTAGTTATTTCTCTGCTGGTTTCTTCTCCCAGTTTGTCTGACCTCCTTGTGGGTTTGTTCTCAGGCCGTCACAGATCCACAGACCAGTGCTGCTGTTCCACTTCGAGGAAATCAAACAGCACCAGCAGGTAGACTTCTGTTTACTCCATCATAGCCTGCATTTACAGCCGCATGCTAATATCACACGTGTACTTTGATTAAGGCCACACAGTGTGTCCCAGTTTCATACTGTTCTAAATTCTGTCAACGCAATGTGCCAATCTTATCTGGGCACTCATTTATCAGTTTATGAGACGTTTATTTACGTAAGACAAACCATGACGCAGAGACGATCCTGATGAAGCTTAATTTCACTGCACTTCATCACAAGAATTGGACCGATTCACTTTTGGTATTATGGGCCGAATGATCTTATCACAGATGTACTAGTATCAGCTGATAAGTAATAAGAAACATCAGAGATACTTTTGAGGTAATATAGTTTATTTTTTATATATATATATATATAGTTTATTTCTTGCAATGTTAAATGTCCCGCTCGGTACATAAATTACAGCGATAAACCATGAAACTGGATTTGCATGTTTTATCTGATGTACATCATCTTTTGCATCCACTTTTCCCACCGCATCTCGTGAGAGATGACTTATTGCTGTTGTTGATATTTTTTCTCTTTCCTCTTCTTCTTCCTCCTCTTCTTCCTCAGCTGGGACTCCTCCAGCCTCCAGGTGGCGGAGAACCAGCCGTCCCCCCACCTCACGCCAGGTCTCTCCCCAGGACTGAAGCTCCTGGCTGGGCTCGGAGAACAGCAGCTTCTGACCTACTTCCACAGCTATATAGCAGTGGTAGGACACACACACACACACACACACACACACACACACACAGAGCTGCTCAGCCCAGTTGGTTCTGTTTCTGTCCCAGTTCCTGATGCTGCGTTCGTATTTAGACAGAGACGCATCTTATGTTGTACTTTTTGTTGCGTCAGTCTGAGGCGGAGGAGGTGAGACAGGTCCTGTGGCTGTCTGTGGTTCTCTACAAGTCTCCGGAGTCTGAGCTCACCTGCTGTCTGCTGCTCTCCACCGATACAATCTACTTCCTGTTGGAAGACTCCGCCTCCACACTCGGTCACCACTCAGGTAGGATGAAGGCACGTGATTGGTTCAGCCAGAGTGAGAACAGATTACATTTAAAATAAATTATAATAACACCCAAACTCTGTAAAATCCTTCCACTTTAATATGTCAACAAAATGAAGCAAGAATTTTAAACCTGGCTTCATCCAATGTTCAGATTTCTGCTTTTGAAATTAAAGCAAGTTAGCAAATATTTATTAGGATAACACCTCATTTGTATATTAAAACGTACAATTTCAGAAATCTTAAGTTAAGTAACTAACTAGTTTCATGGTGATATCTATTAGTTAAAAGTTTTTAAAAATAACTTAACTGACTGCTAGTACTACATGTACTACCATGTACTAAAACTCTATAAATCAGTAGTATTTTTGCAAGTTTTCCAAAAAGTATTTTATCCAATATTTTTAGATTTAGGTAACAAAGGCATTTATGTATATATGTGCATATGTTTGTGATATTATTTTCACTTTCTTTGAGTTACATAATCACATTAAAACAGTTTTACCTTTTTTATGCTAACAGTTATGCTAAGCTAATAAAGTAAACTGTTTTACCTCTTAGCGTTGTACAGAGAACAGCAGCAAAGAGGCACAGCTGTCTCTGGAGACTTTCTTCTGTGTTAAACCTCTTCTTTCTATATCTCTGTCTGTCTCTCAGTGTTGGACACAATGGACTCTGGAGATGTGGACGTCTGTCTGTGCTGCTGTCTGTCCATCAGACTGTCTGACCTGCTGTCTGTCAACGTGGGACTGTTCGACCAGTACTTCAGAGTTGTAGGTCAGTGGATGTACGCGCTCCTTGTCTCCAGTGTCAGCCCCGCTCATGAATATTCATACCAAACTTCTGCTTTACGCTGCTTTTACTCTGTCACCCTCTAACCGTGCATCCTCTCTCTCTCTCTCTCTCTCTCTCTCTCTCTCTCTCTCTCTCTCTCTCTCTCTCTCTCTCTCTCCCCCTCTTTGTGTTTGCAGGTCGTTCGGCCGATCACATCGTGTGCTGTCTCAGCCGGGACAGTTATGGGACGGGCGTCTTCCTTCAGGAGCTCATGTCGGCTCTCAGTCTGCAGCAGCAGCAGCTTCCTCCTCCAGAGCCGTCAGATCAGGACTTCTACTCCCAGTTCACCAACACCAACACGGGTAACCATGCTGGGAGCCTCAGAGGAAATGTATTCTCTGTTTTTGACATCGAATCCTACCTGATTGCTTTGCGACCATCCATTAAAATGTCTGTTGCCAGAACGCATACAAATCTGTAATGGGAACAATATAAAGTGAAGGAGATTACAGAACCAATGTATTCACCGACCAGAGCCCAACATCCCAACATGATAGATCATGTTTAACATTGTTTATTTAAATGGGAAATATACATAAATATAATTATCCAGGAAAGAAAAACATTGTCGAATATCAGATTTAAATATTATAGTTTCCCCCGCTGGAACAAATCAGAACAACAGAATGCCGACAAACATGCGTTTATAATATTTATCTGTTTTCATACAGTCACCGTATTCCCAATGCAAATTCTAAAAATAGACCACAAGAATCGTATCGCCGAATATAGCTGGTGATCTTAATCGAACATACTTAAATCTGTTTCCCCTCAACGCCACCAGCATGTCCACCAGAGGAAACGGTACACCAACCATGTTTACACAAATATTCCTGTCAGCTGTCCCCATCGCCCTCAAGCTACATCAAGCTACAGCTGCTCTACAGGACTGCGTTAAATGTACAGACTTGCACATGATCAGAGACCTCCACACCAACACCACTAAAGATCTGTGGCAGGAGATCCAGAGTGTCCCCATCATGTGAGAGAGACCACGTTGCCTCGCTTTTAATCTCTGAACAAAGAGTCGCCTGTCAGGTCGGCCCCGCCTCCAGAGGACCGGTTACTCTCAGCATCTACAGCGGATGAGAGGAGAAGCTGGGCCCCGATAACATCCCTGGTTGGTCGTGTACTGATGTGGCAACCAGCTAACAGATGTCGTCGCTGATATTTGATGTCACTGTCACAGGAGAGTGTTCCCCCCCACCGGCTTCAACACAGCCCCCATCGCCTGGTACCTGAAGATTCTGCAGTGGATGACGGAGACCACAGAGGACGCTGTCTCCACGGCCTCCACTCAGCCCTCGCATATCTTGAAAATGGCAACACCTACATCAGAATGTTGTCTGTCGATTTCAGCTCGGCCTTCAACGCAACATCCTGGTTATTAGACTTTCTCACAAACAGACCCCATGCAGTTCAGATGTGTCAGCTGTACCTCCTCTACTCTAGGGTGCCTCGCTCAAATAGAAACAAAAGCGTGACCCGGATGCTTGTGATGAACATGACAGATGTGATTTTTGTCTACCCCTGCAGGTAAGATGCAGAACTACGAGTTGGTCCACAGCAGCAGGGTGAAGTTCATTTATCCCAGTGAGGAGGAGATGGGAGACCTGACCTTCATCGTGGCAGAGAGGAAGGCTCCAGCCGGCGCAGCATCTTCGTCCTCGCGCTCCTTCAACGTCCTGCTGTATCTGCTGGTCTTCCAGGTGAGGGGCTTCTTCCTTTCTAATGTGTGATTTTATGGACGTTATCGTGCTTTTAACTATTTCTAGACAAACCTGCCGACCTCAGCGTGACTTCAGGAAGCTGCGCACGGTCGTCGTCGTCGTCGTCCTAAAAATAGCACACAACTTTCTAAAGACAGATTTCTTATTGTGTGTAGTGTGCATAAAATAGACAAGATAAGAATGAATGAGCTTTTAGGTGTATTTTTGAAATTTGAACATGTGTGTGTATATATATATATATATATATGTATATATATATATATATATATATATATATATAAATAATCTCCATATCCCCCACCATCCAATAACTCAAACATGAATTAAGAACCATTTAATATCCCAAAGGACCATGTGACAAACATGTAGAACCATCCAATAGATAAAATGGTTCTTTAGTAGGTGATGGTTCTTCGTGGATCCACACTGCCTTTTAAAGAACCATTTAAGAACCATTATTTGTCCGTGTGCATCAGTAATTTATATTCTAATATCACTTGAAGGTTTTACATCATTTTGCTTATCACTCTCACAGATCTAATGTTATGTTTGGCTGCTGCTGGTGAGGAAAGCTAAACATTAAACAGCTGTAGAGACAGATGTTTCTTTTTTTACAGGAGTAAGGACACCAAATCAGATCTAAAGGAGAGTGAATATTGGTCTAGAATTCGTCATGTGAACACAAACGCAGCTGAATGTGTAAATGAGTCACTGTTTGGTTCATCGGCCAAGGGTTCAGTTTACAACAGGGTTTGTACTTCCACTTTGCTTCATAAGAAAAACACAAAAAAATAATATATGTGGTGGACGGAGGATGAATTTAGGTGTTTCACAGCCTGAGGAAGAAGCTCCAGGATGTGTGATGACCGTGTTAGATTCTGATCAGGTCCTTTGTTGTACTGAGGTAGGGAGGTGTTGTTATTTTCAACACGTGTGAGGGCAGTGGAGACAGCCTCCTCTGTTGATCCGTTGGCTCTGTATGTGAACTGGTGAGGTCTTAGCTGGTCCGGTCCTGTTTTTAGATTTGCTATTTGAAACCTAAAATAGTCATTCTTTCCTTCAGGTCCAAATCCCCGGCAGTCTGCCCAGCCAAGGCTCCACTCTCTCAGGCCACTCCTCCTCCGTTTCTGGCTCTGGTCCGTCTCCGGTACTCCAGCCCAGGACTTTGATCCTGACCGGCACCGACGTGTTCCTATTGGACGAGGACTACGTCAGCTATCCTCTGCCCGATTTTGCCAAAGAACCCCCCTCCAGGTGAACGCGCTGGAAGCCCTGCCCTCCTTCACCACAGCCTTTAAAAACCGCTGTACATCTTTATCCAGGGGAGTCGCTTCAGAGCAGAATTTTTCACAGTGAAGACCTTCAGGTTTGAGAAGGCGACAAACGGTAAACAGTAAAATCAGTGAAACGCGTCGTCTCCCCCTGAACGCTGCAGCGTTGTAATTTGGGAGAAAGCTGAAAACAACCTGTTCCTTCATGTTTGTGCTTGTCTGCTGCAGGAAAAGAGGAAGAAGAGTAGACACCGACTGAAATAGAGTGTGTGTGTGTGTGTGTGTGTGTGTGTGTGTGTGTGTGTGTGTGTGTGTGTGTGTGTGTGTGTGTGTGTGTGTGTGTGTGTGTGTGTGTGTGTGTGTGTATAGATGGTTCAGTCTCAGGGAACATGGGGCAAAGCAAGCAGAAATCAATATTCACTGAAGCCTAAAAACACAAATCAGTCATTGTGAGGAGGAACAGGACAATGTGAATGAGCAAGGAATGAAAAACTCAAGCGTTTATTATTCTCATAATTACACTTAATTGCCATTTCATAATTCAGTCTGACATCGTGTTCATGTTCTCTGTTTTTCTTTGTTTAGCTCTAACCAATCTGATCCGTTTGTGTCATATCTGTTTGCTTGAAGCGTATCTCTTGTCGATGAAAAAGAAACGTGTCGATTTATAGCTTTTTAGTTGCGGTTGTGATGATTTCATCCAAATTCTTTGCGACCATTCGCCTCCGTGACGGTGAAAAAGCACGGGGATCTTGAGATGAGAATGATTTGTGATATTTACTCTTTAAAGCGTCTATAATCTATATTTTTATGATAACAATGTATCAAGTGACATTGTAAAAGGAGTCTTTCCTTTAGCAGTATGGTAGTAGTCATCCTCCTCATCTTCCTCATCATGTCCTCCTGCAGGGAGCGGTACCAGCTGCGTGAGGCTCGGAGGATCCGGGACCTGGACCGGGTCCTGCTGGGGTACCAGACTTACCCTCAGGCTCTGACCCTGGTGTTCGATGACCTGCCCGGCCCCGACCTGCTCTGCCACCTCACCATGGACCACTTCGCCGCCGCGGGGGAGGAGGAGGCCCCGCACGGAGGGGGCGGAGCCAGCAGTGGCGCCGAGGGCGAGGTCCAGTGGTGCGTCTTCGTCCCGGGAGCCGACAGCAGAGAGAGGCTGATCTCGCTCCTCGCCCGCCAGTGGGAGGCGCTGTGCAGCCGGGAGCTTCCTGTGGAGCTCACGGGCTGATCGGTGGACGGACGGATGGACGGACGGACAGATGACTGTTCAGCACTTGGTTGGTCGTTGGCGGGTGATCGTATGACGGGGGGATGATTTACACACATGGGTTCAGGGCTCGGCTGGCTCTTCAAAGGCCTCAATGTGCTTCAAACCAAGTAGTTTGTACAAAGTGTGACTCAGTCAAATTAGACTGATCGGACGCTTGGTTTGAAGCATTCTGGGGCCCTTTAGTTGTGCTTCGATTGAAAGGGATGTGGCTTCGCCCACACGTTTAGTGTCTGCTCTAAAAAAAAAAAACATTTGGTCTCTACAGACACCAGACTGCCATTACAGACCTGTGACCTCACACTGAGCCGAAATGATGGGAGTTTCTGGCACAACTTCACTTTCTTGCAAAGTGTCTCGCACGAAGAAGATTTACAGATTCGTTGGAGGACTTGACTCACGACCAGACAGACGGACTGTTGTTGCACAGCAGGGGGCGCTGCAGACAGTCCACAGGAGTTATACTAGTTTTTAGTGAACATTACCTCAAAAGAACAGTTTGTCATTTCTGGCCAAATCCTCTTGTTCTCTGTCCTCTCCAGAGTCGTATGAGAAGATGGACATCAGTTCCGTCTCTGTGTGACCTGCACAAGTATAAGTGCAGGACGTGTTAGCCTAGCTTAGCACAAAGACTGGAGGCAGGGGGAAACTGCTAGCCTAGCTAGCCTAGCTTCATCAAAAGCAAAGAAAAAAAAAAATCCACCCTCCAACAACTCCAAAGCTGTCTGATTTACATGTTGTTATTTATGTTAAGTTGCTCTTAAAACCAAAAATGATTTTTGTTTGCACATTTGGATTCTGGTTGAGGTGACAAGAGGATATCCAGAAATGTTCGACTGTTGTTTTAAGTAGCGCGCGCACACACACACACACATACACACACACACACACACACACACACACACACACACACACACACACACACCGCTGCTCGGCACAATCTGCTCTCTGAACATTTTATTCCTTGCACATTGTAATTAATGAAGCAGTATTATTGAACTGTATACTGAAGCTTTTTATTAATATTATATTAATATAAGTATGTTTCGGGACAGACGGATGTTTTACATCCTGAAGCAGATTTTGTACTAAACACGCAAGTTCTGATGAAATTTCCAAAAAGAACTCTTGTCATGTCATATTAAGTATTATCATTAAGTGTTTTATTTTTTTTTATACATTTTCTTGTTTTATTTCATTGTATGTTGTGTTTTTCGTACATTATTGTTGACAAATGGGAAGCCAGACAGTGTTGACACACACACACACACACACGCACACACACACCTCTCACCACTGTTGTTTACATCACATGTTTTTGTCATGTTCACGGGGAATGCCACTGAATTAAAGTGAAAAATGAAAGAATGTAACGATCCTGTTTGGTGTTGCGACAGCAGTTTGATTCTTAAAAAGAATCAGGAGGGTTTAACCGCAGTCTGCACGCTGTCCAGCTGAAGCAGCAATTTAACCAGGAATTGACCGACAGGATACGAGTCGCTCCCTGTTTCCAACTAAAACTGATGCCATGAAGCAAACTACAAAACTATTTTACGATGTATTACGAAATCTTGTCTTACAACAAGTGTCAAAATTGTGAGTTGTCAGTGCAGTACAAGATAAATAGTCCTAAACGTTAATAAAAGGAAGTGGCAGAAGAACAGTTAAAGCCCTGATTTAAAGAAACGAGAGAGTTGCAGACAAACATGAAGTACAATGTGGAAGTCCAATTTGAGTAACGGATCAATAATTTCACTTTGTATTAAAACTGACTGAGTGTCTGACTGCCTGTGTCTTGAACAACTTCTACTGAGTTCTACTTAGAGAAAGAACTATCTTTTAATGTGTTTCTCTGAACTGGAGGATTTTACCAACAGACTTTATCCTTTTGTTAAAATATATTTAGGCCAATTAAATTGAGGATTCACAATTCTCCACCACAAATTATCCCTGATAAGGTGGAGAGATCTTTGAAACTCCATTCAGACCTTACTGTTGTGATGTGAAACACTTTTTTATGGGTTTGTAATTCCCTAATATTTTGTAACTAAAATAAAGACATTTCCTGGAAAGACCTGTGTAATTTGGTATTAATTATAGGAAAGTTTCAGTTCCAATTTAGTGAGAAATTGGGGATTGTTGGGAGGACGTTTGACTCATAATCTCAGTATTTTTAAACTCTTGTCTGTTTTGTTTTCAAAAGAACATAAAAACATAGAAAAAAGACAGAAAAGTCCCCGTCAGCAGTTCATCACCCTCAATGCTCAGCGAGATTTTGATGACTTGGCGGTTCAGCAGCACGAAACGCACCGCCACCTTTCAACTCGTTCGACTTCCTCTATTTCCTGTCTGTCAGAGCGGCTCATCATTAAATTTGGCTGATTTCCTTTTGAAGGGACACTTAAACAGACCGAGGGCAGAGATACTGTACGAGGAAGTGCGATCAGCAGAACTGGCGGACTGACCTCCGATCGGCATGCTCTGGGTGCCAGTAGGTCAATCGACCAATAGGAAAGAATTCATGTTCCAGGGTATAATGTTGTAATAAGAAACTAATTCAGCTGTCTGAAACTTCATCACATGGAAAGATTGGATCCAAACAGGATTTCTGTTTGGAACAAAGAGACAGTGTGCCAAGAGGACATGACGATGCGTGTTGAAGAACCAGTGGGGCTAACAGTCATGTGCTCATCACATCTGCCTTTGATGTTTTTTGTCCCATTAGTTTGTAAATGGCATCATATTTATTAACATATTTGCTTTAAATTTGGTGGAGAATTCAGGTATTTGCCAAACAGTGGTTCAGTTTAGCAGCTAAAAGATTGGTTCAGGTTAGCTAACAGGTCAGTTTGGTTCAGAGAGGTCACATTTTCAGATAATATTTGGTTCAAGTAAGCTAACAGCTTTAGCAGCTAAAACAGTTTGTTTCCGGTCACTTAACTGCAGTTAAAACAGTTTGGTTCAGATTAGCTACAAGGTCAGATTTTGAATAAATATAATAGTTAATATAGGGCCAGGCTTTAAATAACTTTAAACTGATAGCGAACAGTTTGGTTCAGGTTAGCTAACGGTCTAGTTTAGCAGCAAAGCTTAGTCTAGTCTTAGTACATTTTTAATTCAGGTCGTAACAGTTGTTTCACAGCTAAAACAGTTTGGTAAAGGTTAGCTATACTGGTTTTGTTTAGCAGTTTAAGATTTAGTTTAGATTAGCAAAGAAGTCAGTTATTAAGCTAAGACAGCGGAGATGGCGTTAGCATTGGCTGTTTCCCCTCCTACAACCTACAGTGAACCCTATCAACGTTCCTTGTGTTTCGCGGAGATGTTTATGTGTATGTTTGGAGAATAGAGTTGTAATTCTATGGAACAAAAATTGCATTGCGTCAAATTTCTCTTTAACACACAGTGGTCAGGTTCATTTATCTAGCTTGAAACATTTAGGTTCAGGTAAGCTCACAGTTAAGTTTAACAGCTATAAATTGAGTTTGTGTTAGCTTAGGGTTCAGTTTAGCAGCTAAAATCAGTTGTGGTTCAATCAATGAAAACCTTTTAAGTTCCCGATAGAAACCAATTTAGTTTAAAGTTTAATCTGCGTCATGGAATTCAGGGTAACTCCTCTTTTTTTTTGTAATGTCACAGTTGTTTAGTTTTCTTTTGTCCGAGCTGTCAAAGTAGTACATTAAGATAAGTACGGTTCATTTAATACAATATATTTAGTTGGAGCAAAACATGCAGACACATATTGTATGACATATTACGATATAACTTTTGGCGTTAAATTTTACGACATTATATATACTATGACTTTTTTCGAGACATTTTTAAAATGAAAAAGCACCGTGGTTTATTATTTCCAGTTTAAACAGATTTAATACAGTTTAAGCACATGTTTTTTTTCTCCCTGGTTGGTCACCAATAGTTTGACAACTAGTAACTGGTAACCCGGTGAAATCAAAAGTACAGAAAAAAGTACATGTATTCATGGTACTGTGAGGTGTGTTCTGCTGTATCCAGCTGAATTCCTTTTGATTAACGGTCGGAGCAGAGATACACCAGAGGGCTGTGACTCTGATACATCGCTTCCTCTTATCTTTCATGTTGTTTCTTGTCTGTTCCACTGTGTTCCGGTTCAGAGTGCTGATCGGAGGCTTTTGTTGAGGTTGAGACGGTCACCGGGACGTGGGCCGAGAGACATCCACGACCTCTGGCTTTGGCCCCTCTCTCGCTCTCTCTTTACTCCTTGACTCATGTTTTTCCCCACTTTTTACATGAATCAGCAGTGAGTGACTGTGTGTTTCTCTGTGTGTGTGTGTGTGTGTGTGTGTGTGTGTGTGTGTGTGTGTGTGTGTGTGTGTGTGTGTGTGTGTGTGTGTGTGTGTGTGTGTTGGTGCTGATATGCAACTCTTAAAGATAACAAATATCTTGGTGTCCTTCACACAATGTTTTAACTCGCTTGTCTTGTATTTAATCAGGCATCACAGACGTCAAAACAAAATATGAATCGAGGGTAATACACACTATCAGCCCGTCAGCAGCACGCACGGGCTGACATTATCTCAACCTATTGACAAAACATGTGAGGGAAACTCCTTTACAGTCTTGTTCTGTACTACGTGTGGTAGCTCTGCAGCAATAATTGCGTCCCTGAATTAAGCCTTCTGTAGTCCAACAGTAACCTCATTTGACCTCTTATGAAGGCCTCATCATTACATGACATTTCGGTTAATAAACAAATTTGGCAGCGGGGCCACCGAATTCCACCTGTGTTTTTGATGTTGCATGTTTTCTGTTAGCGGCATGGCATTGATACGTTCGTAAAAATTCAATTTAAATCATAAAAACTAATGACATTTTCAGCAGCATCCGCTGTACTTTGTGTTTGCCGCTAATTAGCAAATGTTAGCTTGCTAACACGCTAAGCTAAGACAGCGAAGATGGCGTTTGCGTTGGCTGTATCTGTGCACGTTTTCTCCTCCTGCAACCTACAGTGAACCGTAACACCGTTCTTTGTGTTTCGCGGAGATGTTTACCTGTATGTTTGGAGAATAGAGTTGTAATTCTACAGAACAAAATTCGCGTCACATTTCTCTTTAAATAGCAAATTGTTGATAGTTGAAAGTTTTGCAGTCCCTTAAAAATATTGTCTTATTGAAGATGGTCTCAATTGGACACATGGGGTCAGTACCATCATATAGAATTTATGATTAAATAATATTTTATTCCTTTTTTATTTTCCCAAGGTCATAACTAAAACAACCATCAGATTAATTTCAGATTTTATCGAGGTATAAAATTGACCAGTAGACCATGTTCGTCCAGCTATAACTTATTTTAAACTTATTTAAATAGCATTATTTTTCTTAAAAGGTGTGTTCAGGCAGCGTGGTTGAATAGAAATCCACAGCAGACAGGAGTAGATGCAAATTTCCCCTTCGCGGTACGAATTTTGGCAAAGATGTGACCGTGAAGCATTCTTCTTGGTGAGTTCTGAGATCAGACACACAGTCGGTGCATGTGTTGTGGTCTAGCTATAGTTAATGTATATGAAGTTGGTTCAAATCGACTGTCTGGGGCGAGTAAAGTGCAAACGCTGCTGTTTTAAATCTCCTTGCAAGTGAGCAAGGCAGTAAACCTCAGAGTAGTGCGCCGGTGTGTTGTCGGCCTGCTTCCTGCTATTGTTCTGTATGCTTGCAGTTTGACCTTTGACCCTCGCTCTGGTCAAAAAAACTCACCTTGCTGCGTCTGTCATCGGTTCTTAAAAGAACCAGCTAATTTTCAGACAGGAAAAGAAACTCAAGCTTTCTCATGTGTTCCTTTTTCATTCTGTGAAGCAGGCGAGGGGTTGTGTCAGCTGACGAGGAAATCCGTCCAAATCGCACTGCTCCGCTGGGACGTCCAGGAGGGGAAATCCGCCCAAAACTTCCTGTCAGGAAGAGAGAGGATTTCTCACAATCTCTCTCTCTCTCTCTCTCTCTCTCTCTCTCTCTCTCTCTCTCTTTCTCTCTCTCCCTCTCTTCTCAGACATACACTACAGCTAGAGTATATACACTTTATTTGAATTACCAATATCTCTTTTAATGCCTCAAAAGGGTTTTAGAACAGCAGCAAAAGGCAAAACACAAAAGATGCGACATGCAATAATCCAGTAATTACTCATTTAATCCAGGGTTGTAATACATTCACTACTTTACTGCTAGATTACTCTTAGATTATGAGTAACCTTTTACAAAAAACATTTTAAAGAAAAATGATACATTATGATATGTTATGATATGTTGCAGCTCCTTGTCATCGTGTTTACTTCTAATCTACCCAGTAGTATACAAAGTGTTACAACAGTAATACGACTTTATGTGTATTTGTTAGCAATAAAAACAGAATAATGTTATATTATACGATAATATATCACTGTGAAATGGGCAATTCTACATAATGAGTACTTTACTTTTGATCATTTTACTACATTTTGCTGATATTCTTTCTACACAAGTAACATTTTGAATTCAGGACGTTACACAGGATGGAGTATTTTTAAACTGAAGTATTTCTACTTTCTGAGTACTTCTTCCTCCGCTGGCGGTCTATCTAGAGCAGGGTGTGGTGTGTGTTACTGCAAGTATACTTCAGCTGCTACAGTATACTATAGTACCGCTACCAGTGCTGCTGTCCCTACTACGGGAGTACTAGGAGGAGATGACCTCTGCTGGGAGGTTCCTACTTTGCCACTTTCTGTTGTTGTGTTTCTTTCTTCTTTTTTTTTTTGTTCTCTTCCTAGATTAGAGAGGAAGAGACGTGACGCCAGCAGTCCTTCCAGTCTCTCCGCCCCAACACGCACAGAGCTGAGCTGAGAGTTCATTCGTTATGATTTGTTTGTCGGTTACTAAATAAGAAGTTATTGTTGCCTTCAGACCGAAAAATGAGCAAAGACTACTGCTGATAATCGCAACACCCTGTAGTCTCTTTTTTTTTTTAATATTTCAAGTACTTATATTCTTACAAAGTTTTTGCGTCTATTAACAGCAGGTTACTTTCAGGTTTTTTTTTTTGTTACAGTTGGAATCTATTGTTTTCTAATAGTTTGTTTTTTTTCCTGCACACAGGATGTTGTCATGTGTGTGTTTTTCCTGTTGATAGCAGAGCAGGTTGTGTTCGAGGTTCAGACCATATATACGAGAGGAGAAAACTGATGGGAACGACCAGCCGCTGCCTGAAAACATTCTCCACTTTTTCCACTGATTTTTGAGTGCGGTTGTGTGGATTTATTTCCCCTCCCTGGATGTGACACTTTGAGCCATGCTGCTGCTGCTGCTGCTGCTGCTCTGCCTGCAAACTTCACTGCAAGAACAGGTAACACACATAATACATCACCTGTTCAGACCTCTGAGTGGTTAGTGGGTTGCTTTACTCTCTGATGAATGCAATTACAACACTCATTGTTTTTTCTTCCAAGGCCTCACAGAATAGTTTTGCTAGTTTGTACGGACACTAATGCCATTTTTTTTTGGTCACATAATGAATGAAAGGTTGTGGTTGGAGTGGACTCCAAACCTTTTTGCTTAAATTGAACATTTCAGAGGTGAACCACTGTTTAAAGTACAATAACAGTGCACTAGTACAGTCCTGACAAAAACCCCAAACATAATACAACCTTAAATAAAGTACTCTAGCAATTCATTATTGTGCTTCCCTAAAGTTAAGGGACTTGCAAGAGACGATAACAACAATCAAAGCAGCAGAGGTTGAGATATGCTGACTTTTAGTCTCTAAGAAAAGGATCAAATTTGAACAAGACTAAAAGTCTGAAGTCATGCCAGCGTCTCTCTGTGAGGTTTCATTTAACAGCTGTACTCTGAGCTGGAGGCTTACAGTACACCAGCATGCTAACATGCTCACAGAGTTACAATGCTAACAGTGCTGATCGTCAGCGGGACATATTTACCTGGTTACGTTTTTAATTAGCATCAGTACAGCTGAGGTTGATGGGAATGTCATTATTTTTGTGGGTATTTGGACATAAACCACGTTTTTAAGGAAGCTGACATGTGTTATGTAGCGGTGGTGCTAGTTTAAGAAGATAAGATCAACAAAGAATTTATGAACGTCTGTACCAAATGTATCCAGTAGTTTCACTCAAAAACATTATGCCGATCCATCAAAAAGACGTCAGACACGAACAAGTGAAAACTTTGACATGCTGAAGGCGCCATAGAGGAAAAGTCAGGGTACCATGAATGTTGTAAAAAAAAACGTGTTTTGGTCATCCATCAATAGTTGTTGCTGCAAGGTCTGTTTGTTCTTTATTCAGAAATAGATTTCAGAAGGTATTTGTCACATTTATAACTAGTGACAACCCAGTGTGTTTGTCCAGTCATGCGTCAGAGAGGGGATCGTGTTGTTTAAGTGAAGGAGGGATGTGTCAATCAACTGTTGCTGAAATGACGTGGCTGGATGAATAAAGTTGCATCTGATCTCAGCTGATTCAACCACAGACCACAAACATCAGAGAGAGAACTGGTGCTGCAACAAGCAGGGACGTACGGTCAGGGGAGACACGTGAGGTGAGGCAGCTACGAGCTGTTCCTCACCTCAGATTGCGCAATCCCTCACTAACTGGGTTGAGCGCGTGCCTTTTGCTTTCTCATTGTTTGTCACCACTTTAATATTTGTAGACACTTTTATTATATGTCCTTTCTTTACATAGAATATGTAATGTATTTCACGTCTGTGTAGAACATATTTAGTGTTGCTGATCTGACATTAAACCGCGGTGAAAAAGCACAGAGGGGCAAACAGTACCTCTGCCTCACTGAAGGGGGCGTGCGAGAGCCCACGGGTCGGGTTTATGCCTGTTCTGTCGTTGCTCTTCTTCTACACTTTTCTTCTTCTTCTTATATTTTGCTTTGACCACAAAGATGTAAGATTCAATATCTAAGCTTATAAATGTCTAAAAAAAAACAAGTAAATATGAACAAATCAACAGCAATTCACCGTCGGACAGGTAAAGTAACCGTTTATGTGATTGTTGTTCTCTTTATACATCCGGGGTTCTTACGCAGATTATCGAGGGAATCTCACGATTTTCGCGGGTGTCGCTCGCGAGCGCTCCGCTTCTGAAACGCTCCCGGCGGAATCAAATATGTACTTTACCTATGTGTGTGTGTGTGTGTGTGTGTGTGTGTGTGTGTGTGTGTGTGTGTGTGTGTGTGTGTGTGTGTAAAGAATGCTGATATGAAAAACAACCAGTAGTCAATGTGCAAGCTGCCAACTGAATGGTGATGTAAGCTACTCTATTGTAAATCTGATTTATGTAGTGTCAGCGCCTCACCACACGTCACTGCTGTACTTCCGTTTTACACTCGGCCCTCTTAATATTTCTACTCCGTCACATCTCGAAGAGAAACATTGTACTTTTTAAGTCATTTGTTTTAGTCACTGGTTAACATGCAAAACATTTGACGAATAAAATATGATACATTTTGTATAAATGGAACAACTCAAGAGTAAACAAAGTAGTTAAAATGAACTCAACTAGCTGCAACATTAAAATACTGCTGACTCATGAATGCATCAATAAGCATGATAGCGAACCACTGGTAAGATGACTTTGATCTTTTCCTGAAACTTCCAGTCTGTTCGACACCACACAAGAAAGTCACCTTTCAGATATTTGAATACACATGTTGATATACTTTGGGACACAAGAATCAAAGATTTCACTCGTTCATCCAGTAGCAGGCTAATCTAAAAGAGTTGTATGAGATCGTGACAGATGAAACTCCTCTGCCTCCCTCAGACTCCTCCTCCCGGTCGGTGTGATACCTCCCAGAGGGTGGAGGTGCGCACCTCCTGCACTTCTTGTGCCGCTGTCAGCAGCTGCCCCCACGGCTTCAGCAGCGCGGGGACGACCAACTGCAGGTACACGAACCAGGACCGCAGGACTGTTGCAGTCGTGGTAGTAGTATTAGTAATGGTAGTAGTATTAGTAGTGGTAGTAGTAGTAGTAGTATTAGTAGTGGTAGTAGTATGTGATGTGAGCAGTTTCTTCACCTCATGTTCACTGTGTGCTGCAGTTATGTGGTGGAGATCGGCGGCAGGGAGATGGCGTTGGATGGATGTCAGCACATCTGTATAAAGGGGTTCATGCAGCCACAATGCTGCCCACAGCACTGGGGACATCTTTGTCTCTGTAAGACGCACGCGCACACACACACACACACACACACACACACACACACACACACACACACACTCACACACACTCACACACACACTCAGAGTTCATCCTGAACAAATGCGTCTGGTTCAAAAAGTTGAATCTGACATCATCAAGTCAACAAATCCCACTGGTTCATCAGATACATGCAAAGTCCCACATCTGGTAGATCACCATGTGACGTGAATGATTGTTCTGTGCACCTGTCGATCACACAGTGACTGTCAAAGGGATGCGTTTAACTTCACAGAGCTGCAGATATATTCCATTTTTTTTTAAAATTACATTCATTCCTCATTTCTGGTGATAATCCTAAATATTCATCAGAATATGTGTTTTTAGTAGAAAAATAATCATATGTGTTCTTTACGTTCATTTAAGTAACTGACAGACATACAATAATAACGCTCCTATTGATAAAGTCTTTAATATATATTTAATACATGGAGCCAAATAAAAACTGTAGAAGCAGGTGAAGTTTAACCATTGCTGAATCAACAGTGTTGATTGACAGGAAATTAATCCATATTTATATATGATTTGGATTTTTGACTTTTTTTCAGACACAAGAAGATATTTGATTTTATATGATTTAAATTATTATGACTTCCACACTATCAAACAATAACCCAAACATATTTAAATCCCCACGGAGACTAATGTAAGATAAGAAGAAAATCTATATCTACTGAGAGCTGAACATTGTTATAGAGAAATTACTGAGTTCATTATTTTTATAAATTGCAGTTTGGGTGTTTTTTGGAGCAGTGGCCATTAGAGGAACTGACGTTGACAAGCGTATGATTCTGACTCGTGAAGCTGCAGTGCACAAAGGAAACATGATGGTATCATATAAACAATGAACAGTCACCTGTCTCTATGTCCCCTGTCTGTCTGTCTGTCTGTCTGTAGCCTGTCCCAGCTGGTCAGGGAAGACCTGTAACTTCCATGGAACCTGTTTGGACGGAGGCCTCGGCAACGGGACCTGCGTCTGTGATGTCAGTATCCTGTCCGTGTTGAACGGTCCTACCTGTTCACCCAAGGGTTCACAGATCACTATGGGTCATGTATTCATGGCCGACGGTGCTCCTAACCAGCCGATAACGATGACGACCACTGCTCAACCTCTCAGTGTCTCATCGGCCTCTCGCTCTACGTCTCTCACGGGGGGTTTGAGTGTTTTTTGTGTGTTTGATGTTGTTGTGGATTTGGAAACAAAGTGGGTTTTTGTTTGTTTTAAAAAAAAATGTTGTTTAGATCGTTGACATCTTGATTTCCCTCTTTAGGACGGCTTCTCTGGTTTTGCCTGTCAGGATTGTAAGAATGAAAACGTCTTTGGAGAAAAGTGCGATAAAGGTATAGTCTCTCTCTCTCTCTCTCTCTCTCTCTCTGTCTCTCTCTCTCTCACTTCTCTCTCTGTCTCTCTCTCTATCTCTCTCTCTATCTCTGTCTCTCTCTCTCTCTCTCTCTCACTTCTCTCTCTGTCTCTCTCTCTATCTCTCTTTCTCTCACTTCTGTCGCTCTCACTTCTCTCTCTGTCTCTCTCTATCTCTGTCTCTCTGTCTCTCTCTCTATCTCTGTCTCTCTCTCTCTCTCTCTCTTTGTCTGTCTCTCTCTCACTTCTCTCGCTCTCTCTCTGTCTCTCTCTCTCTCTCTCACTTCTCTCTCTCTCTCTCTGTCTCTCTCTCTCTGTCTCTCTCTCTCTCTCTCACTTCTCTCTCTCTGTCTGTCTCTCTCTCACTTCTCTCTCTCTCTCTGTCTCTCTCTCTCTCTCTCACTTCTCTCTCTCTGTCTGTCTCTCTCTCACTTCTCTCTCTCTCTATCTCTCTCTCTCTGTCTGTCTCTCTCTCACTTCTCTCTCTCTCTATCTCTCTCTCTCTGTCTGTCTCTCTCTCACTTCTCTCTCTCTCTATCTCTCTCTCTCTGTCTGTCTCTCTCTCACTTCTCTCTCTCTCTATCTCTCTCTCTCTGTCTGTCTCTCTCTCACTTCTCTCTCTCTCTCTCTCTCTCTCTCTTTCTCTCTCTCACTTCTCTCTCTCTGTCTTTCTCTCTCTCTCTCTCTCTACTGAGGCTAAAGAAACACCTTCAAATTGTTGTGTTAACAGCTGCAAACATGTCCCACACAGTTGTTTGACAAACTGTCCTCTTGTGTGTGTGTGTGTGTGTGTGTGTGTGTGTGTGTGTGTGTGTGTGTGTGTGTGTGTGTGCGTGTGTCCAGAGTGTGACTGTGCACATGGAGTGTGTAGTAAAGGTCCAGAAGGTGATGGACAGTGTTTGTGTCAGCCGCCGTACACTGGGAAGCGCTGTGACCAAGGTAAGAAAATATGCTCTGGACCTATTACTGAAAATCACGTTTGGGTTAATTAACGTAACAATTTCACAGCGATAGATGAAGCTCCATTTGTATATTTAGATAAACGAGGACTGTCCTGATTTGCCATATCACAGATTGATATTCAGTCGTGTCTTTTTTTTAGGAATATATTGTTTGTGTAAATACAAAGATTTACAAAAAGACACAATTAAAGATTTTTGAACGGTGAGACATTAAAATAGTTTTTTCATTGAACAAAGGAAGCTAAACTTTTGTTTCAAAAATCTAAAACTGGCAAAATTATTATTTAAATCAGGAACGGTAGGATCAAAGAATAAACAAAATGCGTTTTTTATTTTGTTATTTTTATTTTTTTTATGGTTTCTTACCAAAAAAGTATGACGGTTTTCTGTCTGCTAGTAGAACACACTGTGACACAGTTGTTGTTACTTCCGCGTGATGGTTAATTCATTCATTCTGTGGTGATGGCAGTGAGCACCAGGTGCAGTACCTGCAGCCCTTACTCGTACTGTAAGGGAGAGGGAGACGCCGCCGACTGTGAATGTTTGCCCGGATACAGGAGGACGCCAGTCGGCAAATGCGCAAGTAAGTAAAACACGCAACTCATCTCAGGTTTCTCCGTTTTATTGGTTCCCAGATTCTAGTTTGATATGAGTCGGATTATCTGTTTTGTATGTGCCTGAAGAAAGTTAAGGTAAGAGAGAGTATCGACCCTTTCACCGCCGACTTTATCAAAAACATGTGTGTGCGTCATGGCAACGGAAGCCCCAGACCTCTAGTCCAACAACCGAGCTTTAAACATTGAGCTGAAGCTGTTAACAGCAAAGTCAAGTTCTACAGAATTCTAACCGTTTCAGGGCGACAGGTGTTTCAGTTTAACGAGGGACCGCGTTAACTGCAGGACACCGGTTAACACGGTGACTCATTAAAGTGAAACACCAGCGAAGGCTTTGACTTGACCCCTCGCACAGAGAGGTCAAGTCTTCTGCTGTAGACGGCAGCGTGTCCTTTCCTCTGGCACCGCCCTCAGGACAAACCTTATTTCCCTATTAATGGTGAGGATCTAGTGGTCCTTTATTTGTCATATGATTTTTTTTTTTTTCATTTCCTGTGTCTCACAGGGCTGCTAGTTGATTTTAGCACATTTTGATATGGTGTCTCTAAAGTCCTGAAAGATTGTCTTTAGATTTTTGTATCGACCAGAACTAGAATCTACACTAGAGCTAGGACCAGGACCAGGACCAGGTGTTTGCTCCCCAGAGTCTCTCAGTACAAAACTGGACCAGGACTAGAGTCAGAAATAGACCCAGAACTAGTCTCTAATCTTACTTTGTCTTATGAACTCAAACCAGAGCAAGAACAAGACCTTGACCCAGAACACATTCCTTTGTCTCACTCTCTGTTTCTTAGGACTATATTTTTAGTTTTTTGTCTTGAGGATAAAAAATAAATCCGAGAGTCTCATCTGGACTGAGTCAGATCTTCCTTTCCCTGATCAGGTATTTGCTCGGCGAGGGATTGTGACGTCAACGCCCAGTGCTCCTCACAGGGATCCAGAGTCACCTGCGTCTGTAAGACGGACTACCAGGGCGACGGCAAGATCTGCGTACCCAGAAACCCTTGCTCCGAGAACAACGGAGGGTGTCCCGTCAACTCCACCGTCTGCGTCTTCAAAGGACCCAACAAGGTTAGGTTACCTCCAGAGCCGAGACCAGAACCAGGTCTAGAACAAGACGTGTCCTCGAACTAGAATCAGCATCAGTACCGAGAGCAACAACACAGAAAGTTGATGTCAGAACAAATATTCACGAGTCATTATGTCCAGAATCTAAACCAGAGCTAGATCCTGGTACTGTGTTTAACCACGCGGTCTTTATGGGTCTGTTTATCTGTCTGTCTCTCTCTGTCTGTCAGTCCAGCTGCAAGTGCATGTCCGGCATGTCCCCTGTAGGTGGCAGCGCTGAGTTTGGTTGTCAGCTGATGTCTGCCTGCTCAGCGAACACCTGCGACCCCACAGCTGTCTGTCAAACTGAACTGGATGGACAACCCAGGTCAGTCACAGAACCACTTTGTCTTTTGCTCTCCTGAATTACAACTAGGTCCAGGTCTAGTCTAGACAAGGACTAGAACCAGAAGGGAGACCCCAGAACGAGTTTCTTAGTCCGTCTGACAGCTATATCTAGAACCCGTTTAGTGCAAGTCTCTCTTTTGTTCTCTAGTAATAGAGCTAGAACCAGAACCAGAACTAGCACCAGTACAAACATTACAAACAGATCTTTGCTCCCTTGAACTAGATCTGTAACCAAACACATATTCCCGGCCCTCTTTTTGCTTTTCGGACCTAGTACTTGGACCAGGACTAGGACTAGAATCAGACCTAAAGATAACTTTTGAACTAGCGGAGGACAAGAGACGTTTATTTTGACTTTTAGTCTCCAGAACTAGAACCAGAAGTGGTCTCAAACCACTTTGCTTTGCCTCTTTTTTTGTTATCTCTGTCTTTCTTATTCACTAGAAATACAGTAGATCTGGATCCAGAACCAGGACCTGAACCCAGAACCACAACTAGAACTTTATTCCCCTTAAATTTCTCACTAAGAATTAGAAACAGAACTAGAACCCGGTCTCCTAGTGCCAGGTCTGAACAGGTTTGTGTGAATGTACGTGTGTTACAGTGTCATTGGTTAATGCCCCCCCCCCAGGTGTGTGTGTGAGGCGGGTCAGATCGGGGACGGACACCGGTGCTACGGTAACCTGATGGAGCGGCTGATAGAGCTGGACAGGAGCGGAAGCCTGAGAGGAAATCTGACCGGAACCGTCGCCCTGTTTGGTAAAAGAAGCACAAGTTCACCGTAGAAGTACTGTTGTTATACGGAACTGTGCTGTTTTCTTAGTGGTGTGACGGATCACAGTTGATCTGTGATCCTTACAACAGTTGATAAGGACCAGTTTAACTTCCTAACACTAGCTCCAAGCAGCTTATTGGAAATCATTAAAACTGCTAATTTCAAGATTTTATTCATGAAAATACAATCTTTTATTTCCTAATCAATTTAATTGAGGACTGTAACAAAGTAAAAAGTTAACATTCAGACATTTGTGAATGAAAACATGACGACCTGTATCAACTGATATGAATCACCGACAATCTGCAGTCGGCGTTAAACGTGATCGGAGCTTCTATGAAAGTTCTATTTGATATAATATTATATATTAGAATCTTTTTAACGTTATTGTGAACGCAAGAGAAATGAACTTTTTCTAATTGTTTCTACCTGGAGCTATTTTGTATCTTTTCTGTGATCTTTGACCTTTTGGTATATGTCTCTCTCTCTCTGTGTGTGTGTGTGTGTGTGTGTGTGTGTGTGTGTGTGTGTGTGTGTGTGTGTGTGTGTGTGTGTGTGTGTGTTTCAGAGAAAGGCTGTTCACTGCTGCTGAGTCACAAAGGACCCTTCACAGCTTTCATCCCCCTGCTGAAAACTCCTCTGAGTGTAGGTCGCCTGTCTGTCTGTCTGTCTGTCTGTCTGTCTGTCTGGTGTCGCCTGTCTCTGCTTCAAAGTCTTATTTTAACAATCTCCTTAATGTTCTTCAACACAGGAGTCTCCTGGATTATTGTAACCAAACTGTAGATGTCTGATACTTTAAAGTTCACCACAGTTAGCTCAAAGTTACTCCCCACACCTCTCTGCTCTGATGTTTGGTCTGTGCTGTGGGACTCGTGCATCTGGTTTCCCCCAACTCTTCTCAGCCCCTCTGACGCCTCGCTGTGCAGCAATATGACAGACATCCTGCTGCTTCTTGTCTGTTAGTCGACCCAAAAATGTAACTCGTTTTTTTTTTTGTTGCTTAAATCGTCCAAACATACCGAAACGGCATCAGCCGATAAATCAAAGTGTCAGATGATCACACATTCAAATTTCACACACACACACACACACACACACACACACACACACACACACACACACACACACACACACACACACTCGTCGCCTTGTGCCCGTCAGTGCAAACTAGAACAGATCAGAGTGTGAGGCCTATGGACACACACACACACACACACACACACACACACACACACACACACACACACACACACATATACACACACACACACACACACACACAGACATCACGACCGTGGAATCTGAGGTAACCATAGAAACTCGAGTTGGACATTTTAGATGTTTGAAGCCAGAATTCGAAACCGTAAAAGAGAAAAAGGAGACCTGCAGACTACAAAGGGTGAATGTGGACGTCACACTTGAAAGGTTTCCATCTCGACTAGATGAAATCGACAGTTTCAAGTTACAGCACTGAGTCTTCTGTGTTCTGAAGGAAACCATGTCTTTAGACGGCAAACTTTGACAAAGAACAAATACGTGTCAAGAAAGAAGAGTGTCTATGACGTCATCTGTGTCCTCTGAATCATCCTGGGAAGCGATGCCTGACGTTAAAAGACCCACAACACACTTTGATCCGTCCCAGGTTTCATCATGAATGTGTAGCCAAGTGCACCCCGGGGTGCATCTCAAATCCTTCCTCGCTGTGTGAGTGAAAGGTCTTTTTGTTGTTGCATCAGTTGGACTTCTGTTGGATTTCCTCCATTCACAGTTTTGCAGCTTTGTTTCATTTTCCAGTTTTGAGCGTTCAAACATTTTTTTTCCACTTTGTACGTTTTTGTGAAGAGAGCAGATGTCCCCCTCATCCTGTTTTTCCGAACAACTAGTCGAAGAAGATTACTACATCTGCTCGGCAACACTTTGTCTCTACAGGGCGTTAATGAAGAGCTGATGTGTAAGAACCATCTGATCCTGGGTCAGCACCTCTACAAGACTCTGGAGGGAGGAGATTTCAACCTGTTCGGAGGAGCGTGGTGGAGGAGCAAAGACAACAAGGTAACACCTCCTCTAGAACTCAACAACCCTGGTTAACAACTCTTTGAACTCGATGTCAATGACATGAAACAAAGCTGCGTGCCAGTGTCACTCACGAGTTTAATATAAAGGTTTACAATTATTCCACAGGACGGTGTTTCTGACCCCTGGATCCCAGCGTCTCAAAATGTTGAAACGGTCGTTTGAATGTTTAGCAGCCAAACAAATATTTCAGTGGTCCTGGTGATGGAAAAATCTTCATGAGGTTAAACATGTTAAAACTGTCTAGATATTTGAAGATGATCACAAGGATGCTCGTTAACTTCATTTTGTATTGGTCCCAGAATCACAATAATCCAGAGGAAAAACAGAGAGATCTTATTGATTTGGGTTCTGTTTCATTAGATATTTTCATTTATTTTGTTTTCTTGACACATGAACATGGCATAACACACATTTTGAACTAATACCACCCGATTCTGCCTGTTTCTTAATAACTGAAAGTTGATATTAATATTAATATTCTAGTTCCAATATCCTGTTTCAAAAGAAATTGAATCACACAAAGAAAAATAAAGATGCAATGTCAAAGTATCTATAAAAAAAACGTCATAATAGCTTCATCACCATCATCACTTTTACATTTTATTTACAAATGATTGTGTTCAAAGTCAGCATTCTAAACGATTTGATCGTCGTCCACCAGCTTAAAGTTGATGACAACTCTTTCAGCTTTGTCATCTCGCCTAAATGTTCAGAATCGTCAGGATCAGCTCTGTGGAGTCCCAGTAGTGGTTCCTTCTTTTGACTACGGTATCAATCAATGAATGATCAATCATCTCTGAGTACTTACTGAAACGTGTCCGGTCAGATTCATCATCTCGTTAAGTCAACTTAAATTCATCTATGAATTTCGAGTTGAAATCAAATCAAAAGATATTTAATAACTACAGAAGCAAAACAGTTACAAACCGAACACACCATTAATAACAAAACAAACATACATTTCATGAAAGTGAGGCCCAATCCGGGTCACACGGCTCGTATGTCTGCCCCATGGATCAGGAGAAGGTCTGGTTCTCCCCCAGGGTTCACAGTCCTCTTGTCCCTCCAAAGTCTCTGAAAAGTCTCACCTCACAACCATCGATCAGCTCAATGATTGGCTGAAATCCAATAAGCCCCCCCCCCCCCCCCCCCCCCCGGCCAATGACCCATTGTTCTGGGCAGACACCTCACCCAGCCGGCACGTATCCTTCCCCCCCCCTCCTGGCACATTCCTCAAACCCCCCCCTCTCACAGACACTCAATATACATTCAATGACCACACTCCTTGGTTTAAACTTCTACAGGTAAATATTGACATATAATATCCACCACTAGGGTGCTATTAAAACTTAAATTCCTCACAGACGTAAGCTATACTTTTGACTCATCAAACCAGTCACTCCTTATATTTTTATAATCTTCATCATCATCATCATTATCATTTATATCAGTTATTATAAACTGGAGGTGTGGTTTAGGTGTAAAGTCCCTCATCACAGAATATAATATTTCACTAGTTTTGCAATAAGAAAAGTTCATTTCTTTGTGATTTCAGTAAGACATATTTGCCACATTGCTACCAAAAGTCATATCACAATGTTCCCATTATACATCCTTCCATTCTAATATTGGTTTTGGCTTCCTAATATGTGCCTTGAGGAACAAGCGCACATTATAACTAATGTGTTAAAATACAATCATAGTGCGTCATCACATTGCTGCAACAATCCTGTAAATCCCAACATTGTACCATAATATGCAGCATTGCAACCAGCGGCCTAATGCAACCAAAGACATTAAAGTAAAGATGCTTTGGAGTCATATTTGTCAACCCCATCATATTCATCTTTAACTGGGCTTTTCCACCGTCACAGAGACCTTCACTGGTAAAATCTTCAGTGGGAGTTGGTTCTCAGTGTAAATGTACGGAAACACGGTGTCCTTGAAGGTGTGTGTGAAGGTGTGTATCTCTGTGTTAGTGTCAAGATCAGAGAACGACAGTTTTCCTTTGTCAAAGTCCAGATGAACTCTGATCCTCTGGAGCTTCTTCTTCACTGACAGAACTTTCTCGTCATCTGACGTGGAGAACGCTGTCAATTCACTGTTGGAGAACAAAATTCTCCACAATCCAGACTGTAGATGTCCGCTCATCTGGGTGTTCTCTCCCAACATGCCCAGTTCCCAGTCCTCGTTGTTTCCAACCTCAACGTCCCAGCTGTGAGTCCCAGAGTTGAAGCCTTCGGAGCCCAGGACGGAGCAGGAAAATTTGGTCCTCTCCAGGTTCTTTGGAAGCTGTCGTGGTTTTTCAGATCTCACACTGGTCAGATCTTCGGACACGACTAGTTCTGGGTCAGCAGTGTTTGGATCCAGAATCACAGGACTGTATGAGACCATGTCCTTCATCTTGTTCCAGATGTTGAAGGTCAGGTTGCCCAGGTGTTTGACCTCGTCTATCAGAGCTCCTGAGAGCAGCTTTGGATCCTCCAGCAGGGGGCGCTGCTGGACTCTTTCCACTGCAGCCTTGTAGTTGTTCAGGAATGAGACGTCTTCAGCTCTCAGCTCGTCCTCTGTGGCTCTGACTGTGTCTGAAAGAGCTGCTATCTCTCTGCTCAGAGCCTGCATCTTCTCCTTCATCACCAGACTCTTCTGCTCCTCTTCCTCCCTCAGAGCAGAGATCCTGGCCTCCTCTTCCTCCTTTAGAAACTGGTGAAGCTTCTCAAACTGCTCCTTAATCTGCCTCTCTGTGTGTCGGGCCTGGACCTTCATGTGTTCTGCTGTTTGAGCACAGTTTCCTTTAACTTGTTCAAAGAGCTTCAGTTTCTCCTTTAAGGGCTTCAGGGATTTCTGGATCTCCTCTTTGAGATCCTCTGCAGCTTCATCGATGGGTCTGAATCTGTGGTTGTTGTGTTTCCTTGAATCTCTGCAGACGACACACACCGGCTCCTGGTGGTCCAGACAGAAGAGTCTGAGTTTCTCAGAGTGCAGACTGCAGAGACTCTCTGAAGCTCTCTGATCTCTTTTAAGTAAAAAGGCCTCACACAGGTTCTTTAAAGCCAGGTTATGAGGAGGATCACTCTTGGATGATTTTCTCTTACAGCATGGACACTCTTGTATTTGTTTCTCTGTCCACCAGTTCTTCAGACAGTCTTTACAGAAGCTGTGGCTACACGACAGAACAACAGGATCTTTAAAGATCTCAATGCAAACCGGACAGCAGAGATCATCGTCCGACTTGGAAGCCATTTTGTCTCTTGAGTGAAGCTGAAAACACAGCGAGCAGAACGGAAAAGTCAGTCAGACTAGAAAGTTACTTTCACTTTGAGCCGTACCTCGCCCAGTTCATTGTGTGACATCAGCAGCAGGTGAAAGTGCAAGAATCCAGTATTCCAGTAATTCCAGTGTTCCCTGCCGCAGCAGTCCCTGGCTGTGCTGTTGAGACGAATATTTACTGTGTCTCTTCTCTCAGGAACATGGAACTAAAAGCTGTTTCCTGTTAGTCAGCGCTGCGTCAGAGAGGGTGGAGCTTTATCAAGCTGTTTTTCCTGCTTGCTCATGTTTATCATAATGGGCGTGTGTGTGTGTCGCAAGCATAAACGCACCAAAGGCAGAGAGACGATCACATTTCAAAAGAGAAAGCAACAAGATTGATTATCGGGTAGAAGAGACCAGCTGATCAGAACAGCTGATGTCACGATCGAAGGCCACAAACAGTGACAGCAAGGACATTATGAGTGTGCATGTGTGAGAGGGGTGAATGGTAGATGTATGAGAAATAAACTACAGACATGCAAAAGTATAGTATCCTGATTAAACTTCCACTAGAGCTTCATTAGTAGGATGTTGACATGATGAAGGGAAAAGAAGGACACAAAGAGAAAGTAAAACCATCCTGACTGCTACCTGCTATCTAGTACAGTTCAGACTGTACCATACGGTAATGATGTTTCCGTGGTTTCACAGACTCACAGTAGTCGCTGGGACTTCAGTAACGTCGGCTGCCCCCTCAGTCGTCAGTGGTTTCGTTCACATACTTCTAACTGCATAAACGCCCGATTGTGTCGCTCTAGAGGTTCATCCTGATGGACAACCCCAGCAGACAGTACGACGTCATCCAGGAGGACCTGCCGGCAGCCAACGGGATCATCCACATCATCGACCGGCCAATCACAAGCATTCTTTCTCACGGGTCTTTTCGTGACGAACAGGCGAGTCAAACGGTCACTTCACCAAATATGGAAAACCAAAAAACAGAATACCACATCTACAGTTACATGTATACTAGATGATGTCCTGCTAACCTGGGTTTGAACTCCATTAAACTCCATGAAAGCGAATGTCGGCCATTTATCTTCTTCTTCTTCTTCTTCTTCTTGTGTCCAGTTTGCTGATAAGACGATCAGAGAGATTCTGACTCTGGATGCAAAATACAACCGCTTCCTGTCTCTGGTTGATGTGAGTATTTTTATTCTGGCCAATAACATCACACCCGACATTACCGAAACAATGTCGATGCTTAATCCTTAGTTCTAATCAGACGAGATGTGTGTGTGTGTGTGTGTGTGTGTGTGTTCGTAGAACTGCGGGTCGCCGCCCCCCTTCCAGGGTCCTGGTCCCCTGACTGTGTTCGTCCCCACCAACCAGGCTGTGGACAAATCCAGAGACGGCAGCATCTTGTACATGCTGCACGAAGTAGGTGTAGTTTTGGCGCTTCGGTTTTCATTTGTTGAGCGTAATTGTTATCAGTGCAGACGACACACAGGTAGCTTTAAATGATGCTCACAGTCTATATTTCTTATTATCAACGAATTCCATGAAAAGACGACAATCAACTATGTCTTTGTCTGAAACCAAATACTCCTGACCCCAAAGCCATTGGTACCTATTGAAGCTGTAAATCTTCAAAAATGTCCCCACCAATATTCTATTTTTTTTAAAAAGGATCTTTATTTTCCTAACTACCCAGCTACCAATTATTAGTCCGTTTGGCTATCATTACGCTAATGCAAGGATTATCAGACATTTCTAATGATATTCTTCTCTTTTTCAAGGCCAAACATAAACTTCAGGAACTTCTCAGACATCACGTTTTCTCCCAGGCGGTGGTAAGA
This sequence comes from Cebidichthys violaceus, assembly GCF_023349555.1. Taxonomy (NCBI): domain Eukaryota; kingdom Metazoa; phylum Chordata; class Actinopteri; order Perciformes; family Stichaeidae; genus Cebidichthys; species Cebidichthys violaceus. Next base: position 1,295,762 of record NW_027176472.1, read on the forward strand.
CGACACCCTCAACCCACGCACCCTCCATCCATCTATCAGTGTCCCATACTTCTTTCTTCCTTTTCGTCTTTTTGTGAAGAAGGCATAAAAAGAAATAACTTTATTGTCCAATACTTTCGTCCACGGCAACATGTCTCATAATCTAATCACATACAAATCATCGTAGGCAATATCATGTGATTACTCTTGATCGCATTCCTGCTCTCCAGAGGATGAACCCTGAAGGTTGAACGAGCCCATGACCTTTTCCTTTAAGGCCACCATCAGTACAACCTTTATATTTGAGCTCCACTGCTGTTAACGGTGCTAAATTCAGAGCATATCCATATGATTGAGGCATTGACTCCGCACGGCTCTCAACATGGTGACGGCCTAGCGGCACCAACAGTGCAAACAACAGTGCTGGCAGAGCCGACAGTGTAAAAGTAAAAGTCGTTTGCTGCTATATTGATGCTCTGAATTACAAATGTAGCACCTTTAAGGCACTAAGAATAGCTGAATCGACATGTTTGAAAAGGAAGCGTTTGTTGATGATCGTTTCTATCTATCTGTAGCTGACAGTCGACGAGTTAACTGCTCTACCGCAGATCCAGACGATGGCCAATCAGATTGTCACCATCACTGTGTCCAACGCCGTAAGTGTCCCTGATTTGCTCTCGACAGTGCTTCTCATAATATTTGTAGGATCTCACCCTGGATATTCGTTCTCCAGGGTGAGATCCTGCTGGGCAAAAGCGGCGTCCGTCTGGCGAGAACCAACATTGTGGCGTCCAACGGCATCATCCATATGATTGACGGGCTTCTGTTCCCGCCCTCCATCCTCCCCATCCTGCCTCACCGCTGTGACGTCGTCGAGAGCAAAATCACCATGGTGAGCCGAGCGACAAACGGCAACACACACACACACACACACACACACACAGACCGCAGAGACAACGGGCCGATATATAGAGGAGTCCAAACAGTAGCTAACGTTAGCGTGCTAATTTATATTTTACACCCACAACTGTCAGATTAAATCATTTTTTTGGTTCGGCTGCATTTTTTTCGATTTAGCAGGCTAATGTGGTTTTGGTTCGTTTTGGCATTTAAACCTGAGAAAACGTTTCCGCTGAAAAGTTATTATTGAAACTGATTGAGTTTATTGAGTTTTTCCCTCTGTGTTTTCAGGGTCCATGTGTTTTCTGCCCTTACCTCCATGAGACTGAATGTCCAGTTGGCACCACTGAAATGGTAAAACACATCATCAGCGCCCCCTGGGGGTCAGAAACATACGGCCGATGTGGAAACCCTTACGCAGAGATTAGTAAAGTGTAAGGTGAAATGTAAACGTAGGAGCATTCAGTAAAGTTGTGTTCATGTAAACAGTAAGATTTGCTACGTGACCGTTGAACAGGATGAGGGTTAGAACGTGTTACGATGATGTAATGCCTTATCTATAGCCACTGAATGACAATGATCCATATTCCAGAAGTCGGGGCTTTAAAATCTCAGCTAAATCTTGTGCTCATGTTCAGCAATCTGTTCTACGAGAGCAGAAAGCTAACGAATCTGTGCGTCTGTCCTCCAGGGCAGCCATCAGGTCGACTGCGATTACTTCCAAGAGGTTTACGGTGTGTCGATCAGCAAAGGCTGCGCCAAGTTTTGCAACGCAACCACAAAGGTGAGGCTCAGCTTTAAGCTTCATTCATCTACGTTTCGTCTGTCTTTAGAAGTCGCGGCGCCTTCGAACAAGAAGGCGTTCAGCGGGTCGACTGTCGTCTTTTTCCTCAGCTTTCACTTTCAACATTTTTATCAATTGTTATGGTTGATTGACTTACATGACCTTTTACTGAAGGTTGTACAGATTTCAGGGACATGACGCATTTTAACTTACATCACAGCTAGCAAAAAAACACAAATGTATTAATCTCACTGGTTAGATTATTAAAAAAAATTAAAAAAACACAAATATATTAATCTCACTGGTTAGATTATTAAAAAAAATAAAAAAAGCACAAATGTATTAATCTCACTGGTTAGATTATTAAAAAAAATAAAATTAAAAAAAAAACACAAATGTATTAATCTCACTGGTTAGATTATTAAAAAAAAACAAAAAAAAAACACAAATGTATTAATCTCACTGGTTAGATTATTAAAAAAATAAAAATAAAAAAAAACACAAATGTATTAATCTCACTGGTTAGATTATTTAAAAAAACTAATTAAAAAAACACAAATGTATTAATCTCACTGGTTAGATTATTAAAAAAAAAAAAAAAAAAAAAAAACACAAATGTATTAATCTCACTGGTTAGATTATTTAAAAAAACTAATTAAAAAAACAAACAAATGTATTAATCTCACTGGTTAGATTATTAAAAAAAACAAACCACAAACCCACATGTGCTATTTGAAGGTAGCGCGAAGTCAAACAAGGACCCGCATTAAGTCAAGAGCTACTAGTGACACGATGGTTTTACTGTGTCGTATATTGGTGACATAGTGTTAATCTATAACATATAGTGTCTTTCTGTTTTCACGTTGATGTGTGTGTGTTTGACAGGTACCACAGTGCTGTAAAGGTTTCTACGGTCCGGACTGTAAACCCTGCGTCGGAGGATTCCAGCATCCCTGCTACGACAAAGGAACGGTGAGCGACGCGCAAAAGAAAATGCTCTCTGTCGCCGCAGTTTTATGAATGCATTTTCTATTTCACTTTTCACCGCACGCAGTGTTTTGACGGGATCCAAGGCAACGGCTCGTGCAGCTGTCAGCCGGGCCTCAAGGGTGTCGCCTGCCACATCTGTGCGGATCCGTCCAAGCACGGAGAAAAGTGTGACGAAGGTAACGTCTGCTGCTCTCTTGGAGAGCAACCTCTGTTGAAACGATCAGCATTTTGCTTCTTCTCTGACATTGTCCAAGCCATATATACACACACTACTTTTTTTTATTCCATTGTGGAATATTGTAGGGCATTATATAGTGGATAAATGTGCACGCTCAGAATTTGGACTCTCATTAAAATGGCAGTAAATATGGTGCGCTATATTACTATATTAGTAAATTGGGAGGGATTTTGGACACAGCCCCGCTATAGCGGCTCTTTGAGGCTGTACTTAGACACAGCAGCGCTTTGAGCTAAAAGCTAGCATGACAATGCTAACATGCTTTAATATTTACCATGACAACCATCTTAAAGTACAAAGTACAGCCGAGGCTGATGGGAATGTCATTAGTTTGAAGTCATTTAGTTATAGAAAGTATCATTTTGACCGTATGATGGAGCTAGAGAAAAAAGTACCACCGCAGGTATTTCAATTCATGCTGAGGGAGACGTAAATGTACATTTATTGACAATGCACCCAAAAGCTGTCAACCATAAATATCAACCTCATGGTGGCACTAGTGGAAAGATCCGGGGATCGCCACAGTCAGCAGGATTAATCCTCTGGGGACCACGAATGTCTTGCCTCCTGTTGCCAGACCTGACAAACCGTAATCATCCATCAGTCACATTTCTACCGGATTACAGTTCTGCATGCTTAAGTATGATGTTGAGGTGTGTTTTTTCGCCTGGTATGACATTGATCCACTACTGTGACTGAGTAGCTTTTTCACACAGCCTGTTTTTGTGTGTGTGTGTGTGTGTGTGTGTGTGTGTGTGTGTGTGTGTGTGTGTCTTCGTCTTCAGAGTGCCACTGTGTCCACGGTGTGTGTGATAACCGACCCGGCAGCGGCGGCGTGTGTCGGAGAGGATCCTGTGTGGAAGGATACTCCGGAGAGAAGTGTGACATGACGGCCACGCCGTGCAACTCTGACGGCCTGCAGGCGCACTGTCACATCCACGCGTACTGCATGGACAGAGGACTGTTCACCGCGTAAGATACTACTGCTGACACTACAGCTGACGGTGTTTGATTTTGGCACCTGATTTGGATTTATTTTTAATCTTTTAACGAAAAATGTGTGTCGTGGTTTGAGTCACATTTAAGTCAGTTTTATTGGTACTGATTTCACCTTGTGAGTTTGGCAAAATGTAGTCCTGGCAGCAGGCACGTGCACAGACATTTTGGGGGGCAGGTGCTCAAACCAAAAAAAAGGGCACCCATTGCCAAAATTATTTATGAAATTAAAAATAATAATAATAAATAAATAAATACATAATCTCTATAAAGCTGACAACACAGTACACACACATTTTTTACTGTTTTCTGACTAGACAGCTAGCTAGATTAGACAGCTAGCTTACATTTTCCTTATGAATAAAGATGACCGCGGAGCATGTCGGGGCGAAATTCTCACAAGAACTCAAATAAATGCCCCGTCAGATATCAAAACACATTTGGGGGGAATTGATGACAGAGAGAGTAATTTTTATTCTTAAATACTGATGAATGAAGAAAAAATTGGGCTCCAGTAGAAGGGGCACTTTTCTCATTCAGGGCAAAAGGGCAGGTGCTTGAGCACCACTAGGGGTCTATCTGTGCACGTGCCTGCCCGGCAGGAACTACTACAGAAGGCCGAGAAGAAGATGGGTGCCGTCCAAGCAATGGTGCTGGAAGTTGGTGGATCGGATGTGGAAAAGGGGCCCCACTTCACGCCCCTGTTCTCTGGGATTCATTTGAGGAATTAGCCCTTGTGTTCCGGTGAATAACAAAAAAAGGAAATAGAAATAAAAGCAAGTACTGCATAAAAAAAGAAAAGAAAAAAATATATAATAAAATAAAATAAATATGAGAAGATACTATCAATAATACGTGCACTATATACAATATATATACTGTGTACAGCTTGGCTGTAGAGTCTTTGTCTTGTTCCATCCAACTGTTACTGCTAGCTGACATCGCTGGTGGAGGCTTCTCTTCCTGTCAGGCAGATGTCTCAAAGCGACGTCAAGGAACCACCTCTCGTCTTTTTTTTCCGTCGGAGAGGATTCTCCGAGACCTGTCAAGCGCCATGACAACACTGTGGGCTGGTGTCAGTTTGGACAGCGAGAAACCTGTGTGTGTGTGTGTGTGTGTGTGTGTGTGTGTGTGTGTCATTCTCACCAAGAGCAGCAGCTCCATCTTTTTGTCGATTCCTGGCGTACGGCCTCAGTCTCACTACGGAGGCTCGTGGACCGCTGCGGCGCTCTCAATACTTCTGTGCTTCTCCGCAAAACAAACAACACCGGGTCACCTTTCACTTCATTTCGAACTGCTGCTGAGTTTCTTAATCAAAATCTTTGTTTTGCGTGTTTGTGTTGCGCCAGGTGTTTGTGTAAGGATGGATACGAGGGCGACGGTCACTCCTGTTCTCCCATCAACCCCTGTCTGAGCAGCAACCGTGGAGGCTGCCACTCCAACGTGAGACTCACTGCTTGAGTGTGTGTGTGTGTGTGTGTGTGTGTGTGTGTGTGTGTGTGTGTGTGTGTGTGTGTGTGTGTGTGTCTGTGTGTGTGTGTGAGAGAGAGAGTGAATTATTTCCAATTGACCAGTATTCTTTTTTTCTTTTTTCGGTATTACTCTAAGACAATTTTACTTTGATCTATTTCATATTTACACAATAAAGACAAAAAAAAAAATGCAAATATGAGCAAGAAAGAAAAATGCAAATGATTCATTCATCAGCAGATATCAAATATATAATATTGGTAAACTGCCAGTTTCTGTGTTGTTGCAAACTAATTATTCAACCTCCGGTCTTTCTTTTTTTTTGTTGATCAAACTGAAGAAGCGTCTACTTCACAGCGCGTCCTCTCCCTCCCTCTCTACAGGCAGAGTGCGAGTATGTGGCTGCAAACAAAGCGTCGTGTGTGTGTATGGAGGGCTGGACGGGGGACGGCAGAGTGTGTGTGGAGATAAACAACTGTCAGCTGGAGAGTCGAGGAGGCTGCAGCCCCAACGCCGACTGTAACCACGTCGGACCTGGACAGGTCGGTCACGAACAATTAGAGACGGATAATAAGCGTCATCGATGGTCATTGACTCAACGGCTACAACGTCTTTTCTGATTGTCTGTCTGCAGAGTGAGTGTGTCTGTAAGACAGGTCACATGGGCGACGGTATTGTGTGTGACCTCATTAACCCCTGCCTCAAGAACAACGGAGGCTGCCATGACCTGGTAAACACACACACACACACACACACACACACACACACACACACACACACACACACACACACACGTGTAATTCCTCCTGGACTTAAGGATGAACTGAGAATTCGGAGGTCAAAGGTCAATGTCACTGTGACCTCACAAAACACATTTGTGGTCAGAGACAGAGAACCGTGTCGGTGGAGTTTCCAGCACATTGTTTCCTGGAAAATACTTTTCACCTTTTTTGTCACATATAATTTCCAGACGTGCAGATATTTAAGTTCTGATTCTTCTTCATCTGAACACGTTTACTTGGGTTATGAATGTAAACTCATTTATTAAAGCATGAGAACAGAGATGTGATCAGTGTTGTGTAATCGCCACGGTCTCAGTATTTCCCATGATTCCTTTCTGCTGCATTCTCCGTCAGGCAAAGTGTGAGCTCTCTAAGGTGGATGGGGCTCACACCTGCACCTGTCCTGACGGCTACGCAGGAGACGGAAAAATCTGCTACGGGACGATACTGGAGGTAAGTAGTCCTGAGTCCTCATTGTTCATCTGGGAGCGCCTTGTTAGGGACCTTTATTGCATGTCATACATCTCTCTCTCTCTCTCTCTGTCTCTGTCTCTCTCTCTCTCTCTCTCTCTCTCTCTCTCTCTCTCTGTCTCTGTCTCTCTCTGTCTCTGTCTCTCTCTGTCTCTGTCTCTCTCTGTCTCTGTCTCTCTCTCTCTCTCTGTCTCTCTCTCTTTCTCTTGCTCTCTCTCTGTCTCTCTCTCTCTCTTTTTCTCCCTCTCTCTCTGTCTCTCTCTTTCTCTTGCTCTCTCTCTGTCTCTCTCTCTCTCTTTTTCTCCCTCTCTCTCTGTCTCTCTCTTTTTCTCTCTCTCTCTCTCTCCCTCTCTCTCTGTCTCTCTCTCTCTCTTTCTCTTGCTCTCTCTCTGTCTCTCTCTCTTTTTCTCTCTCTCTCTCTCCCTCTCTCTCTCTCTCTCTCTGTCTCTCTCTCTCTCTGTCTCTCTCTCTGTCTCTCGCTCTTTCTCTCTCTTTCTGTCTCTCTCTCTCTCTGTCTCTCGCTCTTTCTCTCTCTCTCTCTTTCTCTCTCCCTCCCTCTCTCTCTCTCTCTGTCTCTCTCTCGCTCTCTCTCTCTCTCTCTCTCTCTCTCCCTCTCTCTCTCTCTCTGTCTCTCTCTCTGTCTCTCTCTCTCTCTCTCTCTCTCTCTCTCTCTCTCTCTCACTCTCATTTCCATACTGTCCTTTGTCAGATGTAGGCGAAAATGCCCCAAAATATTATCTTAAATATAGGTTACCCCGTACACTGCTACTACAACCCAGGTTCGTCTACAGTGACCAGACAAATTAAATCCCATAATAACTGTGTGTGTGTGTGTGTGTGTGTGTGTGTGTGTGTGTGTGTGTAGGAGCTGGACATGAACCTGAAGCTGTACACTTTCTACCGACTGACTCAGGTGTGTAAAACCCAGCCAAAACTATAAAAACGGGCTGTAAAACATTTTGTAGCTGCTGTAGTAATATGACATGATTCAACACTAAAGATAACATAGTTGTATCTGTGTGTGTGTGTGTGTGTGTGTGTGTGTGTGTGTGTGTGTGTGTGTGTGTGTGTGCTGTCAGATGTACAGTCACCTCTCTGACGACCTGCTCGGGAACCTCACAGTGTTGGTTCCGTCCAGAGAAGCTCTGAGGAACATGACTTCAGGTCAGGACAAGTTCTGGACCGGCAGACACCACCTGCCTCACTTCCTGCGGTCAGTCACCTCACACGCCGACCAGACGCACACTCCAGCGTCCCTCACCGAGCTCGGGGGACGTAGTGAAGTGAAACTCTTATAACGTCATCAGATCAAAAACAACTTGTATTGATTTCCCAAGAACCACAGATCCTCCGAGCTTGAAGCCACAACATCCCAGCGTGTGTTCAGTGAAATGAGTCGTAACCGTTTCCTCCTTGCTCTCTCCCTGGTTGTTGCAGGGCCCACATCATACCGGGGATCTACTCCATAGAAGACCTGTACAGGATGATGGGCCACAGGCTGCAGACCCTGAACCCCCCCACCGACTGGGAGATCAGCAACAGCAGCGGGGTAAGAATGGGGGAATTGTGACAGACGGTTTTCAGTTTCGGTGGATTTACTAAAACTTAATTTTGTGTGTAAAATTCTCCACTTCTGAAGGGCAAACAGCACAGACGTGTTGAGGGCGCCATTCTTAGATTGTTGGATGGCGTTTAAATAAAAAAAAACGAAACTGTGTTCACAACAGCATTTCTTTTAAATGTAGGCTACACACATCTTGATAGTGTATCAAGGAAAAAAAACGTGGAACCAGCAAACAGAAATGTCAAGACCACAAGTTTGTGGGTTTTTTTTTTTTAGGGGAGTTCAATGCTGGAACCATCACTTCTTGACAGCGTGGCAATCACAACCAGCACATCTGTGCAGAGTGTCTGTCTATCGCAAAGAAAGCTACGGCCGGTAAACACAAGTGACCGTTGGCTTTCCTCAGTCAACGGATTTCTTAAAACATCATGTAAACGACAATCCTGGTTTCCACAGCTAGATCTCTCCCGGAGAATGCAGATTTAAAAAAAAATATATATATATATATATATATATATATATATATATATATATATATATAAAACATTACATTCTTAAACAGATTAAATAAACAAGAGCCAACGTGTTAAATAAGATAGACTGGACTGGACTCTACTATGACTCACTAGCTCCTCATATGCTGTTTATAATGTTAGTTATAACATAATATAATTTCCCCTCGTGGGATCAATGAAGTTACTATCTATCTCTCTATCTATCTAGTTCAGGCTGGACGTCAGGCTGTATTATATGTATACAGTTTTTTTTTCTCAGGTGAAGTTGAACCGCAGCACCTGTGCATGTTTTAAAAATCCCGTTCATTATTGAATCTGTCGATGCAGCATCACACGACAGTTATTGTCTGACCTCTGACCTCAGATGAACGCTCAGCTTCGCTCAACGCGGGCCGGAGGGCTCGGCTCCGGGTGTAACGAACCGCCGCCTCGGCAGATCGGACGTTGGTTACACGCAGAGTGAGAGAGTCTGGTACTCTCACCTGATGCATACTGTCAGCCCCACAGCTCAGCGTTAAATAGACTCACATCACTGTGTTTCCCACAGAATGAAATTTGCATACTGGTTTCTGAAGGAAGTTAAACGGGTCATAGTTCCCTCTCGATTATCAGAATCATCTTTATTGATTTGACTCTCAACCTACAAATACAGAAATAAAACAATAAACAAGGACAACAAAGTAGAACAGACGTAAGCGTAACCATTTAACCACTATGTATGAATATAAATATATACAAAAATGTGTATATATATGAACATGAAACACAACAATGACAATGACATGGAGGTAATAGTGCAGAATGTATACAAAATCCTTTATTTTATATTGCTATTTACGCAACAAAATTTTACAAGATTATGTTGTGAACGCATCGTGACAATGTTAGAATTTACCATCGCCAAATACAAATTTTTGATGCTTCATAATTGAATTCATAATTTAAATCCTGGTAAAGGAGCTGCTAGCAGCTAACGTAAACTAGCTCTCATCCTGGCAATTTCAACACAGGTGTGTTGTTCAACATGTGGCATCATCAGGGATAAACACGGCAGTAATAAAGAAGAAACTCTAAATATGGCGATGAGTGTTTTGTGGCGGACCGCCACCAACGAAACACAGTGCGCTCCGTGTTTAACTGTCGGCGTTTGTTTCAGGTGATCCAGGTGGGGAAATCCTCCATCCTCACCCACAACCTGCCTGCAATCAATGGCTACATCCACATCGTAGACCAGGTGAGAGTCTTAGCGACCAGGAAGACAACGTCGTCCTCCAAGTGAGATTCCATCAGGTTGTTCAGCAGAGGACTGTTCATTAGATTACAAGTCATTTAATTAGACCTCTAACACGGTAGGAATAGAAAGCTTCAGAGTCTCTTGTCGCTACAATTTTCATTAAAAAAAAAAAATGTAATGAGCTTAAACTCTTGTCTGTTTGTTTATTTGTGATCAGGTTCTGGCTCCATCCCGCTCAGACATCCCCCCCGAGCCCCCCACCCTGATGGCCTTCCTCAACTCCTCCTCCACCTTCACTCTGTTCAGACAGCACGCTCTGGTAGGACATCTGTCTGCCTGTGTCTCAATGCAACCCTATTCCTTTTCTTAAAGTATGTTTTCTGTGTGTGTGTGTGTGTGTGTGTGTGTGTGTGTGTGTGTGTGTGTGTGTGTGTTCACAGATGTACAATCTGTCCGATGATCTGGGTGTTTTTGATTTCACGCTCCTGCTGCCAACAGATGATGCCATCAGGCAGCACCTCAGCAGGACTAACTCCTCCCTCCTGGTAGGTGCAGATGATACGAGCCGATAACATAAAAAAAAAAAAAAAAAAAAAAAAAAAAAAAATGGATGCTACAGAAAAAAACACCTGAAACCTAAAAAGAGAAATGTATATTTTGGGGTGTCATGGCGGTGCCCACCATCTTCTCCATTAGTTTGACGAAATACCGTTTGTCAAATCGCTTCGTTTTGAACCATATCTGCATAAAGCGGCATCATTAGCTTTCTGTCACAGTCACAGTTTTTCTTCCATTTAATAGTTGAAGTCATCCACACCCATGAAGAAGACGTCCTCCTTCTTATTTCCACATAAATAAGTTTTGATTGGTCAGTAGATTTCTCCAACCATGAACAACATCAGACATCAGAGATGGAGGGCCATTATTATAATCACACATTCAATCAATCAGTCAGTTCAATGACATCAATCGATGAATCATCTTCTCTAGTCTCTAGAAACAGATTCCGCGTTCATATTCACAATCTGTCGGCAGCGGGACAAGATTTCGGTGTCGGACCGATAGCCGACTGGGTTCTGAGATCGACTGTTCATAAACTCACGTCCCTCGGTCCGTCCGTCTGTCCAGGACCCCGATGTGTTCAAGTACCACGTGATTCTCAACGAGCTGCTCTTCCCCGACCGCCTGTCTGACGGCACGCTGAAGAGCACCCTGCTGGGCGCCGATTACCAGGTCCAGTTCCACTTAAACCACAACAACCAGGTAACAAACAGCTGGACTGTCATGTGACCAACCTTCCAGAAGCTTTTTTTTTTTTACAACACTGAAGACTTATCTGTTAGTTAGAGGAACGCACTTCTGCTTCTGCATTTTCTGTCAAGTTTTAGATTGATTTCCCTTCCAGGCAGCCGTACGTTTTAGTTCATCTCTCTGAAAATCAAAATGCAGAGAAATGATCCATCGGTGGACAAGTTTGAGATTCAGCTGCAGAACCGCAAAATGAATACAAGACACAAGTAAACTATTATCACCCTTTTTTTTTTTTACAAGGTTCATGTTTTATCGAGTTTGATTTTATGACAACGGGGATTCAATAAAATGCTTTTCAGCAGCGGACTGTCAGTTCTGTGACGAACGCTCCACTGAGTAGAGTTCATTATCAGGTGAGGACACCAAAACGTGGACAGAAATGTAAGCGTCCCACAGTCCGAGACAATTCTAGTCGAACTGAGACCGATGGACGCCTGGAAAGAAGGAAGTCAATCTTAAAAACTGACGGGGTGATTTGACAAATGAGAAGTATAAAAGAACTGCTGACGCAAAATGCGGTCTTCTAACGTCTTTACCAGTCGGGCGGAGCGCCGACTCTTGATTTGCTTCTCACCCTCCAGACGGCTGTGAACGACGTCCCTCTCGACGGCGCCGTGACCGAGACGCAGAACGGCGTCATCTTAGTCCTCCCTCAGGTCCTGAAAATCCACCGCAACAGATGCAGCAAACAGATCACCCTGCAGGTCAACGTGAGGACGGAGGGAGTGATGGATGGATGGGTGGAAAAGAGGGGGGGGGGGGGGGGGGTGAATGAATAAATGGAAAGAGGGATAGACATGTGTATTAATGGATCAATGGAGGGATGGATGGAGAGAACGATAGACAGCTGGGTGGAGGTGAATGTAGATCAGAGGGTGAGACGATTAATGAATCTGCTCTCAAGTAAATCACGGCCTCAAGTGGCTTAAGGTGACTGCATGTACCGGGCAAAGGCTTTCATACAAATATAAAAAGCTCAATCATTTATAGATGATAAATAATGACTCCTCCACCAGGCAATGTTGTTCTGCAGCGTAAAAAAACCCAAAACGTGCCAGTAAATCAAAATTCACGTTTTGAAAGAATAGGCGACTAATTGGCTCAGTGATACGATTGTGACGCGTGTAAATTCATGTATGTATTTCACGTGGGATCGGAACGCGTCTCAGCCAATCACAATCAAGCACCAGAGCTATCCGTTGTATAAATAGATTCTAAAAAAAAAAAAAAATGCTGTTGAAGCAGTTTTTTTTTTTTTACACGACCACATCAATCAGCTGCTGTATCGGTTTTAATTGTACCGCATCTCACGTCACATTCCATCATAATTGATGAGACAGGAGTGTTTGCGCCATAATGCATTTTTTTTTTTTAAATAAAACATTAGATGCCACTCGCTGAAAATTGGAAAGGAGAGATTGATAATCTGTAATCTCACGTTTGCCACATAGACAAGCAGAATACAAAGACCCCCACCAGGCTGATGTGTGTGTGTGTGTGTGTGTGTGTGTGTGTGTGTGTGTGTGTGTGTGGGGTTATGTAGCTGCAACCTGGTGTCATTACCGCGTAATCAAGAGAAACGTAGTTAACAGATGTGCAGAAATCAGAGGCGGCAGATGTATCGGCGTGTGTCGTGCTGCCTGGATTTCATGAGGAGAAGAAGAAGCTTTTTATAGAGACAAAAGACACTGTAGGAGTCACATTTTGAAGCACATGTAAATGCATTCACTGGCTGGGGAATGTCTAATGTGTTTGTTTACATTTAAAGCATTATTCACTCGCATTTCCTGCTGATTCGTTAATTAGCTCTTGAGGACAAGGCAATTCGATTGTCGGTGGAGTTACAGACGTTTGTTATCGGGACGGATTCTTCGTTCTAACCCTTCTGTCCCCTCCTCCTCTGTCCTCGTCTCCAGGGAAGGTGCGCAGACTGTGAGGGACCCCCTCGATGCCTGTTTAGCTACAAACCAGTAAGAAAGCTGTTTTCGGGTTCCTCAGGGGGTGGACACAATAACACGAACACCTGTGTGCAGCTGGATCAAATCAGTTTACTTCTCTTTGAGCGGGTTCTAATGGACGAGATGAAGTCAGAGTTGTGTTGTTGTTGTATTGTTGCCTGTGCTCTCACTTTTGGGTTTCCTCTGTGTCTCTTAACGTCTTCTACTGCAGATCAGAGAGCAGTTTCCGGCCAACATGCGATCCAACTGCAAATACAGGAAGCGAGTCGGACTCAAGAGGAAGTCGGTGCCAGGCTGCGTCCTCAAATGTCTTCGGTTAACCACGGTCCGCTGGCGCTCCTGCTAACGCTGTAGTTCTACCACTGTGACCACTGCTAGTACTGCTCTGTGCTGTAGTTTGGGTTGGGTGTTGAGAACTGGCTCTGAAGTGGGAGTCTTGACTTTTGTCTCAAGTCCAGTTGGCCTTAAATATTCTTGACTACTGGAACTTACACTAGTAGTGATATTGTTGCTGTAGTGACAGAAGATGCTGGTGTTAGTGTTCCGAGCTGCTGCTACACTCCCACTGCTGTCACGACTCAAACTGCTGCCGATACCTAAAGCTGAGTATTACTCTGGAGTACAACGGTTTCTTTTATTATAAGCAGTTTTTCTCTTCTTTTTTTTTTTTACTTTTTAAGACATTTTTAAAGGAGAAAACTTTTTACATAATCAGGTAAATACAGGGCGACACCAATACAACCCTCAGAAGATGATCATTTTCTATTATATTTTACAATTATTTTATAATTATTTTACTATTAACCAATTTTACTTTTAGGTTATTTATTGTTTTCGATTGATTGTATCTTCAAAAATGTAATTTTTCGAGTAATGATAATAAATAATAATTTTATTTAATAAGCGCTTTTCAAAGGGGATAAAAGCTAAAATTTGGAAATAGAAGCGGCAGCCATCAGCCAACGTTACTCATTGCTCTTGTCCATAAAAATAACATGTTTGATTATCATAATAAAGAGTCATGCAGACTGTTTTACTGTAAATGGACATCTCTACTGTCAGTCACGCAGCCTGTAAACTGTAAACTCTTCTTTGTTGGTATCATTACTCTCCAGCAGTGGTAGCAGCTGACAAACATCAGAGAGTTGTGATTCTTTCTATTATGGTCTGGCGATGCCCTCTTAATGCCTCAATAACAATGACGCCAATAATCAACAATAACGCTAACAAAGACACCGACGTCTGTCCTGCAGGATCACTCCTGTTGCCCCGGTTACTACGGCCACGAGTGCTTCCGGTGCCCCGGCGCCGTCGGCAGCTGGTGCTCCAATCACGGGGAGTGTCAGGACGGTAACCACGGCAACGGGGAGTGCCGTTGCTTCGAGGGTTTCCACGGCACCGCGTGCGAGGTCTGCGAGCCGGGACGATACGGAGTCAACTGCTCCTCCAGTGAGGAACACGCGCACACACACACACACACACACACACACACACACACACACACACACACACACACACACAAAGATACTGAAGAGGCCGAATTCACAAAAGGGATTTGTGCAGCTTTTGTACGCTGCTAAAGCGGCACAAGTAAGACAAAAAGAGCACCCTCACGGGGTAAAATGCACCCCTACTACAGTGACATAGCATCTCTGTGCTAAATTAGGTAATAATAAATACATTTTTTCTCCCTCCTTTCCCAAATCCTGGGCTTGTAATTTCCTCTTTCTTCTCTCTTAATTGCCTCGGAGAGGTTTAGATGGAAGTGGCACTTTAGCAAGCCCCTCCAGATGAGACCTCTGGCTCAGACTGACTCCCCCTCACAGCCCACACATTGACCTCAAGCACACTATATATACCATACTATACTTTGCAACATGGATAATTGCAATCAGATGCAAAAAAAAAAGTGAAAATTACTCTCGCAAATACGCAAAAAAATGTATTCGCGTATTTGCGCTGTTATATCATTTTCGCTATACATTTAGTGCAATATCTCAACTGATCCGGTCCTTGAGACGGGGCACAATGCTGCCTGGTTGCCAGCGATGTGCAGTTCATGGAGCTATTCAGCGGCAGCGACCCCTTCTTTGTGAATCCGCCCGTCATTCGCCGATAAACTGGACGATCGTGGGGGGGGGGGGGGGGGGGAGCTGAACCCGGATGGCAAAGTCGTCGTTCTGGGCTGGAGCTCAGACATCCGGGGGAAGCTGAAAGAATTTGAAAGACAATCCGATGAGGCTAGCAAAACTAGGATGCTGACTCATCAGCAAGACAAACAAACCCAACTTGTGAGGCTTAGAAACCTACAATTCTAACAAGCCAGCAACACTAATAATCAACAAAACCGTGATGCTAAGAGATTAGTTATTTTTCTAACATAAGAGATTAATACTCGGAGGAAATGCTGTCACTTTTAACCTGTGTGTGTGTGTGTGTGTGTGTGTGTGTGTGTGTGTGTTTCAGAGTGTGTGTGTGACCACGGGAAGTGTGAGGACGGTCTGTCAGGAAGTGGCAGGTGTGTGTGTTACAAAGGTTGGAAAGGAGCTTCCTGCTCTGTAGGTAAGAGACGCGCACACACACACACACACACACACACACACACACACACACACACACACACAGTGGAACCACACTCAATATTTTCTCTCACCTGGTATCACCTAAAATCTTCGTGCGTGTGTCTCAGAGATCAAGGACGACGCCTGTGGAGGCGTATGTGACGAGAACGCCAAGTAAGTCCTCCCTTTGTTCAGGCTAAAGCTGGTGTGTGTGTGTGTGTGTGTGTGTGTGTGTGTGTGTGTGTGTGTGTGTGAGAGATCTGTATCAATTTACCCAGAATACACCTGGCTGTCTGGAATCATTTACTGTAACCTTTTATTTGAGGACTCACTTCATCCCACAGAAACAATGCGACGTGAAAAGAAGTCGTGATGTATTAGATGCTAACTGAGAGCTGACCGTCGTCAAGCGTCGACTGTTTCACACTAAGACTCTGATGACCTGAGGACAGTGTTTACCCATTACACCCGCCGGCCACTTTATTAAGTACAATCCGGTGCTATCTGGTCCAAACCGACACAGCAGCTCAGAGATAAATTCTGCTTTTACGAAGCTGACAAATGTTCCGTTTTTGTGAATTCTACTTGATGTTAATTATTGAGGAAGTAGCCGGTGGTTTTGTGCTGCATGGATTTTATTAAAAGGTTTGTTTTTTTCTGATATTTTGGGCAAAATATTAGAAACATGCGAAGTAGCTAACGCTCTGCTCGAAAAGTCACAATTAAAAATGTTTTAAAAAGTATGACATCACTGCGCAATACTGTCATTAAAATAACATTTAAATTTACAACCGGTGCTTTAGTGAGTATTTGTGGCCGCAGGATTGAGTCAAAATAAACTACAGTGTGTGTGTGTGTGTGTGTGTGTTGTTGGTGATGAAGGCTCATCTTTGTGTTTTTAAATGGAGCTCTTTGGCACAGAGCAATAAGATGTATACATTATAATACATCAACATAACTAATGAGAAGCTTTATCCTCTGCTGCAGCTGTATAACGGGACCAAAGGGCACAGCTGCTGCCTGTGTGTGTGTGGCCGGATACGAAGGCAATGGAACTCACTGCAATGGTAAAGACAAGCACACACACACACACACACACACACACACACACACACACACACACACACACACACCTTGTACAAATATCAAGTCTGATGACTTTTTCTCTCCGTGTGTCTCTCAGAGCTGGATTTGTGCCGCATGTCTAACGGTGGATGTTCAGAATTTGCCGTTTGCTTGAAGGTGTCAGCGGGAGAGAGGACCTGTACCTGTAGAGGGGGTTACATTGGAGACGGGGTCATCTGCCTGGGTATGTAGTCCCGACCCCTGACCTCTGACCCCACAGCCCTCAGCTGAACCTCCTGACGTCTTACCAAGACACGTGTCTTCAGATGTGAAATTTGGTTCATTTAAGGCCTTAAATGTTTCTAAATCTTTCTTCTTTCATAAAAATGTATTTTCAACCTGCTGTGCGTTCACAGAGGTTGACGGTTGTTTGGTCAACAATGGCGGCTGCCACAGGTCAGCTGATTGCACCAGAACAGGCCCCAACACGGTGAGACAACACATTACTGCAGTCAAAAATGTCAGATTTCCACCACACGTAATGCTAAACTCATCATCATTCAGCACTGAGCCTGAGATCTGATTCAGCTCAGGTGAGGTGAGGTTTAAAGTAAAGTTTTATTCATGTTAGTTATGAAGTTTGATAAAGTCAAAATACGCCGGTGACATTTTTCTCCATTTCTGAGGCTACATCCACACTAATGCATCTAATACACACAAGAGTCTTAGTGCCGTTTCACAAATATTCTCAGTCCATACTATCATGCCTGACAATGCGTATCACATGACCATTCCCGTAACCTGGGTGTTCGTGTTCAGGAGTAAACAGGAGGCAGATTAGCGCCGCTGGGCCACAGGAATTGCTGCAAACCGCTCAGATAAAAGCTTTCCTCCTGCGCATGTATTAGCATCATAGAATACAGAGCTTTACATGACAGCTGCCAGCACACACACAACAAGGTCAGCGACGCCTGCAATTTGTTGTCCATGCTGAATTAACCACCGGTAGTCGAGGCTGATGTTTTCTTCCAGGAAAAGGGTCACGTCATAGGGGCGGGGCTAGTAAGACCCGGTCATGAGGCGATTGTGTCGCCATTTTTCGCCCGTCTAGAATAGAAAGCAATACCGGAGTTGTCCGGACTTTTTCCTCTTACCTCAAACTTCTCTCTCTGGTCATTCTACCTCTACGGCTGAACAACAGCAGAGGAGCTGCGGTCGTTAATCAATATTCCAATTTACGATTTTATTAGACAACCTTATTACAAAATAGGATTTTTTTATCACCGCAGTACAGCGGCTTGGGAACGACCGCCGCATAACATGTAGTGTTTATGGGCCATGATTACGCTACTGTTTCATCCTCTTTAAGTTGTCTGACACCAGAAACATAAAAAAAACAAAAAAAACCATGTAAATAACAACAACAATATTGTAATTTTGGCTGCATTAAAACACGGTGTGGGCGACCGCAGAGAGCAGGACACTGATCGGAGGTGGAACGGTCCACAGTGGAGGAAGAAGAGGACGACTCTGAGCTTTCAATACAGCCCAGCTGTTGTCATTACAGTAACCTCCCTCCGGAAGCAACATAGCTGTGTTTACAGCTCAAATAAGTGATTTTTGAGTATGAATTGTAATTGGATTTGCTGTTTAGCAGATCACAGGGGAGGGCAGGAAACAGATTGACTCTTTTATTGACTGACCGTTTCCCTCTGTCTGCTCTGTTGTCGTCTCCAGACGGCCTGCAGTTGTCGGATGGGCTTTCAAGGATCAGGGATGTTCTGTTACCCTGTCAACACCTGCAGAAACGTACGTCTGCGTGTCATTTTTGCTGATTCTCTTTGCTGCAGTCTTCTACTTTATTCTGTCTTTGTTACAATCCTGTTTGCCTGCATCTCTGCCGGCACAAACCAGCTCTTTAAAAACAGAGCTGATGCTCCTCCTGCAGTTTCCTCCATTAAAAGCTCTCGGCTCATTCATCTGCTTTTAAAGGGTTAACAAGGAGCTGCCGTGATTGGCTTTTGTTGAAGCTCACTTCAACTCCACCTGCTGTTCTGAGCATTTTTGATTAAACGTTTTGAAACGTGCGTCAGCTAGGCTAAAGCCGGCACTGAGCTAATTGAGGACTCAACTAATCAGAGACATCCAAGCCTTTTCTCAGCAACTAAAGATAAATTTTTTGTGTGTGTGTGTGTGTGTGTGTGTGTGTGTGCGTGTGTGCGTGCGCAGAGGAACGGCGGCTGCAGTAAGCATGCTCGCTGTGAGTATATGGGACAGGGTCAGAGGAACTGCACCTGCTACAGAGGCCACGTGGGCGATGGCATCACTTGCCGCGGAACCACCAACAACGTGAGTCACATGACCTCTGACTTCCCCCTGACCTACCTCTGACCCCCCCCCCCCCCTCACAGGAAGTCTGTCTGTCTTACAGGAGGTGTTCCGCCAACCAGAGAATGCCTTCTTCCGTCAAATGGTATCGGTGAGTCATGTTGAAATCCACACAGTAAATAAAAACGCTGCATCCAGTTATTCATATGATGAGTGAAAACATGGATGGTTTGTGAAATGCACGCCTGCAAGACAGAGCAGAGCAGCTGGCCACAAGTCATGTTTAGGTGTGCAGTGACAGCGCCCCCTACATGTGAACCTGCTTGGTGATCCGTCGTCGCGTGAGCTCTCTTTGTTTTCTGTGCGTTCCTCAGAAGTCGACGTCTCGCGTTCTCTACGGCGACGGACCGTCTACCGTCTTCGTCCCTCTAGAGGAAACAAACAACGTCTCCGCTGTGTGTACAACATCTGCTGTTTTTAATTGATCTCATGTAATAATGATGATGATGTTACCCTACGTATCACAAGCTTTTGTTTAGCTTAGATTTAAGTGTCTTACCTAGAAAAACTATACTGGAATTTACAAGATGAGTCACATCACTAATCATTTAATAAATAAGTACATTTATGTGTGTGAGTCATAAGACTGGATTATGGTTTCTAGTGCATGAAATGTACCTCATTAACTGGTGTGTGTGTGTGTGTGTGTGTGTGTGTGTGTGTGTGTGTGTGTGTGTGTGTGTGTGTGTGTGTGTGTGTGTGTGTGTGTGCGCGTTTGATAGGTTGAGGAATGGGAGCGCGCCGGTCGTCTCTCTGAACTGCTTCGTTATCACATTGTTGCCTGTGAGATTTTGACCCTGAGTGACCTGAAAACCACCAAACTCGCTGTCTCTTCATCAGGACACACACTGCAGTTCAGCCTGCAGCAGGTAACACACACACACACACACACCCGCACGCACACGCACACACACACACACACACACACACACACACACGAGGACGGCAGCTCTACTTGGCATCAATAAAGGTTCAGCCATAAAAGCATTTAAGATGATTTGAAGATGCTAAAACAAAATATTAACGTATTTATTTAAATTTAAATTGGCTGCTACCGGTCTGCCTCACCTCTCTCTCCCCCCGTCTCCTCTCGCTCTCCTGCAGGGTTCAGTCTGGGTCAACAACAGATCGAGGATCGTGAAGAGCGATTACACCACTTCTAACGGAGTCATTCACCACATCGACACACTGTTGACGCCCTACAGGCTGCAGGACAAACCAAGCGTCGAGTCTAACAAGGTAAGTTGAGTTTACCTGAAATGAATAAACCATTTATGATCCATCAGGGTTGAAAGACAGCCAGTGTGACGTCTCTCTCTCTTTCTCTCTCTCTGTTTAGATGAACTTAACGTCAGCAGCTGTGTTTTATGGCTACAGCCGCTTCTCCAAACTTGTGGAGGTAAACATTTTTAAAAAACACGTTGCACCTCCTGGTTTGATTCCTGCTCCAACATCTTCCTCCACCTGTGCCACGCTGCCTCCCCCGCTGACACGTCCTCTTCTTACACCTACTTGATGCCAACTCCTCCTTTTACCACACTTTTCACCTCTTTTTTTTTATCCGAGAACACAAAAAAACTTAACTTCCACTTAAGGCCACTTGGAGGAGAACACAGTTATGTAGCGTACTGTATATGTCTAGGCCTTTTATTGTGAAAGGTAAGTACAGAAGGAGCGGATCTGGTGTGCACTGCTGCCTTTGTCAATGTTGAAAGGAGTAATAAAGTTTGTGGTCTTGGGGTCAGACCACGGGGCCTCCTGTGTTGAAGTGCGATGCGATTGTGACGATGAATTGTGGGTGTGATGCCTTTATTTGCTGGGGTGAACGCTCACAGAAATCGACCCCACGCGTAACATTCACCTGATCTTTACCGTCCGCTCTCTGTGCAGGATGTGGGGTTACTCCCCGTGCTGCAGTTGTCCATCCATCAGCCGTTCACCATGTTCTGGCCCACAGACGAGGTCCTCAACTCCCTGCCGGCTGAAAGAAAGCACTGGCTCTCCAGCCCCGATCACCGAGAGCAAGCGGCTGCCTTAGTGAAGGCTCACATCATACGCAACTCCAAGGTAGGAAGAGGAGGAGGAGGAGAAGAGGAGAAGAGGAGGTGAAGGAGGAGGCGGGAGTTTCTCTTGTAGCATTTAGAAAGACAGCGTTTTGATTTTCTTTGTGTGTGTTTAGGTGTTAGGTATCGGTCAGCCGAGTACATACTCGGTATTCCGCACCATGCACGGATCCACCATCAAGTACAGCTGTGACAAGACCCTGGTGGTGAGAAATCACACACACACACACACACACACACACACACACAGAATTCAAAGAGGGTAGCCATGTTGGAAGCCGGCCGTTACTTCAGTAAATGGTGTTGTCTCACGATGACGTCGAAGAAAGGCGATGTCGAGACCCACGCGGGAGATGCTGCACTTTACTGTGTGGTTGCTAGGTTACATAACGCGCCTTTTGTTTTCGATGGATCGGGAGGTGAAGTGTCTCCGCGTTAGCGAAGGATCTTGCAGAAATTCACACAAATGTACACACCTGGTGGTTTTGATAATATACTATACTATGTTACTATTATTATTATATTACATATACTTAACTGAGGTATACTATATCATACTAATCCATATTACATGTTATACTGCTGTACTATAGTAATTGTACCTAATACTATATCTTACATCCCATACTATATCATACTGTGCAATATCATCCTATATCATTATTATGTTGTCTGTCTTACTGCATTATTATATTCATATTACAGTATGTTCCTGTATGATACACATTTCTTTACTTCATACTACATATGTTGTTGTACACTGTAACTTTGTCTTTAATTGTTCTTGTTTAGTTTCTATTTTTTCCTCTCCAAGGTTACGAGGATCATCTGGTGTAATTGTACAACATGGTTGCGCAACCAAAATGCCAATTTGGGGTTAAGTGTCTTGGATCAAATCACTGATGCACTGATTGAAGGACACTGAGCCACAGTCGCCTCCCACAAGAACACACGGAAAACAAATCTGTGTTATATGTGGAGGGTGGAGGATGGAGGATGCATTGAGGAGCCTCGGCTTATTTAATTCACACCACAGAGTAAATGAGTACATTTTGACTCTCGCTCTTGTCACAGCGTAGGAAAACACAGCGCTTTCGGGGGACGAGTGACGACTCTGTTCGGCTTCTTTTTGTAACCAGTGTAGCATTAGTAAAGCGTGGTGGAATTAGCACGCTAGCTGGCTAACTAGCGTACAGGTGGACAGTTAGCTAGCGTGCTAAGAACAACAACAATGCTTCAAAGGATCTAATACTTGATTCAAATTTTTATTTAGAGAAACGGGCCAAGCTTTGCCTTTTTGTGTGTTTTAGATCAAGTTAAATGTGTTTGTCTTTTTCCAAACACCTGTACGCTAGTTAGCCAGCTAGCGTGCTAATTCCACCACGCTTTAATGCTACACTGGTTACAGGAAATTAGCCAACCAGCGGCTAGGTTCAATGGTCCCATCTCTCTATTTTATTCTATTCTGTTCTGGTTCTGTGGCTGTGGTGGACCGTCTTCAAAAGTTATTGATTTGTGTGTCTCTCTCTGTGTGTGTGTGTGTGTGTGTGTGTGTGTGTGTGTGTGTGTGTGTTCAGGGGGCTGTATTGATTAATGAGAATGAAGCCAAGGTAGTGGAGCGCTACATGAACTTCAAAGAGGGTGTGGCCTATGGCATCGACAAGCTGCTGGAACCGCCTGGCCTGGGAGCGTTCTGCGACAGCCCGGAGAACAGAACCACATACGTTAGTAGTGCTACAACTATCACTTTCAACACTGCTGCTGCTTTAAAACTCACAATACACATGTTTTGCAGCTAGTACTAGTTGTAATAACATAAATAATATTACCAGTGCAAACTATTATTGCCTGTTTTACTTGAGTCTGTTGAGATTAGGACATATTTGGACATTCTTTTTTTCTTTTGGAGAGTTCTGGCGACACAATAACAAAACCAAAGCTAAGACACATTCAAATGTAACATGACAGAGTGACTACAAGCTAATACATAATGTGGTGCTACAGTGTGGCTACAAACTAAGGATGTTAGTTATAGTGTTAGCTCTGCCACACTTAGCCGCTCATTGTGACTTCAAAGGACGATAGTCCCACCAGCATTTAACGCACAAATCGATTCAATTCAATGGAAATCACTGTGTGGATCTGTTTGTGTGCACAAAGTCAATCTGCGTAAATCTTCAAGTCTTGCCAGTGCTGACCTTTGGGGGAGCAGAGAGTCCAAAATGGAGGAAGCCATCGTCACTTTTTAGCTTTTATTTTACTTTCTCTTTCAGAGTATTTAGTGATTTAAATGACAGTTGAAGCTTTTCTCCCTGTTCAGTAACTCTTTATTGAATAAAATGATGTACAATCCTGAGAACTGTTGTGGCTGATTAGCGTTAGCATGTTAGCGGTGATTTACCAAATTGAACTAACCCTGCGAGTAGTCCCTGTTGGTGTTACCACTGCTGCAAACACAGATACCACACTGCTGTGATTGTTATTATTTTGATGGCTTTGTCCTCGTCTTGGAATCTGGACTGAAGCTTTCTGTCTTAAAAACTGTCTCAGGGTCGCTGTGGACGCTGCCCCTCCCCCCCATCCTGTCCCTTCAGACACCAAGACACGGTAAGATCTGTTTAAAAATCCGAAAACGATCGGCTTGTACAATTACACGGAGGTAAACGTACACCCCGCCTTCTTTCAGGAAAAGACGGAGTCTTGTATGAACAGGTCCCCGCCCTTTGGGCGCCGCCAAAATCATTGGTACCTGGATAATTTCAGCATGGTGGGCTGTAAGAAAGTCTGCCAGTTTTCTTCCTGGGTCCAAAAGTGCTGCAAAAACCACTACGGCCGAGACTGTCAAGGTAAGGAAGGAGAACATCTTTTGTCCCCCTAGATTCTCCAGTGTTCATTCTTTCACTCTTTGTGGAGCTACTAATGTAAAGATTGTCTTCAGGGTGAATTAACAGACGTTCATTTATATTTTACAGTCTTGCTTCCTAGCTTCAAGTAAAGTCCGACTGTACAGCTGTGCTAAAAACTTTCGGCTAGTTTCATTCAGAACAAAACAATAATAATTTATAAGCTCTGCTAAGAGTTAGCATGCTGATGTTTTTAATTTTTAATGTAACTAAAGCCGTTAGATAAATCTAGTGGAATAAAAAGTACATTATTTAGTGGAGGAGAAGAATAAAGATGCGTGAAAAGACAGACTCAAGTGCAGTACAAGTACCTCGAATGTGTACTTAAGCACAGTTTTTGAGTAAATTTACTTTCCACCACTGGTTACACCCGTGTCTGACAAATCAAAATGTCAGCCATGAGGAAAAGCAGCGTGTTTGAAGCACAGTGACGGTGGTGTCTCCTACGTTTGTCCTCACCTGACTCCACCTCTGTCCCGTGTGTCTCAGTGTGTCCAGGTGGCCTGGAGGCACCGTGCGGTAACCACGGTTCATGCGACGACGGCATGCAGGGATCGGGAAGGTGTATGTGCCAGAAAGGCTTCGTAGGCAAAGCGTGCTCACTGTGTTCCACTCGACACTACGGCCCCAACTGCACAGGTAGGTACAGCAAATACAGGGAAGTCAGAAACACCCAGATTCTCCGAGCTTCAAACCTTCTTTTTTTTTATTGGCAAAGATCAAAACCCGGACTGCAGTCAGCTGATTGGCCAATGCTAGTGACCCGGTGCCTTGGGATCCTTTATCGGTCACACATATCTGATTCTTTTGTCGGTCAAATTGACACACGTGTCGCGTCCGCACGGTGGATAGTAACACATAAA
Organism: Cebidichthys violaceus; assembly: GCF_023349555.1. Taxonomy (NCBI): domain Eukaryota; kingdom Metazoa; phylum Chordata; class Actinopteri; order Perciformes; family Stichaeidae; genus Cebidichthys; species Cebidichthys violaceus. Next base: position 1,320,797 of record NW_027176472.1, read on the forward strand.
TCATGTAACACCTTCTTTTCCCACCTCTCCATCCTGTGATAGCAGAGAGAGTTGTGTGGAGTTGAATAAATTAGTCTAGTCTGACCCATTGATCCTTTATCTGACTGGTTTATACAAGTTAGAATCGATGGCCCTGACCACGGCGCTGAAATATCAGCAGCCTAGTATTGATCAATCCAGGACGCTGTCCGTGGTGCTGAAGTGGGATTTCTACCTTATTCCCTAAATCCCGCCCTTCTGTCCCTGACATCTTGAATCTATGTTATTCTCTAAACGATAGAGCTACTATAAAGCTCCTCTGTTAACATGTAACAAACCCTCTGGCTGTTAGACCTCCAACGGACATGAGCGCTTTTCTCTCTCCTTCATCATTAATGTGACTTAACCCGACTTAAACATTCCTGGTCCGCTGACAGTCTTGCCCCCATCGTCTCCGCTGCAGTCTGTCCCCATAGCAACGCTCAACACTCGCCATCACACCGCTCGGCGCGTTACCGGGCTCAGGACGAACCTTCCGTCCGTCTTCGCTCACAGAGTCTCACAGCAGAACAACAAGCTGCTGCTGATGATGATGATGATCATCATCTTCTGTCAAAGTTTAACGTTTTTCTTTTAACGGAACAATTTTTCAAACGCCGGAGAAGACGCCGCCGCCGTCGCCGCCAGTCATGAGGTGTGAATTGGGAGCTGTGGAAAATTCAAATAGCTCCTTTTGTTGTCGCCATGGTTACTAATTGAATCCCAAAATTGATCCAGAATGAGAAAGTGAAGCGTTTTTTTTTGTTTTTTTTTTAACTGCCGAATGTGTCATCGGGTTTAAGCCCTTCGTTAGCCGAGAGCACACAAGATGGATTTGAAGCTCTGCGATTGGAGTTGTAGTCGACTTTAATGTCGGAAGGCTTCTCTACCTTCTGACTTTTACAGAATGTTTCCAACACAAGTTTCATGTCAAAGATCTGTGGAGAAAAGTAAAACCTAGACTGTTGCTGCAGGAACCTCTCACGTAACTCCCTCCATCTTCTACAACTTCATTTGTGAGATTATTTCGTTTTTTGAAATGATCAAGAGTCCGGGAGGGTGAGTCATGTCTTTCCCTCTCTTTCAGCCTGCAACTGCGGGCAGCAGGGAAGGTGTGATGCAGGCATTGAAGGTTCTGGAAAGTGTGTCTGTAACCCGGGCTGGGAGGGGGATCGCTGCCAGGTCGACAGCGGTGAGTTCTCCCCCTCTGAATGTCAGGACCTGATTGCAATTAATGAAACTAATTGCAGGGTGTTTAACTAACGAGGCTGTGTGTTCTAGATTCGTCTGACTGTCAACAGCGTTGGTCTTGGTTCTTACCGACGACACTAAAACTTTGAAAACCATTAAAAATATTATTTTTGTTATTTTTAAAGGTTCTGTTTACAACAAGACATTCAGAGCCAGTAGATGCACACATTAACTGCGAGCACTCGTTAAATACGTGACAGCATCTCACCTAAAGGGGTTTGTCAAAGCAACATCATTCACCATTGTTCAAACCACTAATACTCCCAGACAGTAGTCAGATATCATCAGCCAATAAGCTTAACATGTTCTCAAGATTTTGCAGCCTTTGTGGAGATTTCTGCTCTCTAATTGCTTTCTGGCTTGTCATCCACACATCATTTTTACAATATTAAAGCCCTGTTCACCTTTTTTCATTTCCTTTTTTTGGATGAATCGTCCGTCCGTCCGTCCAGGCTCGATCCCGGAGGAGTGCCGGCGGTGCCACGCTCAGGCCGACTGTGTGCCAGGCGCTGGTTGTCAGTGTAGATCTGGGTTTCAGGGGAACGGCACCTTCTGCGACCCGGAGCCACGTGAGTGAACTGCAGCTCAGGACGATCGCCAGACGAAAAAGACCCTGAGCGTCTGCTGTCTTTTGACGGCATCGCGATAGTAATTCTAGTAGCAACATAAAAACACGTAGAAACACAGTCATACATCAGACAAACCAAAGCATGATACGGGTGTATTATTATTATTATAATAAATTCATTTTGTTAAAACGTTAGGAAACCAGTAAAGCTTCACAGTCACAAAACGATCAGCCTTTTCTTTTCTCTCTGTGGACTAGAAATGAAGCAACAGCACATTACAAAATCTAGCAATGTGCTGTTAATAGAGCGGGAGTGAAGCGTGAAGTTCTCAAATTGTACTCATTTAGGAGCAGCTGGCCAGTTAGTTAGTTAGTGAGCTAACTTGCTAATTCCACCATGCTCTCATGTCACAGCTGCAGAACATAAAAAGCATCACCACGTGAAGTGCCGGCTTGGTCTCGTTATCTAAGCTTTGTACTGAATGATGTTAATGTACTGTGATGAAAAGCATCAAGGATGGTGTTAATATTCGAAATTTAATATTGGCCCTAATCTTGAAAGGCTAATTCTGAGATAGAGTCGACCATTTTGGACTCATCCATGTCATGAAACAAAGGAATCGGATCAATAACCATCTTTAATCCGATCTACCGGCAGCGTAATGAGGCCCTTAAAATTAGCTTATGCTAATTGCTGGAGCTAATGCTGATTGCTCGGGTTGCGTAAGAGTGCTGTGAAGTGACTGACACTTTTGTAAAATAGAGTTTACATGCTAGCCTGGGATTACGTGTATGTTAGCTAGAGCTAACTACTGTTAGTGCTAGCTACGTGATTAGCATAAGCGTTTAGCACATTCGCTAGCTGAAAGGCTAACAGGCTTTATGTTCCTGTGCTGCATCTTTGCATAAAATGAGCGACATAATTAAAGTTATTATTGTTGTTTATTAACACTGTGCAGCTCCAAACCTCTGCTCCGAATACAACGGCGGCTGTCACCAAAACGCAGACTGTAACCAGACGGCGCTGCTCGTCAACTGCACCTGTCGCAGTAGTTACCAGGGAGACGGCTACTCCTGCGAGCCCATCAACAGGTAAGCGTGGCCCGCCGGCTCCTCAAAGTGAAACCTCATTTTTGTGTGAATGTCAGCGATTTGTCTGTTTGTGCTCCAGGTGTATTGAAGAGCAGAACGGCGGCTGCAGTGACTTTGCCTCCTGCAAGTTCACTGGTCCAGTGAGTAAAGACCTTCACTTGTTTTTCATCGCAGTGTTTTATCAGGGTTAACAATTAAGACAATTACTAATTACCTGTTAAAAAAATATAGACAGTAACTTAGTCCATGTATCACAATATTAAAGTAACCGTTTAAATTTCCTCAATACCAAATATGCAAACACGGACGAGAAAAGAAACTTAAATAAAGTTAAACTTAAACCACATATCAGCACCTGATTTGACCCGATTTGATCACTCGGTAATCTGGTTCCTCCAGAACGAGCGTCGGTGCGAGTGCCTGCCGGGGTACCTGGGTAATGGCGTCCAGTGTCTGGAGAAGGTGGTGCCCCCTGTTGACCGCTGCCTGGAGGACAACGGAGGCTGCGACCCCGTGGCCAACTGCAAGGACCTGCATTACCACGGTAACGCGTCGTCACTGACTTTCACTGCAGCGGTTGTTGCCGCGGTGACACATCTGGGCTGAACCCCGTAGCTGTCGTGTAATCAGTGTTGGCCACACAATCCCACTCCATTGCAGTAGGGGAGGTTATGGAGAACATTGTTTATTAGTTTTAGCTTTTGAATGACAATTTTTTTTTTTTTCCTGGGGACTCGTAAACAAACGTCAGCAAGCAATCAGCTGGAATACAGCAGGTAACGCCCAGAGCTTGTTAAAGCCTCGACCTCGTAGCGCTCGTTAAGACGTGGAGCTCGTTAACGGGATGAATGTTTTGATGTCGGGTCGTATCTGTATTCTACAGTGTCTGTAGTCGCCGCACTGCTAAAAGAAAGGTCCACCAGTGTATTACGTTACAGAGGATGAATCACATCTTTAAATTCTTCAAACAGTGACACTATTCACATGATCTCCAGGTGACGAGTCCACAGTTTATGACCGGCCTGGACAAACTCACAAGCAGGATCTGAGGAGACAATACTGAGCTACAGACTGGAGCTTTATGACCCCCCCACGGTGTAGGGCCTACCTTACATTCCTCTGGCCACGCAGCCCTCAAAACCACACACACACACACACACACACACACACACACACACACACACACACACACACACACACACACACACACACACACACACACATACATACACACACCCTATTGTGTGACTTTGGTGAGTCCGAACCAACGATTAAAACACCGAAGTCACACAATAAACGGATCGATCAAAGCAGCATTAGATGAGGAGCTCTGCGAGGTAAAATTGGATGTTTCTGGATGTCAGTAAAAAGCGTTTGGACCCGACATGAGGGAGTAGTCTCCAGCCAATAAGCAGGAAGTGCAGCCCGTTTCTCATTCCCAGGTCAAAACGCCGGCGCTTCGCTACGTCCCCCTCGGCCCACCGAGACTCACAGACCTCAGAGACGAGGCTCAGCAGGACGAAGCGTGCCTCAGGCTGCATCCTGTCAAAGTCCAGCCGTGTGTGTGGAGATGTGGAGATGTGGAGATGTGGAGATGTGGACGTGGTGTTTATTCATTCTTTAGAGCGGAACCGTTAGAAAATAACCTTTTATTCTTCTGATTCACGGCTTTGTTCTTACTAATGACATTCCTCCTCTCTTTCTCTCTCTCTCGCTCTTTCCTTTCCTCGCTCTCTTTCTTTTCCTCTCCGTCTCTTGCTTCCTCTCTCTCTTTCTTCCTCTCTCTTCCTCTTCCCCGCTCTCTCTTCCTCTCTTCCTCTCTCTCTTCTTCTTCCTCTCCATCTCCCTCTCTTCCTCTCTTTCTCTTTCTCTCTTCATCTCTCTCTCGCTTCCTCTCTCTCTTTCTTCCTCTCTCTTCCTCTCCATCGCTCTCTCTTCCTCTCTTTCTCTTCCTTGCTCTCTCTTCCCCTCTCTCTCTCTCTTCCTCTTCCTCTCTCTCTTCCTCTTCCTTGCTCTCTTTCCCCTCTCTCTTCCTCTTCCTCTCTCTCTTCCTCTCTCTCTCTCTCTTTCTCTTCCTCTCTCTCTCTTTCTCTTCTCTCTCTCTCTCTTCCTCTCTCTCTCTCTTCCTCTCTCTCTCTCTCTCTCTCTCTCTCTCTCTCTCTCTCTCTCTCTCTCTCCGCCTCCATCTTGCTCTCTTGAGTCACAGAGGAGGACTTTTGAAAGCTGTGTTTACAGACAGACTCCATATTCTACCTTTGAGGCCATTAGCTCGTTAAAACCCAGAGGAGATTCTTACCCGGTGCTCATCGATCACAGTCTCGTAGTCACGCTGGATTTAATAGATACGGCGGCTTTGCGGTCGGAAATCATTATGTTTTTAATACAAAGAGGGAAACAAGCTGACAGCCAATCAGATACCAAGATTTGACTTTGCTGTGGTTTAATCCATTTCTGTTTCAGTAGATGTTTGGTAGAGATACAGCCGTTGCACTGAGCTGTGCAGGACGACAGTACTCTGCGCTGAAGGTAACGCGGTCATTGTGCTTCAGCCAACACAGCAGGAGTGTTCCACCTGCGCTCTCCAGACGGGAAGTACAAGATGAACTTCAGTCAGGCCGACGCCGCCTGCCAGGCCGAGGGCGCCACGCTGGCCAACTTTAAACAGCTGGGAGACGCACAGCAGGTAAACCCGCCTACTGAAGGGGTTTCCATAGAGACGCCAGACAGATCAATACACCTCGCTCGTGTAAAAACACATACAGCGTGGTTCTAAGAAGACATGTCAGAGTGGGTGAAGACCATTGTTTTTCAGAGCTACTCTCTCCTAAACAGCTGTGTGTGAGTGAGAGCAGCAACACCTCTGACTGCAATGTTCTGCTGTTTAAGGTTTTTTAAACACAGTTGTTACAGTTTATTGAACCATTAACTCATTAAGTGCACGAGTATTGATCTCATTCACTCTCAGAAAGAAAGCAAAAATCCTCAAATGTTGAACAATGAAGCCAGATTCATGCTGGAGGTAAGAGGAGCTGATTCCACCTGTTGATGGAACCACCAGACAGGAGTATCCAACACATAATTACCTCTCCTAGTTGGTTGACAGTGATGACTTTCAGCAGTGCTGATGTTGGTACTCGCGATGATTCATTCATCTCCGTGTCCCGACAGCTGGGGATGCACCTGTGCGTGGCCGGCTGGATGGAGGAGGGGAAGGTGGGATACCCGATCCGCTTCCCCTCCGTCAGGTGTGGAGACAACCACGTGGGCCTGGTCATCTACAAGGAGCCTGTGGACCAGAGCAGCAAGTACGACGCCTACTGCTACAGGCTCAAAGGTACCGCAGCAGCAGCACGGTCCCTGTGTTCAGGACAGAGTCTGTTGTTTATGTCTCTGGAGAGTTCAGGTCCTGAAAAGCGTTTAAACTAACTGATGAACGGGTTTTCTTTTAATATCTCAGAAAAGGTTCCCGGAGCTCTAGGCGACGTCTTCAAATTGAAAACATTCAGATAACAGCGATAGTTGGTTCGGTTTATTGACAATATTGTAATGTATTTATAAAACGCGTCAGGTTTCGTCAGGGACAGAAGGATGAAGTCATGGACTTATTTCCATCATCGGTCATGTTGATAGAGAAAACATTTAAAAGCTGATATTAAGAAATAAATGAAAATAAGAACCAAACACTCATATTTGAGAAGTTGGAACCATAGAATGTTTGGTGTTTTTGGCTTCACGAATACTTAAATTATTAATCCCTTATCAAAATTGTCATCAACTAATTGACTAATCTAGCAATTTAAGGTGTGCAACAGATCGATAAATTGTATTCCTGTGAAGCAGTGAGTCTTATATCAATCACTCTTTACTCCACTGACGGAGGAATAGTGAGCGCTGTCTAAACGTCCGAAAGACAAATCACAATGTTGTGTGTGTGTGTGTGTGTGTGCGTGTGCGTGTGCGTGTGTGTGTGTGTGTGTGTGTGTGTGTGTGTGTGTGTGCGTGTGCGTGTGTGTGTGTGTCCAGATGTGTCATGCGTGTGTCCCGCCGGTTACATTGGAAACGGAGACTTCTGTAACGGCGTCCTGACCAGCGTCCTCGCAACGTACAGCAACTTCTCCATCTTTTACACGGTGAGTGCAGAAAAGATCGTTCTGCTTTATTTATAACTTACTTTATAAACAGTATTTTCATTCCTATCAATAATAATAATAATAGTGATAATGATAATACACTTTGGTTTGTATTTCATGAAATACATAGAATGCACATAAAAACATGGATAGAATGCCGTAGTTAATGGAAAACAAGATGGACAATAAAACACACTTAATGAATTAAGATAAACAATTCAAAATAACAACATATAAAGACAACTGGAGTAAACTGGAGTACCGGGTTGTGGTGCGAAGCAGAGCGGATGAGCGGTTCTCGAGGTATGCGAAGGACACACTTCTTCAGACGCTCCCGTTGTTAATCAAGCCTCATAGATAACACAGACGTCACCTCCTGAAACACAACTGAGCGTTGGAAGACTTCCAGCTACCAAGTCAACGAACAGAAAAGGCAGCTGCTGCTTTCAGCCGATACTCTCCGTAGGGAGGCTCTGTGTTGACCAAACTATCTCCAGGAAAAGGAAAGAAGCTGGAGGAGGATTCAGTTCACAGTCGGAGTCAAATGTGGAGCTCCGGAAATATAAAGCGATGAGACAGAACCTGTGATGGTCATGTAGTCATGTAGTACTGGCTCCTTTTGTTCCTCTTCTGGAGTTGAATTTAAAGTCCTGTCGTCTGTTAGCACATCTAGGTGTTGACCTCATACGTTTCAGCAACGAGGAAGTGCTCTGACTCAGTTGTTTTGTCTTTTAATTTCCTGTCCGCACTGGACCAGAGGATGTGTCGGGTCGCGTACGTCTGCTGCTTGTGACCAACCTGAGGGTCCATTTTCAGCAAACATCTGACCAGTTTTATGATGTGATGTGCAGCGTGATGGACTCATCACGCTGCTAACCCCCCCCCCCCTCCCAAAAAAAAAAAAAAACTGGGCGGGCCTAGGATCAATATCTGGATTTTGAAGAGCTTTAATTTTGAAATGCTACATCAGAATGTCCTGGTTCTGTCTGAGTGACACCTTGAGGTGGTCTGCTATTAACCAGTCGTGAAATGATTTCGTAACTAAGCACCGTTTCCTCTAAAATCTCATCTGAAATTAGACAATTTGTCTCACGAACGTGATTTGATGTTAGCTCATGAAGGACATTTTGAAGGGCTTTAATTTTACTGTTGCCAGTAGGTGGCGCTATGACTATGATTCAAAATTTGCCGGCAGATGTCTTCAGGACTGGAGTCTAATCAAACATGTGAAATGTGGTAAAGATCTGATGATGTGGAGTCGAGTTACATCAGTTTATTCGTTCATGGCGAAGGATCGAAGTTCGCCGATCCGCCACATCGCCGCCCTTCAACAACTTCTTACAATCTGATCTGGTTAATCTGTGAGGAGCAGGATGACAAAGTGCAAAACGTACAACTTCCAGTTGCCACTAGGTGGCGCTATTACTATGATTCTAAATTGTCATAGATGTGTTCCGAGTCAGGATGTTATGACATATGAGAGATTTGGAGCAGATTAGACAATGGTCGGCCGAGTTACAACAACTTCCTGTTTCATGGCGAATGGTGTTTTTTTGCCGCCACGCCACGGATACATAGTTCGATAACTTTTTGATCTTTGAGTAACTTTTAAATGTCTCTTCAAATGTGCTGGAGTATTTTTTGTACGTCTCATCACGTTCCACATACCTACCAAAGTTCATACAGCTAAGTGAAACCCAATGTTGGGGCTACTCAATAGGGGGCGCTATCGAGCCAAGATTTCATACCGCAGCTGGACACCCCAATCAGACTGCAATTTTCGCAAATTCTGGCTTGCGTGCCAAAATTCCCAGTATCCCAAGCACCTCCATTAAAATAACAATAGGTCCTCCTCGGGTCCTAATGACTTAATTTGTCCTCTGTCTGTCTCTGCAGTTGTTGTTGGACTATAGCAGCCGGTCCTCAGAGGGGAAACAGCTCGTTGAATTTATGTCTCACAGGAAGTCTGAGGTCACGCTGTTTGTTCCTCATAACGCCGGCTTCGGTCCAAACCAGGTGATGTACCCTTCAGTTATCACTTATTAATTACTAAATACATTACAAAGTACAAACACGAACTGTACTTTTTGTTTGCATGATCTCCAGTTAACTGATTTTTTAATGATTTTTAATAAATATATAACTAATAACCTTAACAAGAAGTCCGAAGTGTTTTATGTTATTTATTAACTTGTCAATCTGTGTCTGAACTTGATTCTAAAAACAAAGCACATGGACTGCAGAGTTTTATTGAAGCATACATCAACTATATGCTGGGATTTTCAAGAAATGAACAGATCCACCCCAACATGTGTATTAACCTTTATTTTGACCCTTTAGAACTAAATTAATTCAATCAGAAAACCAGCAGGTTCCAACTGACGGAGCTGTGACTGAAATCTAATGTTTCTACTCTGTGTGTGTGTGTGTGTGTGTGTGTGTGTGTGTGTGTGTGTGTGTGTGTGTGTGTGTCTGTCTCAGACTCTGTCTGGTAGAGATCTTGAGTATCACATCTCAACCAATCACAGCATTCGACCATTTAAGGATCTGAGACAGCAAGAAGTCATCATATCCAGGCTTGGATTCAACCTGACGGTTACCCACGGCAAAAACGAGGTCACACACACACACACACACACACACACACACACACACACACACACACACACACACACACACACACACACACACACACACACACACAAACAAACAAACAAACAAACAAACAAACAAACAAACAAACAAACACACCACACACACAAACACACACATACAAACACACACACAAACACACACACACAAACAAACAAACACACCACACACACACACACCACAAACACAAACAAACACACCACACACACACACACACACACACAAACACAAACAAACACACCACACACACACACACACACACACACACACACACACAAACACACACATACATACACACACACAAACAAACACACCACACACACAAACAAACACACACACTTACACACACACACACACACACACACACACATACATACATACATACAAACACACAAACAAACACACACACACACACACACACACCTCTTAGGTTCATGAATCCAAACACAGAAATAAAAGTAAACAATTTATTGACTCAAGTGTATTGATTTTGCGTCGTGGTTATTCTGTTTACTGATCAGAGCTTTAAGCTCGTGAACCGGCGGATGCTGCTGCAGTGGGACATTCCTGCTGTAAACGGAATCATCCATGTCATCGAGGCCCCGCTGACAGCCCCCCCCGCACCGGTGAGTGACCATGGTTTAACCCAGAGCTGAGTGTAACTTCTACTGCTCATTATGTCATCTGTCAGTATGCAGCATCGATTTTTTTTTTAATGGTGCAAATCCATTCTGTATCCATTACAATATAAAGCTTACGGAAAATGACGCTACGCTTCCTGTTGATATTGCCTAAAGCATTATGGGAACTGTAGTGCCAAAAGCGTAAAACCACAAAGGTGACAAAAACACACGTGAGACACAATTCATCAAAAATATTTATTTTTAATAACTGAGGCTCAGAATGTCCCATCAACTGACACACTGTCCTTTCATATACAGATATCTAATGTTGAAACCTGTGAACATACAGGCAACAAAAAAATGAATTCATTAGAAATTTGAACATGGAGTAATTTAACCTTTATTTATACCTGCTAGGTTAGCTTAGCATACATGTTACCGTTTATAGTTTAAAAAAATGAAATAACAGGAACAGAATCATGAGTAATATTACAACGGTCCAGTCTAAATGTAAATGCTTCCACCTTTCAAAAAATGTAGAGAAAATTAAATGTACAAAACAAATTTCCAATATTTGTAAACATTCTAATAAAGTGGGAAAACCCCAAAAATCTGTCTTGATGACCGTTGACACATTTTCATCAATGAATCAATTCCTTCAGTGAATCATTCATTAATAAATAAAATATAGATTTTTTTTTATTTTTTTTTATTGATAAATAAATTCTAAATGTAAAAACATGCAGATGGAAGCTCATCTACTACTCTTGTTCTGTACTGATGTGTAGCAGTCTACTGATCAATGGAAGCATTTATGCAGTGTGTCATGTAGCGACGGGAACCATATCTGTGAACCAGATGAAGCAACCTTGAGGATTACTGGAGTTGACGACTGGTTGTTCCTGTCGGTGTAATAAAAACCTTCTCCAACTCTTTTCTACGTCCTAAACCGTCTCACGATGAGACGAGACGTTTAGCGATATCGTGAACTGCTGCATTTGCTGAGCGCGGCCACTAGGAGGCGCCGTGACAAGCGTTCCCTCTTTGCGTCCTGCAAAAGCGCTTCCTAAATAAAAATGTTCTGTCTGTTGTCGCTAGGCAACAGCTACAGCTGTGGGCACGGAGCAGATGGCTCCGTTTAGTTTGTTGGCACAGTTTTCAGGAAATGGAAGATTCAATCAGTTGAGTGTGAGATAACATCACGACCCAATCAATATTCATGATGTGTGACACCAGAAGATGATGAAGACCAGATCACAGCAGATTACTCTACAGCCTGTTAGCTAAATATCTATTTTATCCCCCCCCCCCCCCCCAAATGACGTCATGTCCTCACCTTGTCCACATTCTGACCTGTGGACAGTACAATTTAGTTAATGGGCCACAGTCAGCCCTCAAGTGAGCTCAACCGTTACATATTAACCTACAAATAATAACATCATTCTGAAAACATTCACAGTTAAAGAACAATTTGCTAAACAGATGGACAGCTTGAGACGTCTCGCTGATCTCTCGGCTACGAGTCAAAACTAACTGCTGTTAACACAAATCAAGCACATTGGCTTCCTGTCGACCTCTGTGAAGAAACAGCAACTGGTCCATTCTTCCAACGTAGAGTATAGTATCTCCTATAGTATCTCCTATAGTATCTCCTATAGTATCTCATACAAAAGTAAAAAGTCGAAAAATGTCATACAAAAAAAAAAATCATATTTGGTTGACAAAGTGTATACAAATTAATATGTATAACATTCTTATGTCAAGAAAGGTGATACAATAATCATGGGGTTGATGAAAAAGTAAAAAGTCACAGTATATTATCTCGAAAATGTCGAACAATATCCTGAAAAATGTCATAGTATGTCATAAAAAACTACATGAAAAAAGGTCTTAGTGTAGTATGTCGAAAGTATAGTTTGGTAAAAAATTGTCCTAAAAAGGCGAAAATATAGTTTGTCAAAAAAGGACATAAAAAGTTCATTGTATAGTATGTCAAAGAAATGTCACAGTACAATGTTTTGGGGAAACAAAGTAATAGTTGAAAAATGTAATTTCAATAAAAGTCATCATATAAGAACTTCAACGACTAACCTGGAAACATTCAGGCTTTGATGACATCATTTTACATGTTAGGGTTTGGCGGCCATTTTGCTTTCCTCCACATCCTGTCAACAGGTTCTTCTTCCTGTGATGAAAAAAAACAAAATGTCTGCCAGAGTCACAATCAGTTCCCTTTCTCTACCCATTGGATTGTGAACATTAATTCTTCATTTTCATTGGTTTCATGAGGATCGAAACGTTTACTGTGATGTTCTTATACATGTAGTTATTATTGTGTGTGTGTGTGTGTGTGTGTGTGTGTGTGTGTGTGTGTGTGTGTGTGTGTGTGTGTGTGTGTCGTACCTGTCATCTCCAGATCTCCCCTCATGCTTCCCGAGGCCACGCCCACTCAAGCGGCACAGTGTCGGCCATCTTGGTGTCGGTGTTGCTGGCGTGTGTGTTGGCCGCCCTCGGCTACTACATCTTCAAACACAAGACGGACGCCTTCCGCTTCCACTACTTTAGGGTGAGACACACACACACACACACACACACACACATCATACTGGAGAAAGCTGACTGTAACCCCGATACTTAATCTCTATTCTTAGCTTGTTTGCCTCGTCTAGTCTCGTTTGTTTTAGTCTCATTTGTTCTGCAGCCAACTTGTTCACATCTCACTTGCAAAAGACGTCTCTGACCTTTAAAAGGGACTCACTCTGTTCAATAAATACACCTAGAATGTCCCAAATACACACTGAAATTACAAAAACACAACAAACTATGACTTCAAGTGTATCACGGTTTAAACCTGGACGTTAAAATGTCTCACAAGCTGCTTAATGGACACCGTGTTTCATTCAGTGATGCTACGTTACAAATGTCCGATTCATTCGTTTCAGGACGAGGACGAGGACGATGCGCCGGGCGGCAGGACGAAGCCCGCGTTGGTCTCCATCCCAAACCCTCTGTACAGCGGCTCCAGAGCCTTCAGCGAGCCGTTTGGGGTGAGTCGACCAATCAGAGAGCTGCTCGCTGGTTCTTAGACTAAAGCACCGAGGATCCGGTCTAAAGGCCAGTTTGTACAACAGAGACTACGAGACAGGATTTAACAAATCTGAGAAGCAATCGAGGAAAGAAACTATTTGATCTTTTTCATGGCAATCGCAAGGTAAACAGTAGGAATACAGCTTTCATATTTACTATCTATATCTACTTCTGGCCTCCACTTTGATTCACGATGCTCGAACACACTGAGGGGGTGAATCTGGGAATGACCATGAATCTTCACTGTATGACCAGCTTTTCTCTCCACATACGTTTTGTGTTGTTGGTTTCTGGTTTGATCGTTTTCTCTCCTTCCTTTCAGGAGGCCGGTCAGGGTTTGGAGCCAGCAGAACCTGAAGAACCTCCAAAGATTCTGGACCTGGACCAGTAGAACTGGAGCTGTCTGTTTACATATCACAATGACCTGTTAGTGTCAGCTTTTTCTCAGGTCACCTGTATTCAAATAACAAATAAAAGTCAGTTAACTTAACCCAGATGCTCTGTTTGTTGTTTTTTTTAAATCAGCAATGTGTTTTAGCCTCTTTTAGCTCCTAGATTTACTTCGACCGTTCAGTTTTCAGCAAACAATCTTTGATAAACCAACTGAACACTTCCTGCTCAGCACTTCACAGAAAAAAAGAGAGAATTGCGGTCATAAAAATGTCATTACAAATTCTAGTATGTCATGAAAAGTTATTATAAGCTTAGTATAGTTTGCCATAAAAAGTTAGCATGAAAAAATGTATTAAAAAATGTGTGAGAAAGTAAAAAAGTCATGAACAAAAGTCATAGTACAGTATGTCATACATTACTAAAGTACGTTGTATAAAGAAATTAAACGTCATAGTATAGTACGTCACAAGAAAGTGTCATAAAAAGTCCTGGGTAGTCTGTCATTTAAATGGCATAGAAAAAGTTATACATCATAAAAAATCATAGTATAGTAATTTATTTACGTCATAGTATAGTATGTCAAAAAAAGTCAGAAAAAAGTATTAAAATGTTTTTGTATTATAAAATGAGTAGCTCAAGTCAAGCAATCTGATTGGTTCATAGCTGTATGTGATAAAGTAGCACCGCGATTCAGAAGCTATACGATTGGGTCTTGACAAAAGTGAGATTATGGCCATGGATCAATATGACGAATTGGAAAAATGAAATATCAACTGACAACTGCCTCGATATGCAGACAGCCAGCCCAGGTTGGCCTATTCATTATGACCATTATGATTTATTATTTAGTGGCGCATCGACCTTGTGCTAGTTAGCGACGCAACGACCCCGTGCTAGGGAGCGAGGCAACGACCCCGTGCTAGGGAGCGAGGCAACGACCCCGTGCTAGGGAGCGAGGCAACGACCCCGTGTTAGGGAGCGAGGGAACGACCCCGTGCTAGGGAGCGAGGCAACGACCCCGTGCTAGGGAGCGAGGCAACAACCCCGTGCTAGGGAGCGAGGCAACGACCTCATGCTAAGGAGCGGCGCATCGACCTCGTGCTAGGGAGCGAGGCAACGACCCCGTGTTAGGGAGCGAGGCAACGACCCCGTGTTAGGGAGCGAGGCAACGACCCCGTTCTAGGGAGCGGCGCATCGACCCCGTGTTAGGGAGCAAGGCAACGACCCCGTGCTAGGGAGCGAGGCAACAACCCCGTGCTAGGGAGCGAGGCAACGACCTCATGCTAAGGAGCGGCGCATCGACCTCGTGCTAGGGAGCGAGGCAACGACCCCGTGTTAGGGAGCGAGGCAACGACCCCGTTCTAGGGAGCGGCGCATCGACCCCGTGTTAGGGAGCAAGGCAACGACCCCGTGCTAGGGAGCGAGGCAACGACCCTGTTCTAGGTATGTAAATATTTTTACTTTTGGATGGTACTGCCGTCTCACCATTGCCAGTATTCTCTGACATCACCTAATTTTACCGTCCTGCTCTTGTCCACTAAAATTATATCCGGTCATTATCCGTCATAAACATACAGAGACGAAAGGAGAAAAAGGACAGACTGGAGAGAGGCGGAGCTGAACACAAACACATTGTAGCATTAAAGTTTGGGTATTTAGTCTTAAATCAAAGTAACAAACAGATTAAATCTTTACCTCATGGTGGTGCTACATGAAAACAATTACAATTGACCCTGAGTAGAACAATATAAATCTAAACCACATTTCATGGTAATTCTTCCAACAGTTGCTCAAACCCTTCACTGAAAACATCAAAGGATCACCAAAGTCATGAGGCTTCCTCCTCTGGACGGACACCACGACCGTCTACAGAAATCACTTCAATCCATCAAATAGTCGTTGAGATATTTCCGTCTGGACCAAAGTGATGGAGCCAACAACTCGCTGCCTGCGTCACAAAAAGATTGTTTGTAAAAGTGATCAACGGTGTTTTCAGGGTTCAGCGTTTCTTAATGAAACATCCTCAACAGCTGTTAAAGCCAAAGACTCATCTCCATCTGATCATGCTAATGTGTCAATAAAACAAAAACATGACGTCATTTTTGTTGGCTGCGTCTTCATTCATTCTTTGCTGCCAGAACAGATTTTTTTTTCACGGTTTTCTTCAGAGATGTGCTTCGGTCTTTCACTCTTCATTGTGTTTGATGTGTCGCTGGCCTCCACATCTGTTCTTCTCACACTTGTGTTTTTCATCATGGCTGTCTAAACGGGACAAATGTGTTCTGTTAACACAGCCAGCGGATTTATAATTATATATTTTTTTTCATCAGTCAGGTTTCCTGTGTGAAAGCAGCCATGTTGTTTACGAGGGAAGGAGCCAGTTTGTTTCTTCTCCTTCCTCCTCTGTTTTGTATCTCCGGGCAGAAAGAGAGATTGTTGTTATTCTGCTGCGTCTACCGCTGGCTCACACCGAAAAAAAGCCCCACAAACGCTTCCACTCTCTGCAGACCTTCACTTTAAAATAGCTTTCCTTCTCTGCTGCCGACATTCAAGACGCACAAAAACAAGCCTGACCTCCTCCCTCTGCAGTCCACGAGGCTGTCAGACAGTTCGTTGGTTGGACACGTGAAGCCGTGTGATTACACACTGAAGCCACATTGAGATGGGACTTTCTGTGACGACTTAACCTTTTTTCCCCAAATTGGAGAGCGAGCACTCGTGGAGGTTACTGTTCCGGCTGTTTCTTCGCCTGCTGAGCTCCCTTCCCCCCCCCCCCCCCCAAACACACAAAGAGCTGAGCGGCAGCGCTGCCTGCAGAGCAGAGCAGCTTGGAAACGGTTTTGACTGAGAAGCGATGCTGAGGGGGAAGAAAGAGGGGGGGGGGGGGGGGGGGGGGGGGGGGGGGAGATCGGAGAACCTGACCTCCGCTGCTGCAGGCTTGGCTGGCTTAAAAGCCGCCACTGCAGACCTCATTTAAAAACCGGTTCGACATCCTGTTTGATGAAACATCCTGATCAGCTCGGATGTTGCGGCCGAGCCGACGCCGAAGTTCAAAGAGCTGAAAGCGGCAGCTGGTTTCTGTGGAGAGGAAACCGAAGAGCTCTTTTTTTTTTTAAACGTTCACGATTACAAAAGAGTCGGCCTCTTTGTGCAGGTGTTTTTCTAAACTGGCGCACAAGAAAGGCGTTTTTTTTCTTCTCCTTATTCAAGTCTTGGTAGCTCGCTAAAAGGTGCAGTTGTGAAGCCGTTGACTTTTCTACTCCACTCAACTACGTTAAAGAAATTCAAATAAAATGGAGAAAAAACAACAACAACTCCGTGGTTCAGTTTTGCGAGCTGCTCGGTCACCGCGATGTCGCTTGGATGACGTTGGAGCATTTGAGTAGTAGTGGAGGGTGGTTCAGTTCATTTAGCGTTAAGAAAGCGATTACATTCTGACTGGGCGGCTGTTTTCTCCCAGGGACACTATGCCGTGTACGGCCTTGAGTTCATGCCTTGTGCTGCTTGCTGTAGTCCTGGTGGCTCGTTTGAGTTCTTGTCTAGAGAGCGAAGAAGCGGTCGACTTTTCTTTAATTACTGTAGTTGAGTAGAGTGGAGTTGACAACTGTGTGTCTATTCTGCAAGAGATGTCGAAACAAGAGTCCTGTGGGTCAGAGAGGATCCTGTAGCGTCTCCAGGACTTGCGTCTGTCAGTGAGATCTTGGCGAAAAAGAACAAAAAAGCATCACTGAAGGTCTAAGGATTCAAACACTGGAGACGCGGCAAAATGCCATTCATTGTCGAACATCGAAATAACCTTCATGGACTCAAATCTCAAAAAAAAGGTTCCCAAAAGCGTGACGAGGAAGAAGATGAGAAAGGTTGAACTTAGCTCGTTCTTCTCCGGAGCGGTGAGGAGCGAGACGGAGGGAACGTTGGACCCACCAGCGCGCTGGACCCACCATGTAGCATTAAAGCATGGTGGACTTAACATGCTAGCTAACTAGCCAACTGCCATCGAGCTAGCTTGCCAATTCCACCATGCTCTAATGCTACACCGGTAACAAGAGTGTGTAGATGAAGCGTTAAGTTGTTCCATTTGACAAAAACCTCACCTCAGTGAGTCCTTGACTTGCAGTAAGTCAGTTTAGTTTGTACAGAAGATAACCCACTACGACAGTCACAATGGCAACGGTACACATAACAACGCCGCCTCTCTGACCGTCCTGCTACGTTGATTTAAGTGGGAATGTTCGTTCCACTTCTATTCACTTTCTACGGGATGCATTCTACATTCTGCTTACTCCACTGAAAATCAACTGTACCACATATCCCTTCCCTGAGAGAGTAAATGTACTGATGAACTTAAAGTCTGGTCGGAGTGCAAGCAGTCACGCCTAGGATACAGTGAAGACAAACTGCAAGACCCTTTTTGACCAAATAGTCCCAAGAACTTTGAATAGGAACTAATACCTTGATTAGGCAGAGGACCAAGAACCTTTTGAGGAACTTCAACTAGCTTTTGATCAGAGGAACCAGGGCTTAAATATAGTTCCTCTGCCATAGTTCCTGTTGATTAAAATAAAGTTCTTCCTGATGGTTCAGGAACTATCGGGGCAGCAGAGTCTGAAGGGTTGAACGTCGCCGATTGGTCAAATACAGACAACAAGCAGTGTGTGCTGCTAGAATCAACATCAAGACAAGAGAGAGTAACGCATAGTTAGCTTCCCCACGGTTATCGCTGACAATGGGGCCAATCTATTCAAATCAATGGTTATGTCGGATTAAACATGAATGAATTCACTGAAATTGTAATTCCTGTTGATGTTGAAGATTTCTTTACAGAGCTGCTTCAGTAAATACATATCTTTGTATACATTTGGTATTAAAAAGTTAGGAAAGCAATGTTTAAGTTAAGGCTGAAGTTACCTTAAACATAAAAGAATGATCCCAGTCACTTCCACACAGTGAGGAATACGACTTATTGATTGGTATGGTATTGGCAGATACCCAAAGCCCAATCGGTATCAGGACTGAAAAGGTTTGATCATCCTGTCTTGAGTTCCTTAAAAGGTTCATAGATTCCTGGATATGTTCCTTTAGCAGGAAAAGGTCTGGAGAGAGAGGTAAGTGGCTCTCAGCTCCATGTGTCGAGTTGACCAACGACTCTGTTCTTTAACTCTGCACAGGTGACAAACACCAAAAGTCTGCTGCCCTTCTGGGGTCGGCATGAACTTCACGGCCTACAGATCAATACCAAAGATCAAAGATCAAAGCTACAGGGACACTGTTCCTCCAAAACAGGCATGGACACACTAACCATGCAGAAAGTCCAGGATCCAGAATAAGCTGTCAGCTCTGTGAGCAAAGACTCATCCCTGATCAGGCCTCTGCGTTTGGTTTGCACGTATTTGATCGACAGCGATTAGCCAGAGCTGCCCTGACCTCGCTCCCTCTTTGACTGGACCTGATGAAGCCTCCCAGAGCTAATTTATTAAACTGAAATACAAAATCACCAGACTCAAGACGACACGACCAATGGCAGAACTTGCATCAACCGACGCTGACACCAGGCACGGCAGGGTCCCGCCTGAAGATCCGTCTGCAGGTCGTGGATTCCGTTTGTCAATCGAGCACCGATCGATATTAGAGAGGCATTTATGACCTGTTTAACTGTCTGACAGAAGCTCTAAGCTGCTTATAAAACGACTATTATACAATTATGTTTCAAGTTGCTCTGGGACAATGTTAACAAAAAGAAGTTAGTCTGGAACCTGGGGCCTGAATTATAATTCTAAATCTAGAGGAAATCGGGAGGTAAGACTCAAATCGAACTGAATCTACTTGAAGATCATTATTTGATATTTGGAACTGTACAATTTAAAATCTGACTTGTGCAGTTTTCCAGAACGTTCTGAGAAACAAAACACAAGCCCAGAGTTTTATTGCCTGCATTGAGACTACAGCTGGTCTGTTCTAAAAAAAAATCTTAACCGAGGTTGTCGAGCAAACATTCCTGAGGGCTGAAGTAACAGGAAACACCCGTGTGACCTGTTATGAGTCAAACATGACTCAGACAAACATGACTCAGTCAAACATGACTCAGTCAAACATGACTCAAACAGGTCAATAAACAGCTCACTGTCACACCTTTAGTCTTACTGCAGGTAAATCATTACTGCTGGTTTGTATGGAGCAGTGAGCAGAGCCAGATGTTGAGTGTTTGGCTTGAATTTAAGCCATTTCAGTGTTAGGGGCTGATTCCAAATGTCCAAACTTTGCCAAAGCTCGTGTGCCGGTGGACTTGATGGACAACAGTGGGATTTTCAATGCAGTCAAAAATACAGATCAACGCTCCTGATGTGACGCAAGCGCCACCACGGGTCAGTTTCTACTGGTGGAACACGAAGCTGAGTAAGAAAGATGGCGACTACGAGTGGTGGGGACAACGATTCAGGACTAGTAGAAGAAGAAAATGTCTCTGGATCCCCGAACTCTTCATGACTTTTTATGATTTTTTATGACGTACTATACTATGTTTTAAAGCCTTGAATTCGCCAACTTGGCTTACAGCCACCACCATATTGTTTTTTTTACAAAGAGTGAATGGAGGTGACCATATTTGGACTGTGGAAGAAGACGACATAAGCGGCTCGGGTAGCGATCTGTGAATCACTGTGTAGCCCCGCCCCTAAAGCATACTCTACTTTATGGTCTGTTTGACTCTAAATGTTCCATAATGTACTAAATGAACATCATACTGTATTGAAGAAGACTGTAAACTAGAGATTGAGACCATAAACTCATGTTTACAATGTTTACTGAGGGAATAAATCAAGAGAGAAGTAGAGTCATTTTCTCCACAATGCAATAGAAATTGTGGCAAGGGTGAAACACAGGCTTTTTGTTTGTATAGCGTTGATGTGGAAAAATGACGATCAGTTGGAAGAGAGAGAAGAGTCTACACATCAAAGAGTTACATCAAAGAAGAAGCTTCTAATTGATATTTTGACATTTTCGTACTGCGACTCTCATTAGAATCAACTGTTAACAGCTGTGAGTCAATAGGTCAGAAAACAGCCAGCTGAGCATCTTGCTTCGTCAATGTGCCCCCCCCCCGACACACACACACACACACACACACACACACACACACACACACACACACACACACACACACACTGAAATGCCACTTATTTCCTCTTGTCTTTGATATCTGGTTCTCCACCTGCTCCGCCTCCCACAGCCGACAGATGAGCTCAGAGCTTTGATACTTAACGCCTCGGCTACAGCGTCAACAAACGACACCGACAGAACGGGCCGAGTGGTTTGTTGATCCTCCAGGCCTCAACCTGGTAACACATTTTTACATCAGCAGAATCTATTTTAATGAATGTGTTCATTTTAATTATTTAATTATTTATAGTATTATTATATTTATTTTAATTAATTATTTATTTTGTATCATGATTATTTTACACAGTTAAATTAAATATTAACTTAAACAATTAAATATTATATTATCACCACTAAGGGTTAGTTCATCTAAATATCAAATAATAATAAATTAACTCATTTACCCATAATTGTGTCTTTCCCCAAAGATTATGATTTATTTAATCTCAAAACTATATGCATGGCTACCATGAAGTGAAAAGAGCATTACGACCATTGTTAAATTTGGACGGACGTATAATATCTTTAATAACATTACGCAATTGAGGCCCTGAAATAATCATATTTTGATGAACAGAAGCAAAGAAACATTATGGAGCTCAGGTCCTGAGTGAACTGGAGGTACAGGTTGATTAATAAACATTTTATAAACTATCTTATTTATTATTAGGAAATAGTGAACATTTGTAATACAAAGTAGGCAGGATTACAGATTGGTTTTACCAGATCTTGAATAAATTAGTAACTAGGCTCAGCAGGTTTACCAAACCTGTTAGCTTTAGTCTTTTAGCACAACATCGTGTCCTGTATGAAGCCATTAAGTGCATATTTATGACCCTTTTTACAAGGTTAGATAGAGACAGTTTTTAACCAACTTGCAGAGATAAATTAGCAGATTCTAGTAGCTGGCTAGCTTCAGATGAATGGTCATAATAGTAGCCGGTAAACCGCAGGATAACTAGTAGTAGACTAGAGACTTATGCTCACTTCAATGACTTACACAATGCGGGATGGCATTAATCAAACTAAAACTAATGTAATATCTAACATACAGATTTAAATGTAGCGTTAAATAATTTAATATTTATTTGTTGGTCTGAACCTGCAAAGTAACTCAAGTCTCAGGTTAACCCATTTTGTATTATTAATTTGAATCTACGTAGTAACTATTAACTAAAGCTGTTGAATAAATGTTGTCGAGTGTCAAGTACAACATTTACTTTGACTTATAGTGGAGTAGAAGTAGCAGAAAATGGAAACACTCAAGTACAATTAACTCAAAATCTTGAGTACATTTTGAGTAACTTGAGTAAATACACTTAAATCAAAGTTAAAGTCCATTTCCACAATTGCCAACATCAAAGGCAAAAATAAGGGTAATTCAACTTCCATGTCACACAAAAAGTGTACAATATTTAATACAAATAACCTCCATAACAACAACACCAACTACACTCATGTGAACACCAGCATCATACATCTAGGAACAAAGTAAATATGACTCACGGTATGAAGAAGGTCTTTCTTCTCTTTCTTCATGGAGGCAAAGCGGTTAATATCCAGCCTGTAAACATGTCAGGTGCACTTTTATATTGTTTTCATCAACATCTCCTCCATTCATTACTGATGCTAACTAGCTTCCTGCTAGCTAAAGTAGACTTACACACAAACGTTACTGTTTACTGAAACATTAGCTTAACTTTTAGGTTAAGGTTCACATTTGTTTAGTTTTAATTGTTTTATCAAAGCGACATAATAGTGATCATGGTAATGTTTTTAATTAACTTAGTTTCACTTCCACATTGATAATTCTTCTTCTTCTACTTCTTATATTAATGGCGGATTGCAGACGGGCGGAACAATATCGCCCACAATTGTAATGTTACGGAATTACTCTTTTTTTAAGTAATTTATTATCATGATTATAATTCGAGAGAAGCAGTAGTTGGCAATTTCAAATCTTAGATCTCAGTCTCACTCCAATAACGCTCAAACAAGTATATATTATTGAAATTATTAAATAATTTATTTAATAAAATAAAACATAAAAATACAAAATAATATTTATCTGTGGTAGACAGGTGTACATGGAATGCAAAGTGAAAAAAACAGTAAACAGGAATGTAGTAAATGTATATGCGTAGTGAGATGTAGCCTAATAAATATATGGCCTATGCACATGTAAACAGGTAGCAACAGTAAGTGTATAAAAAGGTAAATAAATATATAAATATATATACAATATAAATCAGCAGCCAGATAAGTGGACATTCAAAACCAAATTTCCACAATTGTTTTAATATCCATGAGTTTAATCCCTCTACGATCCAGTTTGTTCATTAATAACTGAACGTTTACTTCCACATTTAGGTGTAGAGATGATTTTAGTTTAGTAGGCCTATGTTCTTTCCTACTTTTCCCAAGTGACCTTCCCACTCTGATAACCGGATTCCCGAGATTCCCGTGGGACGGGAGTGTTCACTATTTATCACGGGAATGGGACAGGACAGGAAGAAGAAAAAAAAAAAAGGCAACGGGAGGAGGCAGGACGAGAATCGACCATCAGTCAGTAGAGATGCATCAATAACCAGTCTCAAAATGTTGGTAAAACTGCCAATATAGTCGTCATCTACACAGTCGATTTCTCGCCTCAACAAATTCTCAGAACGAGCCATTGTTTGGACCAGGTGGCCTACATTCGTACAACGGGAACAAAAGCTCTCTTCCCGCGTCCGTCTAGTTCGTAATGGCTGTTAGCATCATAGCTAGGCTAAAGTTAGCATGTAGCAACAGCCTGGAAGGGTATAGCCAATCAGACGCAGAGTAGGGGCCAAGCGACTCAAGTTTACTGTAGTCTCTCCCACATACAGCCAATCATAATGTGTGACGTCATCTGTGTTAGTTTGAAGCCTGTTTCGAGTGCTTCCTTTCTGTTGGAATCGGAAGTCGGAGCTGGTAATGAAATCACACCCGAGTTGATTGTGTTCCAGAACAAGTTGGAAAACGTATTAGGGAGTCATTCTTAGCAATAACAATTGATAACACTTTATGCTAGTATTTAACAATGCACAAATATGAAAGAAGAGCTAATAGACATATTACTACAACTTTTAGCCATCTTGGATTCTGAGGTTGGGGTTTGGTGGGGTTAGCCTAACTTTCCGAGTCGGAAATCCGACTTAAGGCAGCGTTCCAGATGAAATTTCCAACTGGGAACTCAGAAAATTCAACTTCCCTATACAAAGGGAACGCAGCATTATAACGCTGGTTATGCTGTAATCCATTCTACCGGGAACTCGTGAAAAACATCGACGCAGAAAAGTGCAAAGAAACTCCCGTCTCAACCAACTTGAAATGTCTTAAATTAAATTTCCAGAAATGGTCAAATTTACTCGTCGGGCATAAACACTCAGTACTGCAGCAAATTTCGTGGTACTGCGACAGATTGCATGTAGCATTTAATTTCTTTTTGATTTGGACCCAGTTTTCAAATCTTGTCAGTTGGTCTTTGATCTATTCGAGAGGCAACATACAATTGAATTTTCCATTAGACAATAGTCACAAAACTTCTGACTGTTGTTAATTATAGTTTTTCGAAAGAAGTCGGAATTGGCAAAGAAACTTGTGTAATTTATATATAAATACTTCTCAATAACATGACTTTTTGCTTTGTGATTCAGGGGTCTAAGAACGTTAATATGATCAAACAATGTCATGAAAGTTTCTCAAAATTAGAGAACAACTATTTTCAGATCAGTTTTATTGAACAAAAAGAGTTTTCAAAGATCATGTAGGAAATACAATATTATACAAGTGTGGCACAAACAAGACTAACAGATAGAAGATCTAGAAAAGGGAATTGTCAGTGGGCATGAACATGACCGCGTACAGACAGATCGCGGGGGGGAGGGGGGGAGCGCAAGGAAACCAAGACTCTTCCAGAACGTAAAATTCACAGGAACAGAGAATTACCAAAGAATTTACAGAGAAATCTGTAAAGCCAACCAAACACTGATGTGGCCTCAGTTTAAACAGGGGAACAGATTGCTTATTCCAGAATAATGCATGGACTTTGAACCAGAAAGCACAGATTTCCACTTCAAATTTGATTAGTTGTTTCTACCAAGTGGCCCGTACCAGCTTCAACAGCATTCAAACGTTTATTTTTTTTATCTCTTTCTTTGTGGTTTTTGAAACAAGGGTCGTCATTTACTGATCCGACGGTAATTTGATTTCTGTTTTACGTTTGACTGAAAGATTTGGTGGTTCAAGTATTTAATGTTTGATACTTTTTATTCTTTTTCTTGGGAAAAGAATAAAAATGAAATCTGACCAAAAAAAACCAACCCCAAAAAAAACTTAAAAGTTCCCCTTACTGGCTTTTTCCAGAGCTTTTCATTCACATTGAATGGTCTTGAGATCAGTAAAAGCTCCATCACAAGCTACTACGTGGACTGTGGAAGTGATTTCTGCGGTCAAACAAAACGTTTGTCTCGTGCGGTCATGTGGTCAAACATCGCAAACAAAACTTTTAGGGGAAACCCCAGGAGTTCCTCACAGATGATAACATGAAAACGGATTCAGGTGGCTCCTCACAGTAGAAACTCTTTGGAAAGCACACGCGGCAGTTTAGCGTGCTCGTCCCAACCTGCAAAGGGCAACAGTGCTATCAGTCCCACGGAAAATAACTCACTCGAAGTCCCAGCTCCTAAATGCTCTAATCTGAACTAGAAAAACAGAAAAATTATGACATTCTTGTCATTGAATTCAGCACCAACGTTGCAAAGTTAGCACCTGTTACAAAAACCAGTGTGGGCTCAATGTAAGTCAAACCAAATTTTGGATGTTATTTCACATATTTTCTACATGACGCAGGAAAATAAGAAGATTAACGACGCATGTTCAGGAAACGGGCGACAATGACGCACTGTCACACTCTCAAAGTGCAATTCCTGCCATAGACTCAACAGAGCACAGACGAGTTCTGATGGGAGATTAAACTTTGCGATGCTGCAGTTTCAAATTTAACTGATAGGGAAACAAAAACAGTCCTGCAGCTCAAGTTAACAAATATCACCACAAATATGTATTTTAAATCAGCCAAACAAATGTCTTACATCAAGTCTCCAAATGGCAGTTGGTTGCTTGTGAAGTACAGAAATGCATTTGACTAAATTAAATCTTGTGCAGCGCTAGACCGACAGCTGAGGGTTGATTTTGTATCCGGTGTAAAACTCCTTAAACTTAAGGTGGTGGACCAGGGCCACGTCATGTAATGGAGGAACTTTAAGGGAAAAAGCCAGAATTCAGAAAGTAAACACTGAAACTAGTCGGAAGTTTGTAAATACAGGATTCAGAGATCGAGTTTAATAATGACAAAACTTAAGCCTGAAGATAGAATTTTGTTATCTCATAATTCTCAATGTTTTCCGAGAATTAATAATTAAAGATGAATTTCTCCAAGTCCCCTTCCGTACCCGCCGTTCATTGATTCATGTTCATGTTACTGTAAGACATCAAATCCCCCAACAGTTGAAAACACTCCATAAGTCTTTTGTTTCCATGTGTGGATAAACTAAACCAAAGGAACACTTTGTGAAGGACAAACAAATCATCCAGATATCAATCTATCTCTGTATGGGCCACGGGTTTGATTCCCTGCTGTACTCGCTCCCAGAGCCTTCCCGATTTCCAGTGGAAACACAACAAAAATACAAAAAAAGGAAGACAAACTAAACACTCTTTCATCCCTCCTTTTGTTTAGTTCATTTGTTTTGCTGGGACCAACCAACCACCACGTCTGCTCGTCTGAAGGCTTTGGAAACCTGCCCTGCTCATCCACCAGATCAATGGGATTTTCTCCTTTCCGGTGGAAAATGGGGCGCTGCAGACCGACAGCACTGTTTGTGAGCGCTACAAGTAAAAGATACTTTTCAACAAAACAGCGGCATACTTCAAATGAGTTATAAATACTCTTTTTAAACAACTGTGAGCACCCAGTGCCTTGTTGAAGGGCAGGACGTTCACCTTTAACCTAACAGTCACAGTGGATGCTGCGTCCTAAACTACATCCACAACATCGGCTAGCAGGCTGGCAACTCAAAGCAGAATGATGGTTGGTTGAAGTATTGTATAGTGTAAACTAAAGTAGACCGTGAAAATGTACCAGCATTCGGCCGATAGCCTTTTCCCAGCCTGCTGAGAAAAGCTTCACCTGACTTCAAATGCCTTTCGATCCAGAGCGCCCCTGTCAGGAACCAGAACTTCCACAGACAGACTCGAACTTCTCCAGCGCCAACGCGCAGCAGAGATCACAAAAACCCATGTAAGACGTCTGCTATGAACACTGGGGCTCAGCCAGGAACAGCCTAATGGATGTAAAACACTAACATCTGCCCAATGAAACAATGGTTGTGGGGTGTATTGTCACTTATTCTGGTATCTGAAGTCTCTCAGCAC
The DNA here is from genome assembly GCF_023349555.1 of Cebidichthys violaceus. Classification (NCBI taxonomy): domain Eukaryota; kingdom Metazoa; phylum Chordata; class Actinopteri; order Perciformes; family Stichaeidae; genus Cebidichthys; species Cebidichthys violaceus. The sequence goes on from NW_027176472.1 coordinate 1,348,225, forward strand.
ATAATTGAGAGGTTGGATCAGAACCACTGGAGACAGGTTGACCTGTAGGATCTTCTGCGCTTTTCTGCGGGCCTCAGCCACAGAGCGAGAGTCGTCCACTTTTACAACTTTCCACCTAAGACTGTTTTTGTCCTTCCAGCCGTTTCTCTGCCGGGTCGGGATGTTTAGTTCCTTGGGGCCCCGACCATCTCGGTGAACGCCGTTGCTCCTCCAGCCATTGCTGGTGAGCTCTGTGTGAGTCTCTGGGAACGCCCGTCCATTTGCGTAGAAGACCGGTGCAGAATCTCCGATGAGGGCGCCGTCCAATCGGATGGGGCAGGACAGGCTCTTCTGGCTGTACAAGGCCACAGCTTTGGTGGGTGCCCCACCACCATTGTGAGAAGGCTGCAAAGGTATTCCTGAAAGCGTTGGAGGGTGCTGTTGCTGTGAAAAGGCAACAGAGGGTGCCTCAGAGGATGAGTCCCAGGAAGTGTGGATCTGGAGTCTGGCCGTATGGAAGCCAGATAGGCCCTCAATGTTGGTCAGTCTGAGGCACGGCCGCACTTCCAGCGCCTGCGACATCTCTACAGTCCGACTGGGTGTCCTGCTGCAGATGATGGCCCGATGGTCCACCAGCAGCTCCGGAGGGCGGACCCCTTGAATCTTGGGGTTACTCTTCTCAGAGGCATTCCAGGACGGGTGGACCTCTCTCTTTTTGACCAGGGGCTTCCTTCCCCTCCTCTTGGCGGTGGGTCTGACGTTCCTGCTCTGTGGCTTCAGCATGTCAGCGGTCAGCGGTTGGTTCGTGCAGGAGCGGTAGCCGTACACATCTTTGCTGCGCAGCACGGTGGGCTTGTGGCCCTCCTCTCCCAGCTCCTTCAAGAAGGTGACCAGCTCCTCACTGCTCGAGAGGTCGCGGGACATCGGGCTGAGGATCTTCAGAGCATCCAGGAGGACGTTCTGCCCCGCTGACGAGATCCGAGACCAGGAGTGAACTGCCCGGTCTTCATTGGCAAACGCCAAAGGTCGGCAAACCACGGGACCTCGCGCCGCCTCAGCCATGTTTCTAGTCCTGCCGGGAATACAGAAAGCATTTGGTTAAACTGAATCACAGAAATGGTAGATGAACCTTTTTTGTTATTTTGCAACCTTATATTGTTGCAACTCCTTTTGGTCTCCATTCTTTCAAAAGAAGAGGAATTTACCTCCCATTGCCTCCAAATGCATGTTAAAAAAAGATGTATATCGTTCGGAAGTTTCATGCCTTTATTGGATCGCGACAACGGAGACATGACAGGAAATGAGGAAGAAACAGAGATGGAAGGAAGGAAGTCCCGGGACCATTTTTTTTTAAATAAATGCGAAGGCAGACACTTCGAAGATCGATTTCACACTTTGTTCCATTCTGAAGTGTGTCACCTGAAAGAATACCCATATTCATTTGCATATTTATGACACTCCATTGCCTCTTCATTCAGACAAACATCCCACTGTTTGTTTTATTTTTTTCTTCTGTCTGTGCATCAAGTTCCTCCTCAGACGCCATGTTTGTTTACTACGGGCCCCTCTTGCATTTGCGTTTGCATACTTCCGTGGACCATTTTTCTGCCCCTATGGAAGTTTCTCCATGATGGACATCAGAGATACTGCCGTCACTGGAAGAAGTGAGATCCCAGATGATTTGCTTTAATTACATATGATGTGCAGTTTTATGACTCTGAATCTGAAGGGCTGACAGATTGAGGCAAATTGTGTCAATCAGGCAACAAAAAACAATCATAAAACCGGATGTTTTCCCATCTGTTCAGACAGTATTATCTGTTCATATCCTAACAATGGATAGGTCAACTCTCGTCTTTCCTAAACATTTCTCTACCGTCATCATTTCTGCTTCTGGGTGCTAAGACCTTCTGACCCCAGAAACTGAAGTGGATCAGCAGCCGAGTTCACATGATGTTGTTAAGTCACCTGAATATAAAATGTTAACATAAACCTACACTGTTTCAGCTTTGAACACAGAGGCTGGGGATTTTTTAATTGCTAGATCAATGCTTGGGGGAGAAGTTAGTTTACTGTCAGCAGCAGTGTAATCAGACACCTCACATGGCCAGACCAGCAGAGAATATAAAGAAACACTGAAGCTCCATGATCTGCTGGGAGAACGACCCCACCTGGCTCGTTAAAACTGCGACCTTCTCTCAGTTCAGCAGCAGTTTTACACCTTTATACCCTCAATCTAAACAAGCTTCATTAAACAGCATGGTAACCAGGACCTTTGAGACAGTAGAAACAACGCCCTGGGATCCTCTTCCAGCAGAAATAAAGAAGACAAAAACTTGACATGGTAGCCCCGAGGGAGGGAAACCGCCTAATATTATATAATTTTTGTATTCGCTTCTCTACCACCACCAAAAAAAGGACAAAGGAAACAGCAATTTATCAGAAACAAAGTATGGAAGGAAATATAATAATAAATGTTTGATTGTGACAATAGCTAGCTCTCAACAGAGAACTGTGGGCATCACCCAGAAAGATAGGGAATTTTAATAGAAGTGATGTAATTCCTACTTTGACTGGTATAATTGTGGTAGCCTAAGTCAGATCACGGACGATGCACTTTTATTTCAGAGGTGACAACAACATTACATTCGAGCCCTTGCCAAACGAGTTTGTCAGAGTGTACAGAAACCCACTTACTGTTTTAACAACACCCTCAACCTTGATTTGGCACATGGCATTAAAATTGAACATTGAATAGTCTTTCCACAGAACCTTCTTCTAATCTGACCATTATTTAGTAACTTTTGAATACTTAGTACCGGATACACGCCATTAGGCAAAGGTTTGTAGTCTAGATGTCAATCTGAAAGTGCTGTTGTTAAATTTAAGGAAGTGAGTTCATCGGCAATTAATTCAATATCTCAATATAACAGAGGACTCCTATGATAACTTTAGTCCCACCCAAGTTGAACATCTTGTCGATAATGCTATAGGTTCACAGCTAATGACACATGACTGTATTGCCCCTCTAAAAAAGACGATAGCAAAACAAAAAGGTAGTTAGCTCCATGGTAAAACGCTCAATTAAAGTCAACATCGCAAAAACTTGAAAAGAACCAAGAATTTGGTAGAATCACAGTTAGACTAGCGAGATAGTCTAAAAACTTTTAGGAAGGACCTCCGTAATGCCAGAGCAGCCTATTACTCATAATTCATAGAAAAAAAATTAGAACCCCAGGTTTCTCTTCAGCACTGTAGCGATGCTAACAACTATATTGAGCCATGTATTCCTTTAGCCCTCAGCAGAAGCAACTTCATGAACTTCTTTATTATTAAAATTCTAAGTATAACAACCTTAATTAATCAACTCCTGCCCTCAACCGGTACTGATTCATCCTCAAACTTAGGAACCTTAAAAAAAAGCTGTAAAACCTGATAGAATGTTTTTCTAACATTGACCTTCACCTATTGACTTAAACAATTTCTCCATCCAAGCCATCTACCTTTCTCTTAGAACGCACCCAGACAAGGCATCTTACAGAAGTTTTCCCCATAGTTAGCACTTCTATACTTCAATCTGTCTTTACCAACAGGCCATGTACCACAGTCCTAAAAAGTAGCTGTAATTAAACCTCTTCATTAAAAAAAAAAAAACACAGCCCCTTCCTCTCCAAGGTCCTTGAGAAAGCAGTCGGGAATCAGTATCATATTACGGAGACTAGAACATTTAATTGGCATTGAAGGAACCAATTGCACTAAACTGGTTTCAGTCCTATTTATCAGATTGATCCCAGTTTGTACACGTGAAAGACATCTGTGCTTGAACCCATTCTATTCACTTTATATATGCTTTGTTTAGGCAATATTAATAGAAAACACTTCATAAACTTTCATTGTTATACAGATGACACCCAGTTATATCTATTGATCAGGCCAGACAAAACTAAGAAATTAGCTTAACTCCAAGGATGTCTTAAGGACATAAAAACATGGATGACCTGCAACCTTCTGATCTTAAACTCAACAAAACGTAAGTATTGTACTTGGCCTTGAATGCTCCAGATTGAAAAGGAAATTTGGCGTTCAAAGGAACGAAAGAGCTCTCCTGCAGACATACCTCATGAGCAAGTCGACAGTGTTCACTTTTTCAAATTCAGAGTCAAATAATACTATTTTAAGTACTCTCACTACTGGCATGGGGAGACAAAGTTCCACAATCTAGCTTTTATTACGTGAATAATAGCAATTTTCTTTGTAGATTCTGAAGTCTAACCAGCTGGTTCAGAGCTAAACATAAGCTTTTCCCGCTATTTCTGATCAACAGTTCAAGACACAAAGACGTTCAATCAACTATCAAATAAGACAAAGAAATGTAACAAATTCTTACAACTGAGAAGCAAGAACCAGCGAATGTTGAGTAACAGGGTGACACGCTCCTTCATTATTATCAATACAAACACCGTAGTTTAGAAAATGGTCCCAACAAATGCACTGCTTCCTCCTGTTTGAGTTAACATTTCCTAAAAACTGCAACACCCCACTGTTTTAGGAAATTACTGAGTTTTATTTTTTTTAATGAAAAATAAACTATATTAGTGAAATTTTTGTATTAGATTTACGTCTTCAGTAGGAACCAATAGTCATTGGGCTGAGTGCAACAGACAGAGAGAGAGAGAGAGATTTTGTTTAATATGTCTATTTATCAGGGACCTGTAGAAAAAAACAATCACATACAAAGAGATTTTGTATCAGATTTAGCAACTAGTCAATTTCCATCTGCAATCTATGGGCAAGTCAGGAAGGATTTGTTGACAATAAGAAAAATATAGAACCTCAGACCGACCCTTTAAGAGTTGTTATTTTTGTAAGTTGACAACCTGTACTGTGGCACCCATTTTTTTTTTGGTCACTATTTCTCACGGATATAGCTAGGTAGCTTATCCCGCCTCCAGACCAACAAGGGTAACGGCCGTCAACACCAACCCTATTTGAATCAGTGATTTAGACGTCTGGAACCAGGGTTGTGATAAATAAAAAGTCAAGAGGTCATCAGTTCATCTTCTGGGGACCATGAATGTTAGTACAAAATTTGAGGCTGCATGATATTAGCCTATTTACAGCTTGACCTGTCAGATGTAGGATGAGCGTATTATAACTTTGAGAAAGAAAGTCGTAATCAGCAAGTTTTTTTTTTTTTTTAACGGAATTGGTCAAGAAAATTGCCATTGGTGCATCTTTAGTTTTCAGACTAGATTAAGCTAGATTCATATCAGTCTTACTTTCAAACTGCTACTTGCTTTTTTTGCTGTGAGAACTTGTTATATTAAGACAAAGTATGTGGTTAAAGACCATTAAACTATCAATAACGTTGTACACCTGTAAAGAAAGCAAGACAAACCTACACTAGTGAACCTGGATATAATAATTAGCCGCCTGGTAGACAAGACAAAGTCTGCAGCTACATGATCACAGGTTTAACTTTCATAAAAACTGAAGACAAGGAATGAGATAGTAGCTCATCAGGTAACGACCTGCTCCGTGTCCACCCCCCCACCCCACCCCCCAAATAAATATGGGTAATTAATTTGTTCATTTTGTAGTTTAAACAGCGCAGCTTGCAGGAGCAGAGCAGGCCAAGAAGATCTCTGGCGACTGCAATTGAACATCAGGCCCATTAATCAGAGGCAGCAACGCACAAAGTGTCCACACTGCTGCCAGACAGACAGACAGACAGACAGACAGACAGACAGAAGGACAGAGTTCCCATCCCCCACCTGGTATCAGTAGGCTCCTATGATGTCTGTGATGGGGGGGAATGGAATCAACTGTTAAATCTAGAAAATGGCAGAAATTGCCAAAATGTGGATGCAATTTATAAAAATCAATACCAGACAATGTTATAATGTCCTCTACCATTCAGTGCTGACAGCTATGGCTGTAATACAAATAGTCTGAATCTTTGAAGCCTAGTTCATAATCTTGACAATCAAGTTCTAAAATCAACATTTGAATGCAGCGCAGCTTCTTCTTTTTGCATATCTGTTCATTATGGTTAGGGCATGTCTCTGCTCAGTTGCAGATACAGATTAGGCTACACTACTATTATTAGTAGGTTTAGGGTATTATACTATTTGATTCCCAGGTTGACCCATCAAATCTGGTTACAACCCGCTGGCCGGCCGGGTTCGGGTAAGCTTACTAGAAAATATGAGAACGGTCGGGAGGGCAACAAAGCAGCATTCTGAGTTAGTTATCAATTACTTACAGAAACACTGCATGCAGTAGTTCACCTTGTCTTCCCCTCTCTACCTCACTCTCAAACACGCACAGACACAATGTCATAAAATATGACAACAGACATGCAAAGCTTTAAAAAAAAAAAGAGAAAGATATTCATTACAGCCCAACTGACAGCGCTTTCATCACTAAACTATGGCGAGGATGCACTTTATTTCTTCGACTATGTGGAAATCCAAACCACAGATGATGAACAAAAGCATTAAAAGGAACAGTGTGTACGATTTAGTGGCACTTATGGGTTTGTTGCAGATAGCAACCAACTAAATACCCGTCAGCTCACCCCTCCCTTTCTAAGCGTGTTGGGGAACTATGGTGGCCTTTAGGATTTTAGTACTATTCCTTTTTCAAAACATATATAATTTTGAAAACAAATAACTTCAGAACAGGATTAGAATTTATATTTAAAATATATAAAAAATACAGTTTTTAGAGCAGCAACAGTTGCGTTTACAACAGCAAAGTCACTATATGAACTCATTACTATCTCACTGGGACAAAGGTAAAATGTTAAAATAAAAAATGGAGAACAAAGACATCCCTCAGTGTTAGTTATTCATCTTGTGCTGCTGGCTGCTTTGTTTCAGCCACAGAGAAGTTCTTTAAAAAAAATGCTTTTGGCCGATCGTTCGTGCTGTGTAAACATTGCGTTTGGTGACGGGGCAGCTCTGCAGGTGTGTTGGACTGGATACAACATTATATACAAATATAATACAAATGGGCTGCAACTGCATTTTGCTATGCAACCCTGTGTTGCATAATGACAATGAATTATTGTTGAATCCTTGAAAAGGGCTGTTGAAAGTCAAGGCATCGCTTCAATAGAATAAAGCACATGGGAGGGATTGACCAAGAAACAAAACTTGAAGGCACTAGATAAGATACCGTTATATTGTAGAAAACAACTCCAAACATGGTTAGAGAAAAGGCTAATAACATTAAAGCTGCAAGCAGCATTGATCGGGCCCTCGCAACGTCACACACGTCGAGGGTACTGGCAGGACTCTGGTTGATGCGGCAATGCATTTCTGTGACCATCATACACTGCATGCACAAGTTAGATGATATTTCCTGCGTCGACCAGCAGCATAGCAAGACCATGTTGCCAGGTCTTAAGCCTCAAATGTTTTGAGTGTACCTCCGATACAATCATAAATGTAAGCCTGTTAAGATCATTAAGAAAATGAACGTGTGAATGTGCTTCAGTATTTGTAACATAACAGACGGTCAGGTTACTGGGATGGAGTTCAACTCCCTGCAGTGTCCTGCTGATTGTATTTGGACTTACATAAAAGTTAACAGAACAGCAGTGTCATTTGTTTTTACTTGAACACTTTAATTTGACACCGTTTTCATTTTAAGCTCTTCTGTAACTTTAGATTGTAGTGTGAAGCATTCATTGTAACATTTAACCTGATTCTCATGTAGAAGCTCTAGACAGATCATTTATACTAATGCCCACTGACATGGTTTGAAAAACACTGTTGATTAACTTTTGTTCTCCAAGCATCTTAGTTTGCACATATTTAGATCAGATAAGTCTTTTTCTCATGGTGTGCCCACAAACCCTGTTTGGGCCGCTGTTATTATAGAATTCTGTTTACGTCCGTGGTTGCCAGTAGGTGGCGCTATGACTATGAGTTAATATTGGCATGCAGAAGTCCTAAAATCACGACAGCAATCAAGCATGTCAAGTTTGGGGCAGTTTTGACAAAGTAAGGTTGAGTTACAAAAGCTTGATGGATGATGGCGAATCATGTAAAATTGCCGGTACACCAAGTCCATGTTATCCGATGAAACATCAAGCTTTTAGTAACTTTTAATCGTTAAGGTCTTTAGGTTGTTCTGACCAAATTCTAAGCTGATCGGATTATTTCCCTAGGAGGAGTTTGTAGTGCAGCACCTGGAAAAGGAAATAAAACCACAAGAAATTCATACAAAATTCAAATTGGCTGACTTCCGGTTGGGTTTAGAGCATGGACCCCTAAGACTTTTTTTTAAGTCTACATGTGATACACCGGCTTACTTAATTTCATACATCTAGGTGAAACGTACTGCGAGGGCTGCATCGTCGAAATATTGTAGGGGGCGCTATCGAGCCGAGTTGCCACTCTGAAGCATTAAAATCACATCAGATAACTACATTCAGGATTTTAAATGTGTGTGACAAGTTTGATTTTGTTTTGAGTATTTTTAGCCCCTCAAAAACACCTTTGTTTTTAATGGCGAGGAATGCATCGCCACGGCAACGGCATTTCACGAAACAACAAGCTTTGAGTAACTTTTAATCACAAAGGTCTTTAGATTGTCCTGACCAAATTCTAAGTTGATCTGATTAAATCCCTGGGAGGAGTTTGTTAAAGTAGAGCGCCTGGAAATTGCAAAAACGACACTAGAAATTCAGACTAAATTCAAAATGGCTGACTTCCGGTTGGGTTTAGGGCATGGCCCCAAGAGACTTTTATTTAAGTCCACATGTGATACATGTGCCTGCCAAATTTTGTTATTCTATATGAAACGTACTGCAAGGGCTGCTTTGTCGAAATTTTGTAGGGGGCGCTATTGAGCCAATTTAACACTCTTATTGAATAAAATCATATTATATAACTACATTTTGGCCTTGTGATCTGTGTGTCAAGTTTGCTTGTGTTTCAAGCTTTTTTAACCTCTCCAAATGACCATCGTTTGTCACGCCGAAGACTGCGTTACCACGGCAACGGCGTTCGACGAAACATCAAAAGCTTAGAGAACTGGCATTATGAACTTCTTACATTTGTGTGGAACTAATTTGATGTTGATCTGATTTTCCAACTAAGAGAAACAAGCCAAAGTATAAAGACTTTAACTTACTGTTGCCAGTAGGTGGCGCTATGACTATGATTCAAAATTGGCCTGCAGATGTCTTCAGGCCTGGAGTCTAATCAAACATGTGAAATCTGGTAAAGATCTGATGATGCGGAGTCAAGTTACATCAGTTTATTCGTTCATGGCGAAGGATCGAAGTTCGCCGAGCCGCCACGTCGTCGCCCTTCGACAACTTCTTACAATTTTCACAATGAAGCATTATCAACGTCTTAAGGCTTTTCTGACAAAACTTTAGAGGGATTGGAATAATCTGTGAGGAGCAGGATGTCAAAGTACAAAACTTATAACTTCCTGTTGCCACCAGGTGGCGCTATCACTATGATTCTAAACTGTCATATAGATGTGTTCAGGGTCAGGATGTTATGACATCTGAGAAATTTGGAGCAGATTAGGCAATGTACAGCCGAGTTACAACAACTTCCTGTTTCATGGCGAATGGTGTTTTTTTGCTGCCACGCCACGGACACATAGTTCGATAACTTTTTGATCTTTGAGTCGTTTCACTGCCAAGATCTCAAGAGCATACTGACCAAATCTGAAGGCAATCGGGTTTAATCTCTAGGAGGAGTTCGTTAAAGTACGGCGCCTTGAAACGGTCCAGAAACGTCATAAAATTCAAAATGGCCGACTTCCTGTTTGGTTTAGGATATACCCCCTTTTGACTTTTTTGTACGTCCCATCACGTTCCACATACCTACCAAATTTCATACAGCTAGGTGAAACCCAAAGTTGGGGCTACTCTGTAGGGGGCGCTATCGAGCCAAAATGTCATGCCGCAGCTGGACACCCCAATAATACTGGAATTTTCACCACGATTGAATTTTGTGCCAAATTTCAAAAGATTCCCAGTATCCCAAGCACCTCCTTTTTGCGATGAAACTGGTACGATAATAATAATAATAAAAAACATTAGAATAACAATATGTCCTCCGCTCCGACTACGTCGGTGCTCGGGCCCTAATAATAATAATAATAAAAAACATTAGAATAACAATAGGTCCTCCGCTCCGACTACGTCGGTGCTCGGGCCCTAATAACAGTCTATGGAACGGAGCAAACTGTTTTGGAGTGGAGCACTGAAAGAAAATTACTTCTGTTTTATCTTTGTAAAACTAGACAAATGAAATTTTTGGCACATCCAGTCATTGATTTGTTCAATGCACTCTCTCAGTAATTGCATGGGACCATAGTCACCTTATGATATCTTTATATAAATCTGTGTGTCGTCTGCATAATAATGGCAAGAACATTTGAGATATGTTGAACAGAAGAGGCCCAAAAATGGAGCCTTTTCTCCAGGTGTTCCTGAGATATCAACCTGAAAACATTATGCTATTTGCCATGGCTGTCGCCAGCTTGCAGGCTTAACAATGTGGAGAATATAATTTTGTGTTATGTAGTTAAATGTAATTTATGGTGCTGTTGGTTTTTTGCTGCTAGACCTTTACATTAGGTGCAACCCTCGCTGGTACAAGCTGGAAACCGTTTTAAGACTGCAGTGAAAAAATGTTTATAAAAGACAAAAGCAAACAAATTTGGATTGAAGCAGAATATTTCATGAGATGAAAAAAAACACCGCCCCCCCCGACGATTGACTCAACAATGCAATTTTGAGTAACCACAAATGGAGGATAGGAAAGTATAAACAATTGTTTCCCTAAAAAGACCCAAAAGATGGTAGGTGAGGAAGAGAAAGCCTGAATTAATAATTTAAAGATTTGCGCAAACAGAGATAGTCATCCCAAAGAAAACACATGAATAATCGCAAAGAGTAACATCATCCACCACAACCTTTTAGTCTGATGTTGAGACCCTTTGAGATGACAAAGTCCCCAGTGTGGCCCATATTATGTCACATGCTGATTCAGTCCATAGTTATCCAGAGTACAACAGTTCTTTAGTGCTGCCATCAACTTTCCTCTAGGCAGCCACATACCTTCTCTCCTCATTTGGAACAATTGAAAGAAGACGCTGGCCTTGAGAAGAAAAAAAAACACTATGTGGACACGGGCCATTAGATTGCAGCTTGACATGAGGAATTCAACTGAGGAGCAACATATTGGAAAGAGGCAAAATTCCCCGAAAGGCATCTGCTTGCATGGCATTATTAAACAAAATGGCGACTTCACTCACCGTCATACGCATTCAAGCTTTGTTCATAAAACTGCTGTTAGGAGGGGTTGACTCAATAAGAACTGGTGCATTTTTATCTTGTTATGGCAAAGTTTTAGTTAAAAACATAAAATCAAGATTGTGCTAGATAATTAATTAATCAAGTAACAATGATGACAGGAATAATTCAATGACAACGGTAATGATGGCAGAGAACTCGACCATAGAGAGTGGGACATTATGTCCTAACAGCGAGCGTTATGTTTGAGTAGTATTTGCTATCTTTTTTTAAAGCCGAAAATACTCATTTTACATAGTGATATTTACTGAAAATTAAATCTCCTTCCGATCTCCCACTAGCTAGCTGCCACCATGTTTATGTTATTGTATTTTCTAGTATTCATTCCTGTTCATCGGATCGAGTACAATTTCACAGCGACCAAAACACCAGTTTCAAGTGTAGTAATCAAAGACAATCAACCTCGACACTAGTCGCAAAGCATAATTACAGGACAAAACACAGCTTAACAAAACTGGGAAAGTGATGTGGTTGCTGGATTGTAGGGACAAAGAAACAAAACTGTTTATTTGAACTGAGCAACTAAACCACAGTTTAGTTGCTCAGTTCAAATAAACTTGTCGGTTCTCTCTGGTGGACAAACTACATAATGGAGACACTTTCTAACGTCATCAAACATTTTCTTGGCATTTCAAATGTGCATAACTGCATCCGCAACAATAAGAGAGAAAGCGAGAAAGACAGCGGATACTTTCCAAGTCTACAGAAAATAGGACGATGCAAACAATATGGTCCATCTGTTCTACTTCATATCACAGCAGTCACAATCGTCTGAGAGCCTGATCGTACCAGCATCATGACTCATGAACCTCTCAAATTGTCAAACCGATCAAGATTAATTTTGACCCAATTCTAAAATTAGCCAGAGGCAGCCACTTCAGGGCGAAAATCTGGCTTAAATGCCAGTAAATAACATGGTTGACAATGAGATTTGACCTCAAAGTATTCCAGAGTGACTTCGTCAGTTTGATGCGCACACATATCAGGTGTAGAAAATAAACCGCAATGACAGCTTATGAGATCATCATTAAAAGTTGTTTTTGGGCTTAAACTGTAGATATGACAAAAGCAATAACTTGAAATATTCATTATCTCAAAACTGACCCAGCCGGTAAGTTCAAAGTGAAGAGTTAATCGTTATTATTTAGTAATCTGGTCTTTAAATACAATTCATAATGTAGTACGTCAGAAAAAGTCAGAAAAGGTCAAAGCCTAGTAAGTCATAAAGAAGGTATAGTATGTCATATAAAAAGTCATAAAAAGTCATAACCTAGTGTGCAATTAAAAATAAGTCATAAAAAGTGTATCGTATAGTATGTCATAAAAAAGTCATAGTATAGTATGTCATAAAAGAAATGTCATAAAACTTGTTTTGGTGGCTTAAACTGTACAACATAAAAGTAATTGGTGGAAATATTCATTATCAAGACTGAACCAACCCAGTTAGCTCTTACTATCTATTCATACCAGACCAAAGTACTGGAAGGTGGTGGATAGTCTTTCAGAGAGGATGAAACGCTGGGGTTTAATATAAACCTATAAAGTCTGTTAGAATTATCTTTGCTACTAGCTGCTGCTTCTCACTGGAGTACGCACCATTTTAGCTAGCCAGAAGTGCTGTAACAATTTGGCCTTAAAAACAGTCTCTGACAAGTTACTTCATTTTCTTAAAACAGGAATCAATTTGCGGTTTCACAGTTTGATTTTATACCAACCGGCATTTGTCATTATAACATGTTGAGGAAAAAAAAAAAAAAAAAAACAGGCAACATTAGCAGCCTGTTCCAACAGCCCCACGGCAGAATATCCAGCTTGAATTGCCTTAAGGTCAAATTGCTGATTCTGGGGAAGTGGTACACGTTTTGTTTATTTACCAGAAAGTTTGTGTTTTTTGGGGGGCGATGAGACAAGACTATTTATTACCAGCCAGTGTACTGCGAATAAACACAACAGTGTTCAGTGAAGAGACCGAGTTTGGGCTGTTGATGAATAAATGCTACAACACTTCAAGACCCAAGCCAAGTTCCCGTGTCTTGGTTGCCACATTTTGATATAATTGAAGAGGGATTCGCCCCAAAGTTAACGTCAACCTCGGCCCAGGTAAGGTGGGCTGACCTTTAAGATGGACCAGTTATTCTCATTTTAATAACAAGTTTTTTTCAAGCTTTTTCTACCTCCATGCTGAGCATGCATCCTGGATTAATTGTTGAAAAGAAACCTGTCTACAGACCGTATCAGACCAAAAAGTAGCATGGCAAAATGTATCCTTGCATCTTTGAGAAATATGCTTGGTGACCTATGTTGGAGAACAGCTATAGCTCAGGACGTAACATCCCATTAACATACTATTCATACTACGTAGCTACCATTGAATACAAACTGTTTAGCTAGCTAGCCAACATTGTGATCAATGTGTAGACGTATTGCTTGATTTTACTTCAATATGAACAGTCTGCTGGTAATGGCATACTTAATCGTTAACTTAGTATCAGTATCAGACATATTGTGGTTTCCATCTGACAATAATTTTGCATTTTATTGGTTTAAATGATCTTGTAAACTAGCTACTTGTGAAACAATCCAGGCATACACGTTGTTGTCTCAACTCCAGTCTCACATCTCAAGTTGCTAATTGGACTGTTAGCAACGTATAGTGTATGAAAAATTAAGTCTTGGTCGAGATATCCGCTGGCTACGCTGAAATATAGCCCTTTTCCTTCAGAGGCGTATCAGAAAGCCAGAAAGCCGATGAGTCACTTGGCTTTTTACTGCCGGGATTGAACAGAATTTCATTGTGTAAACAGTTATTGACGTTAGCAGTATAATGCTCTCCTAGCTAGCTTGCAAGCTAATTGACAATTAACCATGATAACCAACCAACTCCTTTACTTCATCAAAGGTTTGCGATGATTACAGGTCAACACAACTAACAAAAACAAAACACACTGATGTCTTAACTGACAAGAACAAAGAAACCTATGATGGTATCACTACTTTTTTTTGTTAGATCAAAAACGCTAAAAACAAAACAAACCAGGTAAGCCAATGAGCGTTAAGATAGGGAAAAACGTGCGCAAAGCTACGTGGTTCCGTAGCTCACGAGCGCCCCCACCTTCAAGAACTGGCAATAAGACTCAGTTTATTTTTTCCTAAACCACTAACTGTAGTCAGATGTATTCAAGTAGCCGCCGTTGAGAAGCTGACTTACAACTTTCAGTGGTTTGATGAAAGACGTCGCCATTTTTTTTCACACGGACTTGTGAACTGCCGACAAGCCGAGCTCGCCAAACACTCTCCCAGCAATCTGTCCTCTGTCTGGGCAGCTATAGTTGTAGAGGCTCCCCAAAGCCCTTCCGGCCGACCAGGCCCTCCCCTTTGCTCCGAAACATTATCGGACGTATTTGATGAGTCGGAACCGTGAAGGTTACTGACGTGAATGAAAGTACTACAGCAGGAAAAATAAATAAAAAGGCGGTATTACCTTTTAACGGCGCTGTTTCGGCATCCTCCACCGCTGCGCCGACGCTCCACACGGTAAAATGGCTGCAACAACAGCGGTGTGGATGACAGACCAGGGAGAGAGAGGCGGAGGCAGCCGGGGAGAGAGGAGAGGAGGGCGGGCTCTGTTCACCGAGGGGGTGGGGGTGGGGAACGGGCGCAAGTGACTGAAAAATATTATTGTGTTATAAACAAATTAAAAATCATGACTGACACAAAGTCCACAACAACAACAAAAATACAAGACAACAAAAACATACGTTTTATTTCATATCACAATAATTATTTTAAAAAGTAAAAAACTAAGCCCCCCCCTCAACCGTGAAGCCTAAGTAAATTGTGACGTCACGACTGGGCGTGGCTTACGCCGTGTTTGTGACTAAAACTCTTTGCATTTCATTGTAGAAAACGCTCTTCTAGCTAGCTTGCAAGCTAATTGACAGTTAACCACGATATCTCCCTCAAAAGGTTTGCGATGATTACAGGTCAACACAACTAACAAAACAAACACATTGGTGTCTTAACTATATTTAAATATTTAACTTAAATATTGTTGTTTTCAACAAGTAAAAAAAAAATTAAAATCATGTCCGAAAAAAAATCTGCAAAAATAAAATACAAGACAACAAAGACGTAAGTTTTATTTCATATCACAATACTTATTTTGAAAGTAAAAAACTGGCCGCCCTCTCAACTGTGAAGCCTAAGTAAATTGTGACGTCAAGATGGGGGTGTGGCTTATGCCGTGTTTGTGACTAAAAATCTTCGCAACCAACCATCCCAGTGACCTATCGGTGGCGAAATAAAGGCTAGCTAAGTACTGTATAGTACTGTAAGTACTGTAAGTACAATTTTATAATTTTATACTTCTACAACACTACCATGTTTTTGTAGGCACGTATTTAATTTAAACAACATTTATTTGACAACATTAGTAATTAGTTACTCTGCAGATTTAGATTAGCAACTCAATATAAATCAAGAAATTATGATATATTATTTTAGATTAGGCTAACCAGCAGGATATAACGCACTTTAAGCAACTGTACACTTAAACTCATTTGTTTAATTAAGCTGTGAACTAAATAATATGACTGTACTTTTTTAATTAAAAAAATTGTTGAAAATGGCTCAAAACGCCATCTACTGTTTTAAATCAGTCCTAATCTTGCAAGGCCAATTCTGAGATAGAGTCGACCGTTTGGGAATAATCTACATCGTCAAATAACAGAATGTTAACGCCCTCTAGTCAAACCCCCCTTCTCGCCTCTCCACAGCGTCTATTATTTTTCCTTTCTGTGTACTGGAAATTAGGATATCAGCACATTACAAAATACGGTGAATCAGTGTTAGGGACTGCGTTTATATGGAACTGTTTATGATCAGGTTTTTGGAGTATCCCGTTTATGTGTTTTCACATGTCAAAATCATATCCTGTTTTAAGAAACCGGGATAGGCTCTCATCCCATTTGTGGGAAACGCGAATACGCTAGCTGGAGTATATCGAAAGAAATCGGGATACTCTTGCAGGTGCGGCTTTAGTCAAGTGATGTAACAGAAATACAAACAATGGTTGCAGTGAAAACCCCTCACTTCTGGAGTGACCATGGCCCAATCCTAAGGCCCCCCCCCCCCACAGACTGTATATCAGAAATGGACGTAGTCACCCATTGGTTTGTGGACTACGGTTTTGAAGCCTCAATTTTGGCATTTTTTGCTGTCTGCATCTTGTTTTTTGCAACCAGTGAACTGAAGTGACCATATTTGGACAGCGGAGGACTGACGTAGAGACGCCGTATACGGCTTTGGCAGAGACCTGTCAATCTCTGTAGCCCCGCACTAAAGCATACCCTGCTTTATGGTCTATTTGACTCTTGGACCATGGACCATGCTGTATTGAAGAAGACATGAAACTAGAGATTGAGACCATAAACTCATGTTTACAATGTTTACTGAGGTAATAAATCAAATGAGAAGTGGGGTCTTTTTCTCATAGACTTCTATACAACAAGACTTCTTTTGCAACCGGAGGAGTCGCCCCCTGATGGCCATTAGAAAGAATGCAAGTTTAACAAACGTCAGCATTGGCTTCACTTTTCAGAATCAGAGGTTGCCGCCTGGTCCCCCCTACAACCTCAAGGCTTGAATCCTGTAGGACTTAACTGACGTCACCTGTGAGAGACTACAAGGGCTACAAGGGCTTGGAATGGTATAAATACCATTGTGACAGCACTTTGCAGCGACATATCAAGTTACCCGACAACAGCAAAACATGTCATGTTCAGTTGTGGGGTTTTATTTCACGTTTTTACTGCCTGATTTGAACTTCTCTCAGGCTCTTGCCTCAAGAGAAGAAAAGGTATTTGTCAACTAATCTATTTACTTGTTTTTGTCAAAACAGAAAAAAAACCTGCAACTTGTAACCAGGTGTGTAATATACCTGTGTTTGAAGTCACATTGCTATGAATTGTGGGTAATTCCCTAAGGCAAAGTCAGTAGACATGCAGACTTACAGAAAGTGTGCATAAAGGGCTCAAAAATGTCTTTGAGAAAGTGCTCAAACACTTGACGATTTGACAGCAGGACGGCCCGAAGCCCTCAAGGACATTTAGGGAATGCTCCTCAAAATCCATGAGTCTGTGAGTATGGAGATTGGGATTGAGTTTTGTCTGTTGGTAATGAAAGAGGCTTGTGACAGTGACAGGTTGACACCTGTGCCTAATTTACCTAAAGTTTTGTTTACACACAAAAAAAAATTACCATTGCAAATTTTCCTAGGCTGTTTATGGTCTATTTATGTACAAATACATCAAACTGTTAAACACGACTGGGTCAATGGTGACTTGAGCAAGCTCACATTCTCAGTGGATTCATTTGTTATGTAATATTGCAAACAGCTTGATTCTGTGCAGTTTGATGTGCAGTGATTTGCCATCTGATCAAATCTTCAAACTCAAGGATGAATTTCTTAAACTGGGCTTCCTTGTATTTCATCTTCACACTTTTAGCTGAACGCCTAAACATGAACACACTCATGCCCTGATTCTCTTTAGTTCTTTCCCCAGGGGGGTTTCCTCTGTGTACATTTGCATATTCAAGACATAGCTGGACTGTGCATTACACACTGCCTTCATTTTGATGACAAATTTGTTCTGGTTGCGCCCACGACACGCAACCAGACATTCATCTAAAGATTGTGAGAGGGCCTGGATTGTAAAGAAAGGACAATTGCTGGGCACACATGGCCCATGCATCCTGTATCGTTGTGAGTTTGTCACAAAGCAGAAGAAAAGCATGGAAAGTCTTCAGAGACATGGTGGCTGCAG